>NW_020173674.1:2403697-2437817 GCF_003031525.2 Neophocaena asiaeorientalis asiaeorientalis | reverse complement strand
CAACACTGGGTCCCCTCTCTGGGTCCCAGAGTCGGACGATTGTGTCCTGAGCCTCGGATGGCATGGTGGCCACGGGAACAACAAGAACAGGAACAGTCCATGACAGGACCTCCCGTATCCCCCCACCCCCGATCCCCGCCCCGCTCCCTTTTCGCCCCAATGTATACTCCTCACTGAGTCCCCGTGACGTGCCCGAGATGTGACAAAACCAGGTTCCAGCCTGCAGACATGGGCACTGAGAGACAGAGGCCCGCCGGCCCGCCCAGGGCCGCAGGGCTGGGCTGAGGCTGCCCTGTGTGAAGCTGCCCACTTCGTGGGGCAGAAACGGCTGAGTAGCGGCCCCGTGGTGTAGTCAAGGCTCCCGCTAGCGTGGTCGGGCTTGGACACAGGCCACCAGCTGTGAACAAGCTCAGGGAGGATTCGTCCAAACAAACGCACTCGGTGTTTTGGGTGATGGCACAGGCTTAAGACAACAGATATTTCCTTTCTCGCAGTCTGGAGGCCAGAATCTGGAATCAAGGTGTCCCAGGACTCCAGGGGAGGGTCCTTCCCTCCTCTTCCAGCTTCTAGGGGCTCCAGGCATCCCTGGGCTTGTGGCCACGTCCCTCCAGTCTCTGTCTTCGTGGTCACATGGCAGCCCCTCTGTGTGTCTCTCCTCTCCTGTCTCTTATAGGGACACTTGTAGTTGTGTTTACGGTCCACCTGGGTAATCCAGGGTGGCCTCATCTCAAAGCCATCACTTCTTCTCAGTAAGGTTCCAGGGATTGGACGAGGACGTGTCTGTGGGGGCCCCATTCAGTCCAGGACACGCACCACCCTGGTGTTTGCTGCTGTCGTTGCCAACACACCGAGAGCAGACACTCCTCTCGAAGCTGTGCTGAGAGCCTGGCGTGCGCGAGGCCCCACGGGCAGCAGTGGGCAGAGAACCCGGGGACTGGCACGGGACATGCGGGGAGAAGACGAAAGGGGGCAGGAGGGCAGGGCAAGCTGGGGTGTGGTGTCAAGTACCCAGGCCAGGGACAGTTCACAGGGAAGGTGGCCTTTGAGGAAAGGGGGAGGGGCAGCGGGAGAGCGTCCCAAGACCCAGCAGGCAGAGCGGGCAGGGCGGCAACAGGGCCCCGCAGGTGCAAACCTTGTCCCTGGGCCTGGAGGCCAGGCAGCTCTTCACTCCTTAAAGCCACGTGCAGAAGCGCAGAGAAGCCGGGAGACCTCGGCCGGGAACCACAGGCTGCGCGGAACACTTATTCCACGGGCGGCACTTGCTACGCAAATGAACTTGAAGCGAAATCCACTTGAAAAATGTTAGAACAAACAGCATCTCTACACATAACTTCTGACTTGCACTCTGAGTCCCCAGGGCCACAGAGCAGCCCACAGAAGAGGCGAGTCCTCAGCAGGACCAGCTCAGGGCACGTAGCTCTGCGGAATAGACTTTAGAAAAGTATTTTAACCCCTAAGAATCTGTCAGCAGCTGGGGCCCCAGGGTTTGAGGCCGGCAGGTGGACGGTTGGGGTGGGTCCTCGGGAAAGGGACCAACATCTGCGGCCCCAGACATCCCACAGCGGCACCGTCCAGCGACCCACCGTGTGGGATCCAGCGCCAGGCCGGGCACGAGCTGTCCAGCAATGGTGACGGCCCACTGGACACCGGCCCCCAGGCTGCTGCCCCCCACCACGTCCCTCGGGTGTTGAGGAAGAGAAGGGCTGGACCACATGGAGGATATTATCTCCACCTGAGCTCACCCCGTGACCAGGAGGGGCCCTCCCACTTCCAGCGACCTGCCAAGCGCCCAGGTCCAGCCGGCCGGGCCCCGGGGACACGAGAGGTTTCGGGGCCCGGGGGGAGCCCTGGGCGGCAGTGTGCAGGCAAGAAGGCTTGGGGCCCCTGCACCAGACACCCCTGAGGACTTTCAGGCTCCCGTCGGACTGGGAGGTGGGGGCAAGGATGGGGAAGCAGGCTGGCGGGGTCAGTATTTAAAAGCCGGCGCTCTGGGTCCTCGTTTGAATGTACGGACAGGTGTGCCTGTCCTGAGAGCTGTGAGGACGGCCTTCCTCCAGCCCTCCCTCCACCTCCACCTAACTCGGCCCCTCCACGTACCTCGGGGAGACTGAGGCTGGGGCACTGTGAGGGCGGTCAGTGCAGGCCCCCCCGGGACGCCAGAGTCCAACTCGGCTCTCTGGGGCCCGAGACACCATCACTGCGTGCCTGGCGAGGGGAAAGCCTGGAGGGGGTAAAGGCGAGAGACCTCCCCCCGCACCTCCCACCGGGGCACAAGGACAACCACAGAGAAGGGTGCCAGCAAGGACGCTCAGGTACAAGGCAGGGAGGCCCCAGGGGTCTGTGGGAGGTTCCAGGGTCTTAAAGGAGGCAGGACCTGGGTGAGTGGGGAGGGGGCGAGGACGGTCCCAGCAGGGGCACAGCCCAGCGAAGGGGTGACTATGGGGAAAACTCAAGGTGTGCAGGTGGGCTCCCCGCCTCCACCGCGTCTCTGTGTCTCTATCTCCGTCTCTGTCTCCCCTGACTCCTCACCCCAGAGACAGGGCCTTGATGGCCCCCCCACTGCATCTCTGAGGCTAAGAACAAAAGCCACGTGGACCCCGGGGAGAGGGGCCCTCCACTGCCTCCGCTTCCCTGTGACGGCGTCTCTCCCCTCGGACCAGAGCAGGGCAGCAAACACCTGTGTCAGGTTCTCCCCCAGAGGACCGGGGCCCCGCCACCAAGTCTACACACCTGCTGAGGCTTCAGAGCTGCACTCGGCACGACCCGCTGGCAGCGGGAGCCGCGGTCGCACCCCTGCCCAGGCGGGAGAGCAGGGGAGGCTGGGCACATCCCCCAGCCCTCCCTCATCCGCCCAACCGCCTACTGCCCACGCCAGAACATCTGCACCCACCCTTGTCCACGGCAAGTGCAGGACAGTGTGTGCTCAGCAGACCCTCTGGGGCAGGGACCCGGCAGGAGCGTGGTCCTGGCCCTCCAGGGTGGGAGGGCCCCCGTGGAGTCCCTGAGTCGTGTCCTCACGAGAGCCCCCTTTGCCCGCAGAGACCTGTCCAGCCATCACTGACCTCTGCGACACGGCTGCCGCGGTGTAGCCGTGTCAATCGATCTTTGCGCATTTAATCTAAACATCCAGCCGGGGGCAGGCCTGCCCACCTGGTTGGCCATCCTCATCTCCCTGTGTTGGGTGCATCCTACCTAATCCTCCTTTTACAAAGAGATGATGAGGCCTGAAGGGTTGGGCACTGGCCGGGAAGGCGCCCCGGGCTGGAGCTGCATCTGCCCAGCTGCGCCGGGACGCCACCCGCCTTCCCGGGCGGTGATAACAACGGCAACGTCTGTGGCCTCCCTCCAGGGTCCTTCCCACCGGCCGCGGAGCCAGCCAGCATGTTCGGGCTCTGGAGGACCTTCACCGGCGTGGTTTTCTACCTCATTCCGGCTGTGGGCCTCGGGGGGCTGGTGGGGAACGGGCTGGTCCTCTGGCACCTGGGCTTCCACATCAAGAAGGGCCCCTTCTCTGTCTACATCCTCCATGTGGCCACCGCGGACTTCCTCTTCCTGGGCTGCCAGCTGGGCTTCTCGGCCGTCCAGGCGGCCCTGGGTTCCAAGGACAGCCTCTACTTCGCCGTCACCTTGTTGCCTTCTCCGCGGGGCTCTGGCTGCTGGCCGCCTTCAGCGCCGAGCGCTGCGTCTCCGACATCTTCCCCGCCTGCTACCGGGGCTGCCGCCCCAGACACACGTCGGGCATCGTCTGCGGCCTGATCTGGGCCTTGACCCCGCCGGCCGTGCTGCTGCCCGCCAACGCCTGCGGCCTGCTGCGCGAGGGCGTGCGCCTGTCCACCTGCCCACGGTACCACGTGGCTAGCGTCACGTGGCTGCTGTCCTTGGCCTGCGTGGCCTGCGTGGCCGGGCTTGCGCTCTTCGTCTGGGTGACGTGCTGCTCCCAGCGCCCGCGCCCTCGGTTCTACGGCATCTTCCTGGGCTCCGTATTCCTGCTCTTCTTCTGTGGCCTCCCCTACATCCTCTACTGGACCCTGCACCCCATCCTGAACCTCCTGCTGCCTGTGTTCCTCCTGCTGGCCACCCTCCTGGCCTGTCCAGGAGGCCGCTCATCTACTTCACGACGGGCCGGCAGCCGGGCAAGTGGGAGCCACTCCGGGTGGTCCTCCAGAGGGCCCTGGGGGAGGGGGCCCAGCTGGGGGCCGGGAGGCTGTCCCTGCCCATGGGCCGCATGTCAGGGCTGGCCAGGGTCCCCCCAACCCTTCACCAGACCCTCCAGGACCATGTGTCATCCCGGCCCCCCCCCAGCTCACTGGCCCTGGGGACCCAAGGGCCGGGGGCATCAGGAGAGCCGTGGTCTTGACTCCCACATGCCCAGCCTGTGGAGTACAAGGAAGGCCTGAGGAGAAGGCCAGAGACACAGCAGCTAAGCGGGGAGTCCCCAGGACTGGGGCGAGGATGGGCACCCCAGCTCCCGCCTCCTTCCCCCCCTGCCACCAGCTGAGGGCTGGGGTGGAGGGGAGGCCGCCCCCCAAGGCCCACGTGGGCAGCTGGGCGGGGCCTGTCCTCGCTGAGGCCGTGCTGTGATCCTTCCACTATAGAGTTCTCGGGCTGCCTCACCCACAGGCTCCCAGCGCCCAGGTGACCCCTGCCCAGCAGTCTCCCCACCGGCCACCAGATGGCGCTGCTTCCTCACCAAACGCACCCATAAGTGTGCCCGCCAAAGCAGGGTCACTGCAGAGCCTGGCGCCAGCTGGGCCCTCCCCTGCCCCTTCCAGCCCTGTCGCCCGGAACGGGGGTCCTGGACACCTGCTGCCTAGAGGGTGCTCTTGCCCCCAACCCCCATTTCCAACTTCCCCTCCTCCCAGGAATCCTTTGCTCACTCATCACCCCCCCCCATCCCTGCCCACTCCTTGCAGACCCTGCCCAGCCAGTGTTTGCACCACCCTCCTCCCACTCCCCTGGGCTTCCTTGGGAAGGAGGGAAGGAAGGAAGGGAGGGAGGAAGGGAGGGAGGGGACTGCAGCCATTCCTTTTAGCTTTCAAAGAACAAATCATTGTATGTGTCTCTGATTTTTTTAAATAAATTTATTTATTTTTACTTTTCACTGTGTTAGGTCTGCACACGGGTTTTCTCTAGCTGTGGCGAGCGGGGACTACTCTTCACCGGGGTGCGCGGGCTTCTCACTGCAGTGGCTTCTCCTGCTGCAGAGCATGGGCTCTAGGCGCGCGGGCTTCAATAGATGTGGCACGTGGGCTCAGCAGTTGTGGCACACGGGCTTAGTTGTTCCGCAGCATGTGGGATCTTCCAGGACCAGGGCTCAAACCCGTGTCCCCCGCATTGGCAGGCAGATTCTTAACCGCTACGCCATCAGGGAAGCCCTCTGATGATTTTTTTTTTAAATGACAGTTCATAGTCATTGTCAAGACTTTCAAGTCCTACAGAAAATATTGAAAAGATAAATCACCAAAACTCTTTGGACCTAGAGGGAGACATTTTGGGCATTGAACCCTCCAGCTGTGTTTATTTTTCTAATAGAGACCCACAGAAATTTCAATTTTTACCAAAAAGAAAACATTCTATATATCCTATGTGAAACCTGTTACAATAAAGCATTTTATAACTCCAGGAGAATTGTTTTTAAAAGTTCTTTTTTCACTAGAAAATGTTTGTGTTGCTCATTATGGGAACTTCAGAGAACATTAAGAAATGGAAAGAAGAAAGACTTACCTATAGCCCCCCAACCCGGAAACACCTTTGCAGGTTGTCCATCCTTCCCTGGGATGGGCAAGGTTCTGGCCAGTCCTGGTCGCCCTGCCTGGTCTCCCCAGACTGCCCTTAGGACTGGACGACTCCAGCCCAGGGAGGCCAGGGCTCTGGCAGATTAAAGACCATCCCGTTCGGCAGGTTCAGGAAGGTGGGTGAGGACCCCAGCCTTGGCTTTGGGGGGTAGGATGCCGAGGGGCCATCCATTCGTGGGACCACTTCCTGCTGGACCCCAAGGAGGGGTGTGGCCTCCTCCCTGGAACGCCTGGAAATGGGATGAGAGTGAGGGCAGCTTCAGAGGGGCCCCAGCATACGCCCCGCCCTCCCAGCCCCAGGAAATAGCTGTGAGGCCCCCTGAGGGGCCATCCATCTGTGTGCTGCCACTGGGGACAGACGGTCAGCTGCCCCTGGGGCGCGTGATAAACAGCCCAGTCTAGACAGATGGGGAGTGCAGGACCTCTGGCCCTGGAACCCGCCGCTGGGGCGAACGGGTGGCAGCCTGGGCCCAAAGAGCCAGCGTGTTCCCAGTCCTGGAGGAGTGATGGCCACCTGGAGGGATGGGGCTGTCGCAGGGCTGGGCTCCCATCCCACTGGCACCTCTCCAGCTTGGTGACCTCCAGCGAGTCACCGAATAGCGGGGAGCCGTGTCTGCAAAAGGAGAGGGAACAGCATCTCCTTCCCGGGATGCAGAGGTAGGAGGCAGGCAGCCAGGCTCGCAGAGGGTGGACAGTGCTGGGGCCCATCCCCACCTTCAAGGCCAGCCGCGTTGCATCCCCCGTCTCTGCCTCCATCTCAGGGCAGTCCTCCGGATGGCCCCAGCCCAGCCTCCCCTCAGCACTCACCTCTCCTCACCGCCTACGCTGCCTACTGGCGTCACTGCTCCTGGTACATCCTGCTCGGCCATCAGGACCCGTCCTTGGGCCGGTCTGTTCTGTGACACCGGGAGCTCCCTGGCAGCGGGCGCCCTGCCCTCCGCTCCCCTGGAGCTCACCTGCCCTGGCTGAGAACCCAAGGGGACCCCCTTGCCCAGAGCGACCTCCCACCCACCACGCACTGCATTTCCTGCACTCATGTTTGCACCCCTGTTAGTGTCCATGCGTCTCACGGGAAGGTGGGCTCCTGGGGGGAGCTGTCTCCCTGGGCCGAGAACCGGAGGCCCGCGTGGAGGGGCCTGACAAGTATTTGTGGAATGGATGGACCTGTGGTCGGGTGAACGGGTGATGGCGCGAAAGATGGGGTCAAGTGAATCAAGGGCATGGCCGAAGTGGAGCGCCACCGAATGGACTCGGACCAGGTCTGTCCTGGGTCCTGGGACATTCCAGGCCAGCAGAGCCCTGACTACTGACCCGACACCTGAGAGGGGGGTGAAGAAGGGAGGGGATCTGCTCTCACGGCCGAGTCCAGCCACCACAGCCTGTCACCTACTCTCGGCCACACTCTCCCCTTTCAGCCAGCAAACCCCAACAGAGCCAACTCGGGGCCAGGCACTAGGCGGGAGCTCGAGGGAGGGTCGTGCCATGGTGTGGCCCTGGTCCCCAAGGAGCTCAGCATCTGGAGAAGGGACAGACACATTGACACAATCCAAGGACAGCGTGTGAAGAGGTTTAGGGAGGCACCTTCTGTCTCGGCTCACCCTTGACAATCATTACCTGCCCCTTTTTACCCACACGTGTCCCAGTGTGGGTGACAAATCATCACATCACCTTAGTGTTAGGGAAGCACAGAAGAGGGAGGGTCTCATGTCCCTCACTCAGAAAGCAGAGGAGGCTTCCTGGAGGAGGGGGTGTCTGCGCTGAGCCTTACAAAGTAGTGTAAGGAAAGGACTGCCATCAGTTGGGGGCGGTCTGAAAGGCCCCAAACACAGGCACTTGCTGAGAAGAAAAGAAAGACGGGGGTCCCCAGAGGAGGCTATGGCAGCTGGACCCCGGGATGGGAACAGGTGTGCACCAATACGGGACAGAGGACACCCCAGGGAGGCATGGGGCATGAGACACACATGTGACCTTCCTCCCGGGTCTGTATTTCCTGTGACTCATCACAAATAAAATGTAGACAGTGTGGGCTTCCCTGGTGCCACAGTGGGTACGAATCCGCCTGCCAGTACAGGGGACATGGGTTCAAGCCCTGGCCTGGGAAGATCCCACATGCCTCGGAGCAGCTAAGCCCGTGCACCACAACTACTGAGCCCACGTGCCACAAGTACTGAAGCCCACGTGCCACAAGTACTGAAGCCCACGCGCCTAGATCCTGTGCTCCGCAGCAAGAGAAGCCACTGTGATGGAAGCCCATGTGCCACAGCTACTGAGCCCACACACCACAACTACAGAAGCCCAAGCGCTCTAGGGCCTGTGCGTCACAACTACTGAGCCCACGTGCCACAACTACTGAAGCCCACGCGCCTAGATCCTGTGCTCTGCAACAAGAGAAGCCACTGTGATGGAAGCCCATGTGCCACAGCTACTGAGCCCACACACCACAACTACAGAAAACTTCATTTTCCAGTTGTTTGATCTTGCCTTTTTATAGGATTGAATAACTCTCCTACCAACTTACTAAGTTCGTTCTAATAGTCTTTTTGAAGTCTACTTAGTTTGTGTACTATGTACACAAACATGTCATTTGTAAATAGAGATCATTTTACTACTTCCTTTTATTTCCTTTTCTTCCTTTATCGCACAGGCTAAGACCTCTCTCATACAATGTTGAATGGAAATGGTAAAAATGGGGACTTCCCTGATGGTCCAGTGGTTAAGACTTCACCTTCCAATGCAGGGGATGCAGGTTCTATCCCTGGTCGGGAGCTAAGATCCCACATACCCTGGGGCCGAAACACCAAAACATAAAACAGAAGCAATATTGTAACAAATTCAGTAAAGACTTTAAAAATGGTCCACGTCAAAAAAAATAAATAAATGGTAAAAATGGGCATCCTTGCCTTATTCCCAGTCTTACAGGGAAAAGTGTTCCATATTTCACCATTAAATATGATGTTATATGTAGGCTTTTTGTATATGCCCGTTATCATATTGATATACTTTCCATCTATTCCTAATTTTCTTAGAGTTGGGTTTTTTTTTTTACTCATGCATGGGTATTGAACATTATCAAATCTTTTTCTTCACTTATTAAGATGACATATGGGGCTTCCCTGGTGGTGCAGTGGTTGAGAGTCCGCCTGCCGATGATGGGGACACGGGTTCGTGCCCCGGTCCGGGAAGATCCCACATGCCGCGGAATGGCTAAGGCCCCTGAGCCATGGCCGCTGGGCCTGCGCGTCCGGAGCCTGTGCTCCGCAACGGGAGAGGCCGCGACAGTGAGAGGCCCGCGAACCGTAAAAAAATCCTTTGGTCTGTTATTTGTTGAATTACATCGATTCATTTTCCAGTGCTGACTTTGTAGTCCTTGGATAAAACTTGCTTGGCCATAGTAGATTAATTATCCTTTTTATATATTGATGGGTTTGATTTGCTAATCTTTTGATAATGGCATTTGCAGTTACATTCATGGGAGATGCTGTTCTCTAGCTTATTTTCTCATAATGCCCTTGTCAGTTTGGAGTATCAGTTATCCCCTGTTACTCTGTAAGAATTTGGAAAAGACCAGCACTCTTTCACCAGAGAAACCATCTTTTGTGGGAGGAGTGTAAAATACAATTTCAGTTTCTTTTAAAAATACAGGGCTACCTAGATTCTCTTTTTCTTCTTGCATCAGTTTTAGAAAGTCTCATTTCTCAGGGATTTTTTCCACCTCACCATTTGAATTTAGCTTAAATGCGAATGAGCCATCTTGGAGGTAGACCCTCCAGCCCCAGTCAAGAAGACATCAGATGACCACAGCTGTGATCAAAATCTTGATTTCAAGACCCTGAGCCAGAACTACCCCAGACAGGTCACTCCCCAATTCTTGACTTACAGAAGCTATGAGATAATAAAAGTTTATTGTTTTAAGTTGGTAAATTTTAGAGTAATTAGTTATGAAGCGATAGATTACTAATACAATCATGAAATGTTCCTCTTTGTCTCTGGTGATAGCTCATGCCTTGAGGTCTACTTTATTCGAAGGTAATAGCTGCACTGACTATCTTGCGATTACTGTTTACATGTCATATTTTTTCATTCTTTTCTTTCAGTCCATTTGCATCTTTAAAGTGTGTCTCTTGTAAACAGCATATTATTGGGTAGTATTTTTTTTTTAATCCAATGGGAGCTCCCAAGGAATTGAGGGGTATTTGCACACAGATTTGGGGGGGCTCTCCTCTCTGTGTATCTCTCTGTTCTCGGATTTTCTCCTTCAATTTCCAGTCCCTCTGGCAGCCCCAAATTCCAAACTCTGTCTTCCATCTCAGTAAGACTGACCACTTTCTGCCTGCCCCCAATCTTCAAAGCACCACCAGAGAAAAGCTGTATAGATGTGGAGCTCACCAATTTGTCTCCTTCCCCCCAGAATCATGTGGTAGGCTGAATAATGCCCCCAAAGATGTCTACACCCTTTGTGATAATAACACTCCATATGAAAGCGTAGGTTGCCAGACAGATTTTTTTTTTGAATGATACGACTATAAGCTGCCTACAAGAGACACACTTTAGATTCAAAGGCACAAATAGTCTAAATGTAAAGTGATATAAAATGCAAACAATAACCAGAAGAGAGCAGGGGTGGCTACACTAATACCAGACAACACAGACTTTAAGTAAAAAATTGTTACTAGAGATAAACCAGGACATTTTTTTTGGATGATGAAAGGATCAGCCCATCAAAAAAACACAACACCTATAAACACCTGTGCTTGTGGTATGCTGAAAATGCTCCCTAAAAGATATCCATGCCCTAATCCATGCGACCTGTGAGTGTTCCCTTGTATGACAAAGGAGACTTTGCAGGTGTTATTAAATGAAACATCTTGAGGTGAGGAGATTGCCCTGGATTGTCCAGGTAGGCCCAATGTAATCAGAAGGGTCCTTATAAAAGGGAGACAGGAAGACCGGAGAAGGTATAGCAAGCAGAAGGAAGACACAGGGAAGCAAAGTCAGAGAAAGAGAAGATGCTACACCAGTGGCTGTGAGTATGGAGGAGTGGACCACAGGCCAAGGAACACAGGTGCCCCTAGAAGCTGGAAAAGGTAGGAACAGATTCCCCCTGGAGCCCACAGACGAGTACAGCCCAGCATTTTAGACTTCCACCCTCCAGAACTATAGGCTCTATAATTCATAATAAAGTTATTAATTAACTAATTCATTAATTGCCTTAAAATTGTAAGAAGTTCTGTTCCTTTAAGCCACCAAGGTCATGCTCATTTGTCAGAGGAGTGAAGAGAAACTAATCCAGATCGCATCCCTCCAATTTCTGCCTGCATTTATCTACTCTCCTGTGTCTTCCTACAGTCGCTTTTTGGTTTTAAATTTATTTATTTTATTTATTTTTATTTTTGGCTGTGTTGGGTCTTCATTGCTGCACGTGGGCTTTTCCCTAATCACGGCAAGCGGGGTCTTCTCCTGTTGCGGAGCATGGGCTCTAGGCGCGCGGGCTCAGTAGTTGTGGTGCGTGGGCTCAGTAGTTGTGGCGCATGGGCTTAGTTGCTCCGTGGCATGTGGGATCTTCCCAGCTCAAGGATCAAACCCGTATCCCCTGCATTGGCAGTTTCTGATTATTGAAAGCAGTAGGGTTCGTCTGATTTCAGCTACTCTTCCAGCTCTCTCATTGTACGCATTTTTTTTAATGAAAAGAATAAGGATAATTCTGAATTCCAAAACATGTATGTCCCCAAGGGTTGGGGGGCCCATACCCATCTCCTGGGGCTGCATGAGGATTAAATGAGGTGACTCACTGCACAGAGAGCACGTTACACGAGGTTTGGCATAAATCAAGCCTCCAGCGATGTTAACGTCTTTGTAGGTTCAGACGGCCATAACAAGAACACCCCACACTGGGCGGCTTATATAACAGAAATGCATTTTTCACAGTCTGGAGGCTGGAAGTCCAAGATCAAGGTGCTGACATGGTAGGGCGAGGGTGAGAGCCCTCTTCCTGGTTTGCAGATGGTGCCTTCTCTCTGTCCTCACACAGCAGAGAGAGATGTCTCTCCCTGCCCCTTCTGATAAGGACACTAATCCCATCACGGGGCCCCACCCCCATGACCTAATCACCTCCCAAAGGCCTACCTCCCAATACCATCCCATTGGGGGTCAGAGCTTCAAAGTATGAATCCAGTTCAGAGGAGCTGGTTATGGTCAGAAGAATGAAAAAGGGCAGGACCCGGGCCCATGACTTACGGGTGAATCAGCTGGACTTAGCAATAGACTAAACAGGGCTGCAGCGTCGGTTTCTTCCTCCCATGGGACGCTTGTGGGTGAGCATACAGTTCTCCCAGGGAAGGAGTCTCCCGGGGCTGTCATCACCTCCCAGCAGGGCTTTTGTCCCTTCAGGCACGGAGTCTGCAGCCCTCAGCTCTGTGCCCCCTCAGCCTGCAGGCCACAGGGGCTGAGAGTCTGCAGAGTGAATGGATGCTTCCTGGACCTCCAGGAAAACTGCTCTGAAGTCCAGGGAGGCCCTCAGCCTGTCTGCCTTCCCTCTCTGCCCTCGTGCAGTGCCCTGACATCCCACTTGCAGGCTGACCTTTGCTAGCCAGAGCTTCCGGGGGCCCGTCTGTCCGCATGATCACCCTCCAGCAGCCCCAGGTGCCAAGGCGGGGGCTTTGAGGAGAGACCAAACTCACAGTGCGGCGCTGCTGACAAGGATGCTTCACAGCCTCAGACGGCCCTGCACCTCTAGTGGGCGTCAGGGCCCTGCTTGGCCTGAGAGCTCATCAGACACCACACAGGGCAGGCCCTCAGTGGTCATCCCTGGGCCAGAGGTCAGCCACTGGGGACCCAAGAGCCTGAGGTCAGGTACCTTTGCTGGCATTCACAAGGGTTAAGTCTGAATTAGTTTCCAGCACTTAACAATTGGGAAATTTCTCATCAAGATCCAGATTTCTAGCCTCTCCTAAATGTCAGAGACTGGCAAACCTCATCCACATTGCCCCCGGCCCCCAAGGGAGGGGTGGGGAGGGGCCAGCCTCCTGGAGTCCCCTTCTCCACTGTCACCCTGAGACCAGGCCACACCGCTACATCACACTGTTGTTTCCTAGGTTGAAGAGGAAAGTGAATGGGTCTTTTTGCTCTCGTTTTTAGTGAAATGTGGGGAAAGACAGACCCAGGGAGCCCCCCTTTTTGAGAAAAATGGGAGGGAGCTCGTTTCCTTGTGGACGTGACGAACATTCTTTTGTGTATAATGTGCAGCCAAACGTGTGTGTCATTGAACCCCCTGCAAGGGTAAGGTCCCCCCTCCCCCACCCAGATGGGACCCCGTCATTCTGCTGATGGAGAGAGGGAGGCCCAGGCAAAGGGGGGCTCTCCCCAGTCCCCCAACAGGGCCACGGCAGAGCCGGGACTCCTCTGACAGGTGTGTGGGCACATCTGCGACGCTGGTGCCCAGGCCCTGGGAGCCGCGATGAGGACCCTCGTGTCTCAGCCCCGCAGGGCCTGCGGACGGGGCGGGCGCAGGCCCGTGAGAGATGATGTCCCAGGCCCCCAGCCCACCCTCCTGCGGACAGGCGTGCGCACCCTCCAGCAAGGGGGCGGCAGGTGGCCTGCGCCAGGCTAATGTCCTGGAAGGATGGGCTGCAGGCGGAGGGGAGGTGGCTGCAGAGACACTGATGAAGGACATTTGGTGGCTTCCCACGGGGAGCCAGGCCCCGTCTGGACAGAGAGACCAGGGAGCCGGAGCAGACGCACGGAGAGGTCCCCGTGCAGCCAGCAAGGCCGCAGGGCAGTCGTCCTCCTCATTAGCATCTCAGTAGGAGACCTCTCAATACCTGTGCACAGAGTGAAGGCCAACCCCTCACAGGGCAGTCTTTCTGGAGAGGATCTGAGGGGTTAACTCCCTGCTCCAAAATATTGCCTCCACCTTCCCCACAGGGCCTGGAATTCCACCCTTAGCATCACAATTTGGGGGTAAAGGGGGATAAACTGATTTGCCAAATTAGAGAGGGAAACAGCAGAGTGGAGATAGGCTCCCAGGGCAGGGCAGGGACCACGGCTGGCCAGAAAATGTGGAGTGGAGAGAGCAGCTTTTCAAGGTTACATATGGCCCCCACTGTCAGGCTGAGAGGAAGTAGGAGACCCACTAGGCCTCCAGGAGAGCCCAGGGTCAGAGATGCCACCTCATGTCAGGTGCCTGGCACAGCACTTGTTTCTATTGTTTTATTATGTCATCGTCATCACCATCACCACCACCACCATCACCATCATCACCATCATCGCCATCACTCCTCCTCCTCCTCAAGGCACCCCCAGCTCCCTACCAAGGACAGAGGAAGGCAGGAGGAAGAGAGCCAGCCCTCACCTCCTCCATGCTCCACATCTCAGCTCACAGCCTGCCCTACACCCACCTCCACGCTCCTCGCTCCCCCCAGCCCCATGCACACTCAGCCTCCTCCATCGGACAGGTCCCCAGGTTCCCCTGATGTGACCTCATCAGTCTCTAAATTGTAGCCTGAAACCAGCCTCCTCTGCAGGTATATGCGCCTGTTTGCAAGCTCGGGTGAGCATGGGCGTCGGGAGCTGTGTTTCTCACTCGGCACTGCCTGTATTGGGCCCGGGCCTGCTAGGTGCTTGGTAAACACTGAATAGAAGAGATTGGGGAGGGCATGTGAGAGGAGGGAGGGAGGGAGGGAGGAATTGATACTTGAAGAACAGATCAAATTTTCACCGGGTCGCAAACAGATCTGGGTCCCAGGGAAAGCCTTGGATAACCTGCAGAATTCTGATGGTTCGTGTGAGCTTGGACACGGACGTGGCTGCTCTGCTCTGGTCCAGCCCGGGAGCAGTGGTCCCATCCCAGCCCCTCAGACCTGCTTGGGCTGCACCCCCTCCCTTGGGAGGGTGATGTCGGTGATGGTCCCATACCCCACTTTGTGACTGTGACACCTGAAAATGGACAGGACGAGCATCTCTGAGGAGCGACGGTGCTGCCTCGTGTCTGTCTGGGAGTCGAGTTGTCACGAGGCTGGGTAGGGCATGGGCTGCCCACCCCTGCTCCTGTGATGCCAGGGATCCTGCAGACCAGCCTGGAGCAGCCCCCCTGCCCCCCACTGCACCAGCATCCACCAGAAAATCTTCCCCTGGGGTCCCAGCATGCACCAGGGCCTGGAGGCTGAGGGCGGGGCAGCTCGCAGAGCCCTGCCTTGACCGGAAGCTGTCCTGGGTCTTGCGAGGCCACTTTGCAGCCAGAGAGGTTGAGGGACTTGCCTGGCAGGTGGTGGGTGTACCAACAAAACCCAGGCCATGGACCTGCAGGGTATCCAGCCTCCACCTCCACGTGATACGCTGGGGCACAGGAGGGGTCCGAGGGTCATGTTTATAAGACCGCTCAGGGCAGAGGCAGGAGGGACCGCTCTAGCTGCCCAGGCCGCCCCTCTGAGCCCACGACCTGAATCCTGCAGCCCATGGGGCACTCGGGGCCAGCCGCAGAGCTGAGCATGTATGTTAAGGAGAGGCTGGCATCTCGGCGGCAGAGACCAGCCGAGGGCCAGGGATGGCATTACCAACACATCCCAGTGTCTGTCCTTGGCTGGGCTGGGCTGGGCTGGGTGCTGGGAGGGAGCTGGGCGCCCAAGGGGACGGAGGATGACACTAGAATACAGGAAGACGGGGCTGAATTCCTGGTGCCCCTAACTTGCTGTGTGACCCCAGGCTGTCGTTCACCCTCTCTGTGCCTCAGGCGCTGCCCCACCTCTCCCCGGAGGAACAGAGCACAGGAGGTCAGGGCAGTGTCGGGAGGATTTTCTGGTGTTTAATGATGAACCCGTCTGTTTCCCACTGTAATCCCTAAACAAACCTGCCAAGGAGGAGGCGTGGCTGCCTCGGGATGTTAGGTAACACCCCAGCCTGCACCTCAGACCACAGCAGAGGCTGGAACCAGACCTCCCTGGCACCCGGATGCAGCTGCCGCAGCTAGTCCTGCTGGTGGCGGCTCGGGGTTGGAGGGGACAGCCGCAGTCTCCAGAGAAGCGCGCTGGGGGCAGCTGGGATACCGGTCCCCTGCACACCTCCTGGGAGTCGCCGATCCCCACAGTGACCCCCTGGCCCTCGCAGCACAGCCTGCCACACCTGTCCGTGGCCCAATCCCGGCCACCACTCAGACACTCCCCTCACGACTCTGCCAGCTCCGGTGCTACAGGGTGCCCACCAAGAAGAGCCTGGGCTGGGGGCGGCCAGCGTCCGTGGCATCGGCTGAGCGAGCATAGCACCCCACCCCGTCCCCACCCCACCCCCCGCGGGGGCAGCAGAGCGCAGTGGAGACTCCGGAGGACCAGCCTGGAGGAGGCAGCGAGCCCACGCCCTCATGCCCTGCTGCAGGGTGAGTGCTGCCCGCCTGGGGAGGGACTATGCTGGGCCCCAGAGGAAGGGCTGCCTTGGATGCTGAAGGAGGCGTCTGGAGCCGCGAGGGGAGGGGCCGGAGAGCGGCAGGTGGCCGAGTGCAGCGGTTTTCTGCTGACTTCCTCCAAGTTCCCCGGGAACTGACACACAGGCCGGGTGGGGGCCGGCTCCGGCCCCCTCCCGGCCCCCAGCTGTGCCCCCCAGTGGGAGCGCTGGTGGGTCCCAGGGCACAGCGGGCCGTGCTGCATTGCACCCACGTCTGGGCTCCCGCGTCCCTCCCCGGGCAGCTCCGGCCAGCACCTCCTGGAGGGGAAGCCCGGCAGGGCAGGAGCGTTGGGACGGTCGCGTGTGAAGAAGCCTCTGTCCCGTCAGGGCCTTGGACATCTGGCCTCTTTGCTCACAGCAATTTCTTTTTTATAGACCAGACTTGAAAAGGGGTATGTCTGAATTTCTGACCTCACATTGCGTTGGCAGAATGGAGGACAAAGCTGAGAGGTCCTCTGGGTAGTGATGGAGGACTTGACCAGAACTTTGGGTGCAGATAGGGGTCCTGGGAGCAGAAGGTGGGGTCCGCAGGGCTCGGCTTCCCCAGTCCCTGCCTGTGCGCACCAGGTGCCTGGGACGGTCGGCGCCTTCGCCCCCGTGGGGGTCGGAGGCCAGGAGGGGCGTGGCCACCGCTGCATTCTGTCTTCCAGCATTTGCATAACGAGGCTGCAGGCCTGGGCCTGTTGTTTCAGAACGTGTTTGAGGAAGGCTCTGTCAGTGCAGCGGGGGGCAGTAGCGGCGGCTCAGGGCCTTGGGGAGAGCCCCGGAGCTGGATGGAGGACAGCCTTAGACCAGGCTAGCTGACCAGAGAGGCCTGTGCGGAGGCACGGTGGGCCGAAGGTGATGTTCACGGTGCCTGGTTCGAGTCCCTGGTTCTCCCCAGCTGCATGTCCCTAGGCCTGTGTTTTTCCTCTGCCTCACCTTCCCCGTCTGTGATATTAATAAAGCCCGCCTCGCCGCCGCGTTTATGAGAATTAAATGAGCTCCCAGGCGTGGGGTGGCTGCCACAGCACAACGTGACGCTGTAGGTGTGCTGGTCGCCACCAGAAATTAGTGGAACACTCATTAATTTTGATGTTACATTTTTCTACTCATCTTTGAGAGCCAACAGATGTACTTGAAGTCTCAGATAAGTAGGTGCCTCTTGAAAGGCTGTGCCCACAGGCCAGGCAGCAAAAAGCCCCCTGGCTCGGGGCATAAGGGGGCCCCCAGCAGAGCTCAGTAAGCACAGAGCTGCTCTGGCGTCTGTCCCGCCGGGCTCTGCCACAGGGTGCGAACCACCAGGGCTTGCAGCAGCCCGCCCTGGATCTGAGCCTCCCACCCCCCGCCCCCAAGCCAGCAGGGGAGGCACCCAGAACTCCTACGGACCAGCCCCCCACCCCTTGCAGCCAGGGGACCGCAGCTCTGCTCCGCCCCCCTGCCCCCCAAGGAGCCCTGGGCTGGACAGCGCCCTCCCAAGAGATGCTGTCTGCTGGTCCCGGAGGCTGGATGCTGCCCGCTGCCCCTCGGGGGCCTGGGCAACCAGGTCCTGGACATTCCCACTGCCTCTGGCTGACTCCTAGTGGGCGGCAGAGGAAGTAAGGAGAGGAATACTAATTGGGCCGAGCGAAATATTGAAACATTCATTACTCAAGCTCTCCTCCCGAAGCCAAGGGAGGGCGGGGTGAGGCTGAGCACACACTCCGGGGGCCCCGAGGCAGGGGCTGCGGGTGGCGGGTCCCTCCAGGCTTCCCCCGGGGGCCCCCCACATGCTGGGCCTCTCGCTGCAAGGAGGGATCACAGAACCACAAGAGATGCCCTTCCAGAGCTTTGGCTGAAGTCACTGGCTGGTGATTTTTGGTGAAAGACCCTCTTTTCCTAAAGGGAAACCCGAGGTGATAAGCAGGGGTGGGGGGCCTGGGAGCTGACAGGAGCTGGGAGAGGGTGGTGACCGCGTACCAGATACTTTGGGGGTGCAGATGGGCTGGTGGGGGGAAGGAGCAGGGCTACTGGGGGATGGGACAGTGAAGGGGGCTGGGCAGCCCCAAACCAAGCCCCCCTGGGTAAGCTCCTGCCTTCCTTCCCAAGGAGCGCCCATGGGGCCCCCAGGTCCCACACGGGTCCCTGGGCCCAGACAGTCTGAGTGCAATGTCCCGAATCACTTGACTTCACCAGCCCCGGGGGTTCCCTCCCCTCCCCCAGACCAGACCCTCCCCGCCTCCTGCTCTCCAGCCCTGCGACACACCAAGGGTCAGGCAGGGCTCGCCCCTCCTCACACTGCCCTGGGGGAGGCCGGGCCAGGGACAAGGACGCGCCAGACCCTGCCAGCCAGTGCCCAGGGCCGGGGTGACCCAGGTGTGTCCTGGAGCCCTTCTGGGCCTTCGTTTCCAGAGGGCAACATTCGCATCTCAGCTGTCTGGCTGAGTCAGGAGCCAGCGTTCCCTGGCTGGCAGCCCTCGGCTGGCCCGTAATTTGTCCTTGTCACAGACTTGCCGTCCTCCAGACCCCTGTCCAGCCCGGGAGCCCACGGGCCTGGAGGGGCCCTGAGGACCAGCTCAGCGGGAGGGCAGCTCGCGTGCCAGGGAAGGAGGCCCCACCTCAGTAACAGAACCGTCGCAGATGTGCACTGTCTACTTCAGGCTGGGGCCGGGCACTCACGCACGGGGCGCACCAGAGCCCACGACGGACCCAGACCCCTGCTCGGACCAAAGCTCACTTGTCCAGCCATGAGTATTTTCACCAAACATTTACAGGCTTCACTCTGTGTTAAACCTCCTTGGGGGCCCAGGAGATACAGGAAGAGCTGGACACCCCCAGCCGTAGGCCTGGAGGAGGAAAGACTCAAAGCCAGTCGTTAACGGAGGGATGAAGTGAGCAGGTTCAACGGCTGCAGCCAGACCCGCGTGGGAAAGGCGTCGTGAGCTGCGTGCGAGGTGCTGTGATTATCAGAGTAGACCCCCCGACCTCCACCTCCCGCGTGCAGCTGTCCCAGGGACTTCGTGTCCTCACCCTCTTAATCCCTACACCCCCCTGTGAGTAAGGACCGTGACGACCCTGTCATAGCTGGGGAAACTGAGGCATGGGACGTTATGCAGCTAATGCCACCTAGCGGCTTAAAGTGCCCCCTGCCACCGCTGTTACGTCCTGGAGCCAGCGGCCCACGCTCAGCTGGGGCCTCTGTTCAGGGCCTCACAGACAGAAATCAGGGCACCTGCCAGCCGGTGCCTTCTGCAGCCCTGGGGAAGAGCTCGCGTCCACGCTCGTTCAGGCCGTTGACCGAACCTGGTTCCTTGCAGCTGTAGGACTAAGGTCCCTGTTTCCTAGCTGGCCACCAGCAGGGCCACCCAAGTTTCCTACCACGTGGCCTCCTCCATCTCCGATCCGGCCACGGAAGCCTGCCTCCTGCCCCAGCCTCCCCAGTCCCTGACCTCTGCACCCGATAGCCAGACCTACCACACTCATCATTTGACTGACCGAAGTCGACGGACCGGGGGCCTCAGTGACGTCCACAAAGACCCCCGTTGCCGGGTCACGTGACGTCATCACGGTACAATCTCGCTCGCTTGTAATCACAGGTGCCCCCCACACTCAAGGGCAGGTTATTATGGGAGGGGGCATTGGGTCGTCCTGCAATTCTGCCCATCCCAGGGGTTCAGTAACGTTCAAGGTCAAACAGCTAGTGAGTGGTGGAGCTGAGGTCGCCCCCAGGGGGTCTGGCTCCAAGGAATCATGCCATCAGGGAGGGGAAGGCTTCTTCCCAGGTAAGAGGGCACCTGAACTAGGGCCGATGACGCGTGTGTGACAGAACCCCGGGGCCAGCATCGGAGCAGGAGAGGGGGCCAGGCCCTGCGGGGAGTGCATCATCCCTGCTACAGGACGGGGGCATTCAGGGCCTTCCCCCTCCCCCATTTCAGACCCATCAGGAGGCTGCACAGTGAGGGGCCGGCCAGACACCCCCGGGGGCTGAGCAGGGGAGAGGCCCCCGTCCTGGGCCGAATCCCCGGGGGTCTACAGTGGTCAGAAAGAGCACAGCTGCAGCTGTTGCTGCCCCTGAAGTTTGGGAGCAAGCAGGATCCCCAAGGTCCACCGGGCAGCCTGGTAATGCCACTGCCCTGCAATGCCACAGCCTGGTGGACTGACCGACTTCCAGGCCACCGCCCCACAGCCCACCTGCAGAGCGGGCGGGGCTCCCAGGGGCCCCTCCAAGGCAAAGGAAAGCCAGCAGCCTGGCCATTCCCCGCGGGTCTGACAGCCCGCACACCCTGGGACAGCAGAGGCCACAGTCACAGAACTCCACGCCTCCTGCCCGGGCCCGTCCCCACCGCTGGCGCCGGCGCCCTGCAGCCCTCTGCCGCCACAGGCCTGCTCTTAGCTGTCCTTGTCGAGTGTGTGAAGGGGAAAGTAGGTCGGGCGGCCTCCTGGCACAGATGGGGCCTGTCAGCTGCCTTAAATTACAGCTCACCCCACCCAGCCGGCGAGACCTGTCCCCTCCTCCTCTTCCTGCAGAGACGCTCACTCATTCCTCTCTGCCCTGACGGGGTTCCCTGCGATGTCCAGAGGGCACGGGACACAAGGTGTGGACCATTCCCCACTGCTTGGAAGCCAGCCCCCTCCCCTTCTCCAGCAGGGGTGCGTGAGGGGCACACCCACCAGGTGGAGGTCAGCGCATCAACGTGGAAGTCACGAGTGTGCCAGGCCCCCGGCCCAGGGCTTCCCACACGCGCCACACTGAACGTGTGGTTGACCGGCCCTTGCAGTCACATTACAAGGCATTGGGGGGAGGACTGCAGAACCGCAAGGGCACCATGCCAGCCTGGAGTGTCCCCCCCACACCTCCCGGTCAAGACAGAAAACCAGCAAAACCACCACAGAGAGCTGGAGGGGTTGGAAGGCAGGCTAAACAGGAGGCTGCCAGGAGGCCTCCCTGGAGGAGGCGGGCGGCCCAAGGTCAGCAGATCCCAATAAGCCCCCACCCCTTTTCTCCTGCACCTGAGACGATTCCGCTTTCCTCCAAGATGGAAGAGGGGCTCTTTCTGTTTGGCCAATCACAGGCCACGGGGTCAAAGGCCAGAGCCACTCCTGTGCCACCAGCATCAGTGCCCTTGGGACACCTGCTTGCCACCTGAGACCCCTGTCAGAGCCCCGGGATGCCTCGATCTCCCTACCTGCACGATGGGTATGTATTAGTTTCCAGGGACTACCGTAGCCAAGTACCACAGACGGGATCTTAAACGATAGACATCTATCCTCTTGCTGTCTGGGGGCTGGAAGTCCAAGGCATCTGCAGGGTTGGGTCCTCTGGTCCAGGCCCCTCCCCCAGCTCCCGGTGGTCTGCTGGCGAACTCTGTGGTTTGGTGGTTTGTAGAGGGATCACCTGATCTCCACCTGGTGTCCCAGGCTGGCTGCTTCCTGTGTGAGCTGAGCCGGCAGGTGTTAGCTGCCTCCTGGTCTTTCAGTGGGGCTCTCCTCTGCTAGACCCAGACCCATACACCCACAGGGAGACTTCCAGCCGGTTGTAACAAAACTGAAAGACTCGAGCCGTTTGAGAAGTCTCTGGGTGGTCCAGGCTCGGGCCACCGTAGCCCTGGACACCCAGGCAGGACCAGCCTTCCTTGTTCTTGGCCCAGGGTATGTGCCACAAGTTTATCCTGGTTCCCCATCTCTCCCCGGAGCATCTTCCTTTCTTCCCAGCAGGGGTCACCGTGGAGCAAGGGTTTTGTCGCATCTCCACGTTTTTGGTGCCAGCACAGGGAGAGGTGGACAGACGGAAGGATGGGAGGACAGGTGTGGGGAGAGCTGAGACCCGAGCTGTCCCCGCTGGAGCCAGAGGCTACCGTGTCCACGATGTGACCGCCCGTGGATGTGGAGCTGGTGATCATACATTCCTTTTGGATCAAAATGATTCAGCTTTTGTTCCCCAGTAAGAATGCGAAGCTTCTTAATGAAAGATTTGAGATAAGCCACTAGCAATCACTCACACTCTAGGATGAATTAGGAGGACGTGCTGTTAGGACCAGTTTGCAGCAGAATGGGAATCAGGGCAGTGGCTATCCAGAGGCCCTTAAGCATAAACAGGGAACCCCATCCTGGATTTCAGAGGGGGCTCTCTAGGTAAAGGGTACCCCCTGCAAGACAGCCCCAGGAAGCAGCAAAAGCCCAGCCGGCCGGCCCAGCAGAAAGAGGAAGGTCCACCTGCAACCCTGCCCACCATGAGACAACGAGTACCTGGCACGGCCGCCGAGCTGGACCCCTGGTGCCGCCCTAAGCATTCCCTGCACTCCTGTCTCCAAGGGGCCTGGGCCACCCTGGTCCTCACAGACACACATGCCCTCCAAGGAGGCCATCTCCATCCCCCAAGGCCCTACACCTGGGGCTGGGGTGCAGGTGACCTGCGGGAGGGTCCCCTTCCTGCCGCCCCTCTCACTCACCAGAAATGCAGAGGCCTAACCTCTGGTGGGGGGCGGGCAGGGCTAACAGTTCCAAGAAGACCTCGGCCCACCTTTCCTTCAGCCTCCTGTTTGTCAGAAAGGATCTCACCGAGGGTCCCCACAGATCTACCCTGGTCGGAAAGTGCTGGAGAGACTACATGGGCGGGTGGGAAAGGGTGGAGCTGGCTGCAGGCCTGGGGGCCTCCCTCCCAGTTGCCTGGTCGGGGGCCCCGGCCGTGCCCCCTTGTCCACATGGCACTGGGGCCGTGTGGCCCCCGGAGATTCCGGGACAGTGACTTTCTGGGGCAACAGACCCCCGATGGGTCCCTTGACTCCTCCATGAATCCCTCCCCACCTCGGGTCTGGAGCTGAAATCCCAGTGGCCCCAGGGGTGGCAGAGATCGCTACTCACGTGTTTTGCTCCACGTGACCTGTTTATCTGGTGGAGAGGCAGGCGTTGGTGCATGTGTTAGGGACAGGGGCCGCGTGCCCTCACCCACGGGACTTCTTGCTTCTGTGAAAGGAGAGCCACCGGGCCACCCCCCTCCCGTGCTCCTTCCATTCTGGGACCCGACCCTCTGGGGGTCGGGGAGACTTCTCAGCCCAGAACCTGAGTGTCCAGCACTCGGTCCCCCGGGCTGCGGCCCCGGCTCAGCAGGGGAGCCCACCACATGAGCTGAGTCACTGGGGTCCTGCCCGCCACGTCTGGGGGTTGGGGGCTGCCCCAAGGGACCCAATTCATCCTCGCAAGTTCTCCACCCCACTGTGCCTTGGCCTCACCTGGGGTGCTTGTAAAACTCCTGAGGCCTGGACCCTGCCTGCCCCACGGCCAATTAAACAGGAATCCCCAGGGACGGGGGGAGGCCCTCTCCCTCTGCAGCTCCGGGAGGGTGGTGGTGGTGGTCTGGGCCCCGCCTGTAGAAGGGGCTGAGCCTGTTGAGGGGATGGGCTTTATGGAAGGAGGCAGGGGCTCCCAGAGCACAGGAGGCCGATGTCCCGACTTGGAAAACAGGTCGAAAATAAGGAGGAGGGGGCAGAAGGAGCCATGGGGGTTGGGGGGGGCTCTAGAGAACAGCCGATCATGGTCTGGGCCCCGCCTGTAGAAGGGGCTGAGCCTGTTGAGGGGATGGGCTTTATGGAAGGAGGCAGGGGCTCCCAGAGCACAGGAGGCCGATGTCCCGACTTGGAAAACAGGTCGAAAATAAGGAGGAGGGGGCAGAAGCAACCATGGGGGTTGGGGGGGGCTCTAGAGAACAGCCGATCAGTCCCCACACAGGCCACCACCCTGCCACATCCCACCTCCTCTCGAGACCCAGTGGGGAGGCAGGTGCTGGGGGGATGCTGCACAGCTAAGACGTGCAGAGGTCCCCCTCCCCGCCCCACGTGATCCCCGTGCACGTGGGTGCTGGTACCTGCCCACCCATGGAGGGCAGATTCATATTTACATAAGAGGCGTGGACGAATGGAACAAAACCTCCCCAACCAGAGCAGGAGGGCAAAAACTCCCAAGGACACTGGGGTCCCCTCTGCTCTTCCCCATGCCTGCTGGACGCGGAGCCCTTTGGACCCTGACAGACAGACCCAGACAGGCAGGCAGCTGCCTCCCTGGGGCTCACGGCCACATCCGCTCAGCTCCAGGCTTGGGGGAGGTGACTGAGCTGGGGGATGTCCAGGAGGGCTTCCAGGAGGAGGTGAGGCTGGAGCAGAGTGGGCTGAAGGAGGAGTGGGCTTACTAGTAGAAGCGGTGCAGGCGGGGAATTGTGTGGCCCTGTGGAGGGGGGCACCAGGTGCAAGCAGGGCTGAGGGGCGTGCCCTTCCAGTTGTATAATTCGTTTTCCCTGTGTGTTCTGGGCTCACGTGCAAACCAGCCCTGGCATTTAAGCTCCACGCTCACACCCCTTGGCTTCATCCTAGGAGCGGCAGGTTCCCAAACGGCTCTGCCCATTCCCTTCCTCTCCCAGAGCCCCTCACGGTGCTTCCTTCCAGAACCTTCCCTTTCTGGTCAGCTGCCCTCTGGAGCCCTGGATCTTAGGTTGACTAAGCCCTGTTCCCCTCCAGAAACCAGTGGGTCTCCCCCAGGGACCCTGGAATCTGCATTCGGTGGCTCTGTGCTGGTGGGCCCCCAGATCCTTATAACCGAGGCCACATCTCTGCAACCCCACGTGGGAGCGTGTCTGGTTACCAACGGGCATCAGCCCTTCTGAGGAAGCCAGAGCGGTGGGTGGACACAGCTGCCCCACCAGGCCTCTGCCTATGTGCAAATATTTACCAAGGTGGGTGTGCAAAGACCCCCAATACTGCCCCCACCGCTGATCACAGATGCTTGTAATAGAGCCTAGGGCCTCAACACACTTTCCCAAGGTACGGAAAACTTCCACTCCTTACAGTGAATAAAACTGGAGTTCTTACGGTTAAAGCAAGGGAGCAGACCCTAAACTGGCCCACCCGGCCCGGCCCAGCCCTCTCTTTATTCTGGGGGACATCCACAGTCTTCAAACACTAACGTAGCAAATGAGCTAATTTTTCTGTACGATTTGCCCATTATGTTATAAAATTGCCGTCTACTCCAAAAACTGCATTTCACCGTACAGGACGCTGTCTGTAAGTGGCCTGTCCTTCCCGTCTCCCAGGCAGTGTCACTCCCGTAGACTTGACCACTCATCACCTCTCGGCAGTAGCGGTTGCCAAGGACGACCCAGCAGCCCAAGGCAGCTGTCACCCACTCCTCTGTGGGGAAGGGATTCAAGAGAGAGACCCCGGGCAGCGAGGCACAGATGCTGGGGTCGTGGTGCCTCCAGCAGCTGATCTAGCTGGGGATTTCAGGCTGGGCCATCATGTTCGCCTGGGCCAGAGGCAGCTATAGCACTTTAACTGAACTTTGAAGCTCGCTGCACTGCCACCAAGATGTGTGGCACTGCCTGGGCCAGCAGTCCTTGCCCAGTGACAGAGCAGAACCGCTTACCCCCGGGGCTAAAAGCGATTGACCAGGCAGGACGACAGCAAAGGAGGCCACAGCAGACGCACAGGGTGTCATCATCGGACACAGCTGCCGGGAGGCGGCGACAGGGCCCAACCAGGTTCCCAGTCTCCTCCGTGTGCCCTCAAAGCACCTTGCCGAGGACCACCCTGCTGGACCCGCCACCCCTACCCAGGCCTGAGATCCACACCTGGAGGCACATGGCTCCGGGTGACCTCCTCCCAGGGAGCTTTTCCCCCTCACCCCGCAGGAAGGCCCTGATGGTCCCCCTCCAGGCTCACCCGCACGTTCACTGTGTGTTGCGGGTTCTCCAGAGAAACAGAAGCAGTGGGATGTGTGTAGGTCCGCGTAAGAGGACACGGAGCGTAGGAATCCGCTCACGCGGTCAGGGAAGCCGAGTCTTGCATCATGCCCTGCAGTGATGTAATTCAGCCCGAGCCTGGAAGCCCGCAAACCAGGAGGCCCAGTGTCCGAGGGCAGAAGACGGACATCCCAGCTCTAGAAGAGGGCGACTCCACCCGTCCTCCGCCTTTTTGTTTCATCCGCCCCGATGGATTGAATGACGCCCGCCTACGTTGGTCAGGGTGATCTTCCCTCAGCGTACAGAATCAAATGCTAATCTCTTCCAGAAACACCTCCCAGACACACCTAGAAGTCATGTCTTACATCACATATGTACATACATTCATCCAGCCAGGGGTCCCCAATCCCGCGGTAGCAGTCCGTGGCCTGCTAGGAACTGGGCCACACAGCAGGAGGTGAGCGAGCAAAGCTTCATTTGCGTCTCCCCACCGCTCGCATCACCGCCTGAACCGTCCCTCCCCCGCCCCTCCCACCCCCCGCCGTGGAAAAACTGTCTTCCACGAAACCGGTCCCTGGTGACAAAATGGTTGGGGACCGCTGCATCGAGCTATCTGAGCAGCCCTTAGCCCAGTCAGGCTGACACATAAAATCAGCCATCAGGGTGGGCATTTGTGGCAGCTTTTCTTCCCCACCTCCCCCAGCCTAAGAGCACCTTGAGGACGCAGCTGTGTCGCGCTCTTAAGTGCGTATAGAACAAAGAGCTCATGAACAAAGGAACGAATGAACACGTGAGTGCGTGAAGATGTGGCCACAATGTTAAACCCCTCACGCGTTCCACGGCGTCGTGTGTGGTCTCCATTTCCATTTCCCTGATTACTGGTGGTGTTGAGCATCTTTTCATGTGCTCATTCGCCATTTGTATCTTTTTTTTGGAGCAATATCTATTCAAATCCTTGGCCCACTTTTTAAAAATAAATTTATTTATTTATTTATTTACTATTTGGCTGCATTGGGTTTTCGTTGCTCTGCACAGGCTTTCTCTAGCTGCAGCGAGCGGAGGCTACCCTTCGTTGAGGTGCGCGGGCTTCTCATTGCAGTGGCTTCTCTTGTTGCAGAGCATGAGCTCTAGGCGTGTGGGCTTCAGTAGTTGCGGCACAAGGGCTCAGTAGTTATTGCTCGCCGGCTCTAGAGAGCAAGCTCAGTAGTTATGGCGAACGGTCTTAGTTGCTCCGCGGCATGTGGGATCTTCCCGGACCAGGGATCGAACCTGTGTCCCCTGCATTGGCAGGCGGATTCTTAACCACTGAGCCACCAGGGAAGTCCCCTTTGCCCATTTTTGAATCAGGTTTTTCCTGCAGAGTTGTAAGAGGATTTTTTTTGTTTCTTTAATCTATTCTGAATATTAATTCCTTCTCTAATTTGCAAATATTTTCTCCCATTCCATGGATTGCCTTTTCCCTCTATTGGCAGTGTCCTTTGACGCACAAAAGTTTTTAATTTGATGAAGTCCAGTTTATTTTTTTCCTTTCATGCCTGTGCCTTTGGTGTCATATCCAAGAAATCATTGCCAAATCCAGTGTCATGAAGTTTTCCCCCTGTTTTCTTCCAAGACTATTATAGCTTTAGCTTTTACACTTAAGTCTTTAATCCATTTTGTGTTAATTTTGTATATGGTGTGAGGTAAGGGTCCAGCTTCACTCTTTCACATGTGGAGATCCAGTGTGCCAGCACCCTTCGTTGAAAAGACTGCCCTTTTGCCTTTCATTTATTTCTTTTAAAAAATTTTATCGAAGTCTAGTTGACTTACAATGTTGTATTCGTTTTAGGTGTACAGCAAAGTGATTCAGTTATACACACATACATATATATATTCTTTTTCATATTCTTTCCCACTATGGTTTATTATAGGAAATTGAATATAGTTCTCTGTGCCCTACAGTAGGAACTTGTTGCTCATCTGTTTTATATATAGTAGTTTGTATCTGCTAATCCCAAACCCCTAATTTATCCCTTCCCCACCCCCTTTCCCTTTTGGTAATAAGTTTGTTTTCTATGGAAAAGACTGTCCTTTCCCCCTTGAACAGTCTTGGCACTCTTGGTGAAAGTTTTTGGACCATAAACGTGAGGGTTTATTTCTGGCCTCTCTATTCTAGCATGTTGGTCTATGTGTCTGTCAGTACCACAGTATTTTGACGACTGTAGCTCAGTAGCGAGTTTTGAAATCAAGAAGTGTGAGACCTCCGTTTTGTTCCTTTTCAACATTGCTTTGGCTACTCTGGGTCACTTGAGATTTCATATGAATTTTTGGATGGATTTCTCTATTTCTGGAAAAAAGCATTTTGATAGCATTGCGTTGAATCCGTAGACTGCTTTAGGTAGCATTCACATCTTAGTGGGTAATCCCTTTCTGCCCCGGACCCCTTCCACCTGCTAACCAGGCACAGAGTCTGAAGGCAGACAGGTCACCGCGGAAAAGCAGATAAAGTACTTTTCAGAGTCCAGACCTGCACTGTCCATCAGAGCAGCCACTGACCACACAGGGCTGTGTAAACTGACACCTTCGTGAGGTAAAATTCAGATACTCAGAGGCACAAGCCGCTCTAAGCACCCGGCAGCCCACGTGGCCAGTGGCTACCACCTGGGTCACATAGCGTATCAACATTTCCCTCATTTCAGAAAATTCGGTTGAATGGTGCCATCCTGGATGTTTTTAAGTGGCAAGAGGCCTAAAGCAGAAACGTAAAAGTCCCAAATCTGAATGAGCTGAGATTGTTCCCACAAAATATGGCCACAAATAGAAACAAAGGCTATTGTGGGAAAGCAGAGCCACTGTGCTGGATGGGTGTGGACTGCAGGGAACATGTTATAGGGGGCGGAAAGGAGAGGGTGTGATGGGGGCTGGTGGTGTCCAGGCAGGGCCTCCTCCCCAGCCCCCTCCCCCCCCGAGTCCATCAGGGCCAAGACAGCAGCTGCAGGCCCAGCGCAGCCCCTCGTGCAGCCAGGTCAGGAGACCCAGGCCCTGCCCGCCACCCGCCCGAGTAAGCACTGCCCTCGAAGGCCCCACCTTTCTCTTCAGCAAATGAATTGGTGAGGAAGCCCCCTTTCCTCCTGTGCTCCCACCAGGCCACCACACGCCCCTCCTCCTGGCCAGCGACAGCAGGTGTTGACAGAGCTGGCCTGTCCCAGGACCCTCCCCTACCCTCACCCCTGGCACCAAAGCTCCGGAGAACAATGTCTGGGCAGGGCCTGGGCAGGGCCTGGCCACCCGGCCTCAGCTGCTTATACCTGCCCCTGGGAACGGAGCCAGAGCCCGAGCCAGGAGCCTCCGGGAGGACAGCCCCATGCACACATGGGGCCAGAGTCCTCTGGACAGGGCCAGACAGGGGGCCCCTCAGGCCTGTGGTGACAGGGGCAGCTCCCCTCCCAGCCCAGCACGAGGCCACGGTCATTTCCCTGCCAGGCACCCTCTCTCCAAGTTCCAGGGACCCTGAAGACACCCAGCATCTGTGCTCATCCAGTTCCCACCCTGCCCTCTAGAGGCCACTGGTAGCCCCCCAGGCCCGCTGGCATCGGCAGGCACCCTTGTCTTGAGCTGACCCGACAGCAGGTCACACCAGCCTCGGCTAACCAACGTCTCTGGGCCCCACCCCCAAGTCCTGGGAGCCATACCTTCAAGGGCTTGGATTCCCAGCCCCACCCTGGCAGCGAGACACCAGACACACCAGGAACAGAAGCGTCTTTCGACAGGGCCAGGTCTAACTAACCCTGCACACGCGGAGCCACCGCCCACCTCTGTGCACACCAAGCCCATTCACACACACATCCCTTTAATGTACAGGTTGCCTTTCTTTACTTTCAAGTTGGTGCTTACCACATATATATACCTTTTTCAATGCCCCATTGATATGTTTTTTTGAGGTGTGATTATATTCTGTAAAGCTCAACCTTTCCAGTGTGGGTTTTGATAAATGAACGCAGTTGTGTATCCACCACCGCAGTCAAGATAGAGAACAGTTCCAACACCCTCCAAAATTTCCTGGCGTCTCTTCGTGGTCAGTCCACCCCCACGCCCAGCCCCTGGCAGAACTGATGGGTTTTCTATCCCTAGACTTTTGCCTTTTCCAGAATGTCATATGGATCCTACAGTGTGTAGACCTCTACACCTGGCTTCGTTCACCAAGCAGAAGGTTTAGAGATTCATCCACGTTGTTGGTGCATCCATAGTTTGTTCCTTCGACTGTTGAGTACTTTTCCACTGAATGGACGTACCACATTTTTTTTTAACCCATTCGCGTTAAAGAGCATTTGGGTTGTATTAGTCCTGGGCGATCGTGAATGAAGCCAGTATAACATTTACATGCAGGGTTTGGGTGGATGTAAGTTCTCATTTCACTTGGGGAAACACCCACGGGTGGAACGGCCTGGTCCCACGGTCAGTGTATGTCTTCCTTTACAAGAAAGGACCAAACTCCCAGCCAACGTGGCTCTACCGTTTCGCATTCTCTCCAGCAATGCGTGAGGGTCCTGCTGCTGCGCGTGCTGGCCGGCAGCGGGGATTTATTGTCTGTGGTGCTGGTGGCGGCTGTAGCGGTAGTTGTCGTAGCCATTCTCACGCGAGGGAAGTGGTATCTCATCGTGGTTTTCATCTGCAGTTCCCCAATGATCAGTGATGTTGAGTGTTGTGTCACCTGCTTATATTATTGGCAAAATGATTGTTGAGATCTTTTGCTCTTGTTTCATTGGGATGTGTATTTTCTTAGTATTACATTTTGAGAGTTCTTTATATAATCTGGATACCAGCCCTTTATCAGGTATGTGTTTTGCAAACACGTTCTCCCTGTCTGTGGCTTGTCTTTGTATTCTCTTAACACTGTCTTTGTAAGAGGAGAAGATTCTCACTTCGAGGAAGTCCAATTTATCATTGTATTCTGGTATGGATTATGCTTAGGACTATCATATCTAAGAAACCGTTGGCTAACCCAAAGTCACAAAGATTTTCTCCTATGTTTTTTCTAGAAGTTTGATAGTTTCTCATTTTACATATAGGTCTATGATCCATTTTGAGTTCATTTTTGTTTAGGGTGCAAGGTATGAGCCAAGGTGTGTGTATGTTTGCATATGGACATCCAATTGCTCCAACACCATTTGTTAACAAAATTATCTCTCCTCCATTGAATTGCCTTTGCATCTTTGTCAAACATCAATTGACCGTATATGTGTGGGTCTGTTTCTGGACTCTCTATTCTGTTCCATCGATCTCTGTGTCTATTCTTTTGCCAATACTCTACAATCTTGATTTCTGTGACTTTAGAGTGAGACTTGAACTCAAGTAGTATGAATCCTCCGATTTTATTCTTTTTCAAAGTTGTTTTGGCTATTCTAGTTACTTTGCCTTTCCATATAAATTTTAGGATCAGCTTGTCAATTTCTACACCAAAAAATCCTGCTGGGATTTTGATTGAGATTGCGTTGAATCTATTGATCCGTTTGGGGCAAACCAACATCTTAACAATACTGAGCGTTCAAACTCGTGAACATGAAATGGAGCAGGACCCTACGGTCCTCACCCGCCCCACACCCCATGTCCTCAGCCTGTCTTTTGTCTATGGAAAAACTTCAGCCAAAGAATAAGTTTGTTTCTGCGTGTAGCCCCCTCCCTCCGCCTATAAAAGCTCTTGCCCACTGATTGTCTGCGGGGGGAGTCGGCCTTTGGACAGGAGTCCACCCTCGCCTCCCCTGCCCCCCCGGTTGCCAGCCTCCAAAACAAAGCCTTGCCTCTTTATTGGCTTTTGACCGGCGAGCAGCCGGACCCCACTTTTGGTTACATAGTATGTCTGTCCATTTATTTAGGTCTTATTTTATTTCTCTCATCAGCGTTTTGTGTCTTCAGCAGATTTTTTGCATATCTTATTACATTAAATTTAAGTATTTCATGTATTTTAGTGTTATTTTAATGGTATTATAGTACTGAGTTTTTACTTATTTTATTTTACTTCCAAGTATTCATTGCTAATACATAGAAATACTGTTCATCTTTGTGTATTGACCTTGTATCCTGACATCTTGTACGACTCACTCACAGGTTTTTTATCTGTCCTTTAGAATTTCCTACACAGACAAATGTGTCATTTGTGAGCACAAACAATTTTATTTCTTCCTTCCCACCCTGTATACCTTGTGTTTCCTTCTATTGTCTTATTGCACTGGCTAGGACTTCAGTATGCTGTTGAATAGGAGTGGATAGAGTGGAGATCTTTACTTTGTTCCCAATCTGAGGGGGGAAGCATCAAGTCTGTCCCCATTAAGTATGATGGTAGCTGTGGGTTTTTCACAGATGCCCTTTATCAAGTTGAGGGAGTTTCTAATACGAATTTTCTTAGACTTTTTATCATGAATGGATGTTGAATTTTGTCAAATGCTTTTCCTGCATCCACTGAGATGATCCTTTGGTCTTTGCTTCTTTGGTCTGTTGCTGTGGTAAAGTACACTGATTGATTTTCAAATGCTGAAGGAGCCTTGCATTCCTGTGATGAGCTCCAGTTGGCGGTGCTCTGTTTTCCTTTTTATATGTTGCTGGATTGGATTTACTAATCGTTTGTTGAGGATTGTTGCATCTATATGCACGAGAGTTCATAGTTTCACTCACCTGTGAAGCACCTACCTTGAGCAAGGTGTGGGGAGACCCACTGGAGAGGAGGTCAACTCTGAGCTCAAAGAGCTCATGCTTGACCCCCAGGGTCACACGGATTGTCTGACCTCATTGCAGAAGATGACGTGGTTCAAAAAGAAAAATGTGCTTCCCATCGGCTCTCTGGAGTCTCAGTACTCCCTTGAGAGCTGGGAGGTACATTATCGTCTAAGGACAAGGTGGGGGTGGGAGGGACTGAGGCACCAAAAGATCGAAGACATCTAGCTGTGGGCGGAGCCAGCGAGAACCCCGACTCCTATCCCAGCCCCTGTTGACTTAACCGCCTTTGACTGGAAACCTCTGCTGTGAACTGAATGTTTATGTCCTCCCAAGTTCACATGTTGAAATCTTACCCACCATGTGATGGTTTTAGGAGGAAGAGAGGTCGTGAGGGTGGAGCCCATATGAGTGAGATTAGTGTCTTATAAAAATGACCTCAGAGAGCTCTCTCTCTCGGCTGTGTGAGGGTACAAAGAGAAGGTGGCAGTCTGCAACCCAGGAAGAGAGCCCTCACTTGACGCTGACCATGCTGGTACCCTGATCTCATTCTTCCGGCCTCCAGACTGTAATAAATACATTTGTTTAGAAGCCACCTCGTCTGTGGTATATTGTTATAGCACTCTGAGTTGGCTAAGACACCTTCCCACCCCATCCCTAAGGCCATAGGCTTGGGTGGATAACTGTTTTACTTACTTTCAAAATATACCTGAATCTACCCACCTCTCCCAACCTCCCCTTCTACCATCCTAAAGTAAGACTGGACGACACAAAATCTTTCTAAAAGACACCCGGCCTCCATTCTTGAACCTCTATATCCAGAGACATATTTTTTAAAAATCAGATCATCACATTCCCTTCTCAGAACGCCCCCTGCAATGTCGCTTCCATCACAATCAAACTAAAATAAAACTCCACACATGGCACAGAAAGCCATGCATGAGGGGCCCCCGCCAGTCTCCATGGCCGCACCCAGTACCCCTCCTCCATCACTCTACCCCCCGGCACACTGACCTCTGGCCATTATGTGAACACGCCGAGCTCTTGTCTGGGTACCTGCTATTCCTCTGTCTGGAAGATGCTCAGCCCCGAGGTGCCGGGGTTCAGTCCTTCACTCCACACAGGTCTCCCGCTCAAAGGTCCTGTTCTCAGAAAGTCCTCCCTAGCCACCCTCTCCAGAAAGCCCCCAACACCCCATGCCTCCTACCAGCCCCTTACATGACTACCTATCCTTCACAGCATGGCTAAGAGCAGGGGCTGCCTTGCTAGGGGCTGCCTTCATGCACGTGTTTTCCATCTCTGTTTGTGAGCTACATGCAGGCAGGTGCCTTGCTTTCACATTCACAGTGGACTCCCCTGTGCCTGGAACACTATTTAGCACCTAAGAGATGTGCCATCAATATTCAGTGAGGGAGAGGAAGGATGGAGGGGCCCACTGGGAGCGTCCCAAGTTCAAGAGACAGAGCTGAGCGGTGGTAGAGGCCATGCCCACCTCTGCTGTCTCCTGCACAGGCCTGGCTCTTCC
>NW_020173674.1:2385457-2403632 GCF_003031525.2 Neophocaena asiaeorientalis asiaeorientalis | reverse complement strand
CCCCCCGCCGCCCCCCCCCTCCAAGTCTCAGTCCCAGCAACCTTGGTCCCACACGGAGGAGGGGGCCATGCTGATGGAGGCAAGCATTTATCTGGTGGCCCTCTTGCAGGCACTGGGGCAATGTTTTCACGTGCAACTCACCTGCACCAAGATGGGCGTTATTTCAACGGTAATCACGATGATAATGATGGTGATGGTGGTGGTGACACTGGTGGCGTTTGTGGTTCGGTGGTGATAATGATGGTGATGGCGGTGGTGACAGTGGAGGTGGTGGTGATGGTGGCCGTGGTGATAAAGATGTGACAGTAGTAGACGAATAGGTGAGAATGGCAAAGCCTAGATTCACACCCTGTTCTGACTCCACTCCTGTTCCAGCTCTTTCCGGAATCTTTTTGCTCCACCTTCTGGCATGCTCTACATCAGTGGTTTTCAAAACTTTTAGTCTCAGGATCCTTTCCGTTAAAAACAAAAATTATTGGGGACCACAAAGGTTATTTGTTTCTGTTGGTTAGTCTATCAATATTTACTCCAAGTTTTAAAAAATAGTTATTTACTTATTCCTTTAAAAAGAACAATGATAAGCCCATTACGTTGTTAACGCAAATAACACATTATTTATGAAAACCAACACTCTATTCCGAAGTAAAAATATTTAGTGAAAAGAGTAGCATTGTTTTACATTTTTGGAGTCTTTTTAACGTCTGGCTTCACAGGAGCCAGTTGGATTCTCACATCTGCTTCTGTATTCCATCTATTGCAATATCACACATATGTAGTCTCCAGAAAGCTCCACTGTTAAGTTGTGAAAAAATAAAGGTGGAAAAGGAAAAAAGCATCCTAGTATTTTGATAACAGGAGATTTCACGTCTTGGCCCCTAGCGGGGTTTTAAGCTCCCACTTTGAGAAGAGCTGCTCTAAGACCCTCCAAATGACGTGGAGGCGTTCTCGGCTTCAGGTGTCCCGGTGTCCCTGCAGGGCGACAGAAGCACCCCGGAGCCCGTGCACGCTCCAGTGCAGACTTGCCGCATGACCTGGGTGATGCGCTTCCCACCTCGAGCTCCTGGTCACCTTTGCATAACATTGCTGGGTTTCTCTGAGTTCTGCCTGCTAACCAAACCTAGCCCACAAAAGAGGGACAGGTTGGTGGTGGCCGGTGAGTGGGAGCAGGGTCTGAGACCACCGCCAGACCCAGTCCTGGGAATCTGCAGAGCATCCCTCCGGGACGAGTTTCCACATCTTGAGAAGAAAGGGCAGCGTGGTTGCCCCGCATGCAGGTTCCCGAAAGCAGATCCTGCCGTGGAATCTTTTCCTTTTCCTCGGTTTCCGTGGCATCAGGCAGCAGACCCGGGCCCTCCCCCAGATACTGGGAGAATGTGTCAGAGTCCTCATGGACCTCCCAAAGTTAGGCTGGAGAAAGCCAGCCCTCAGCCCCAGTGTGGGTTTGCCAAAACCCTGCGCTTCAGGGCTGGAAAGGCAGCCCCCAGCCAAGGCTCAGGGCTTCGGCGCCGGGGGAAAGACCTCACCACCCTTCCATCCTCTGTAACTGAGGGCAGGGGACAGGCTTCTGGCCTGGGGCTCAGAGACAGGAAGGGGCAGAGCCTGGATCAGCTCTAGTCCACAGCTTTCAGGACCCCGAGGCTGTGTCCTCAAATGAAGACTCAGAACAAAAGCACTTAGAACAGGGAAGACGTTCAACAAACTTTGGTCTGGCTCAGCAAAGCAGACCGCAGGTCTTCAAAGGGAAAGCAGATGCAGGATGCCCGAGGGTCCCTGTTGCAGTGGGCGAGTCGTGTCCCCCAAAGGCACATCAGTGTCCAAACCCAGTACCTGTGCGTGTGACCTTATTTGGACATACGGTCTTTGCAGGTGTAATTAAGTTAAGGACTTCCATACGAAATCCTGGATTACCCTGGTGGGCCCTAAATCCAATGACTGTATCCTTTAAAGAGAAAGGAAAGGAACATTCGAGACAGGGACACACAGAAGTAGAGGAAGTGTGTCAATGAGCCAGAGAAGGGGGTTGGGTGAAGAGGGGCCGGTGTCGACCAAAAAGAAATGCACAACCTAAAAGTAGAGAATTGTGTTTTATTTGGCGAACTTGCTGAGGACTTAAGCCCAGGAGGCAGCCCCTCGGATCACTCCGAGGACCTGCTCTGAAGAGGCAAGGGAGGAACTAGGATATACAGGGGTTTTTGCAACAAAAGCCAGGTGGCAGGAACACCAAAAGATTGCTGTTAATGAAAGAAAAACCAGACATCTCAAGTTAATGAATCTAGCGCTTTTCTATGTATGGGAAGATGCAAGAGCCTGGGCTCATTGGAATTGGTCCCCTGATGTGCACCTCAGCTATCTGGGGCCAGCATCCTGCTTTTCTCCGTCCTGAGTCCCCTCAGGGTGCACAGTCGGGCGGCTGCAGTGGCTGACATCTTGGTGGCTGTGACACCCTTTGTTTGCTGACATGGCAAGCGACATTCTCTGTCCACACCACGGGAGCGAGCTGCACCTGCTCTCCGGGGAATGTCCACCTCATTGGACCTCAGGGCACCCCAGCCACGTCACCCCCACTCACGGCAGTGCCCACCACGGCCCACGCAGGAGGGCTAGAAGCTGAGGCTGATGGCCCGGATTTCACCTCCGTGAGCACGGGGAGGTCTGGGTGCGGGCACAGTGGCATGTCCAATGGCATCCAGCACCGTGCGCTCCCCACGGCCACTTCAGTGCTTTCTGTAAAGTCCCTGGAGGACTTGCCCTGTAAATAACACCTTCTTGTCCCTCTAGGTAGGAGAACAAGTATTGGGACCAAGAGAGACGGAAATTCCATGCCTTTATCTTTATTTACTATCAGGGTTTTGCCTGAATCAGGGGTTTGGATGTGACCTTCTGGAGGACAGGTGTGTGTGTGTGCGTGCATGTATCCAGCACCGTGCGCTCCCCACGGCCACTTCAGTGCTTTCTGTAAAGTCCCTGGAGGACTTGCCCTGTAAATAACACCTTCCTGTCCCTCTAGGTAGGAGAACAAGTATTGGGACCAAGAGAGAGGGAAATTCCATGCCTTTATCTTTATTTACTATCAGGGTTTTGCCTGAATCAGGGGTTTGGATGTGACCTTCTGGAGGACAGGTGTGTGTGTGTGCGTTCATGTGTGTGTGTGTGACACAGAGAGACAGAGAAGCAAAGAGACAGGGAGAGAAAGAGACAGAGACTGAGAGATGGAGCCATCCAGGCAGCCGGCCTGCTCAGGAAGCCCCAGCCCGGTGCCCACGTGACTCGGAATTCCAAAGAGAAACTCTCCAACTGAATTTCACAGGTTCCTCTGAGAAAGGACAGAAAACAGCCACTGCTCGGTCCCCACACCTGGCTTGGTGACTCAGCCCGGGAAGACATCACCAGACAGCATCTCCCCAGCCAGAGGCGGAGGGACAGGTCTGGGAATGCGATGCCTCCCTGTGGGAGCTGAAGCCACAGGGACAGGGCTGGAGGACGGCTCTTCTCCACGTGCCCAGCCCCAAGTGCAGGGAGGTTACAACTCCAGGCGTTTAGCCCTGCCTTGGCCACTCCCCAGCGGCCTGGCCTGGAGCTGGTCACTTAACCTCCATGGGGCGGGGAATGGTGACCCCGCCACCAGGCGGAGGAGGGGATGGAATCCCGCAGGCGCGGAAAGTGGGGACGTGGTGCCCGGCACAGGACGAGCGATGGATAAGTGCCGTGATTGTTTTCACGATTAGCTGTTGTGCTCTGGAGACCTCCACATACCCCTCGTGGGGAAGTTATCTCAGTCCTGCTGCACAGGTAAGGAAACTGAGACCCGGGCGCTGAGATGTTCTGGAGTTGTCCCTGAGAGTCTAGTCACACCACTGGGATGGATTTGCCCTTGGGCCAGCAGGGGACAGCGGGCCCAGGCTCACCTGCCCTGGCTGAACCCCTGGGCCGCCCTGCTGCCACCCTGGGCCCAACTAGGAGTCAGGGATCCGGCTGCACCCCTTACTACTTGGGGCTCAGTTTCCTCATCTGAGAAACGGGAGAAATAGTCACTGCTGCTTCCGTTGGCTCGGCAGGTGTGAAAGCACCTGGCATCTGCCTGGCTTGGGCCCCCCACCCCAGTGGACCGGCCCAGCCAGCGCTGGCCCTGCAGGGGTCCGAGCCTCCGCAGCCCACCCGGGAGGCGCCCTCTCTGAGACGGGCATGTGTGTTCCAGCGTGTTCTGGCTACCCACCCTTCCCAGTGAGGCAGCCGGTGCAGCAGAAGGGGCAGGGCCCCCCAGGGCTTCCCCTCTGAGCCTGTGGGTCTTCATTAACGGGGTGGCCGAGCACAGAGGCTCGGATCACAGCTCTGGAGCAGGCTGCTGGGGGACGATTACTTTCGGCTCTGTGCCTCTGTTTCCCCGCCTGTAAAATGGAGCCTGTCAGGACCTGCCCTCTGGGACTGTGGGGAGGATTCGAGCCCCTTGCCACGGAATCGGGGACAAGGTGGGGGATCCATCAACAGGAGGCTGTGGGTCTCCCGCAATCCCCACGGACCGACCACCCAGAAGGAGCGACCCTAACGGTGACGAGTGCACTCACTCTAGAGCAGGGTTTCTCGGCCCCAGCACTACTGACATTTGGGGCCTGATCCTTCCCCCTGTGGGCCACCGTCCTGGGTGTGGATGGGTGTGTAGTGGCCTCCCTGGCCTCCACCCACTAGATGCCAGTAGGACCCCCAGCTGTGACAACCAGGGATGTCTCTGGAGAGCACATGATGTCACCTCCAGAGGGGAGGCCAAACTCGCCCAGCTGAGAACCACCGACCGTTCTCCAGACTTGGAAACAGTCTTAACTTTAATTACATTCTGCCTGAGAAAGAGTAAAGTTCTCTGTATTTGCAAAGGCACTTAAAAAAATCTTACTTCTCACAGACAGATCGTACGAATTATCAAATATTCAGAACCGAGTGAGAAGCCAGCGGCTATACTTCAGAGACAGTACCAGCCACCTCTTCCCCTGGGTTCACTAGGGGTGTCCTCTCACCCCCCGGGGACTCACGGCAGCCTGCAGGGTGAGATGCTCTAGTGCCCCGCCCCCCTTGACAGGTGGGGAAACCGGAGCACAGAGCACAGAGCTTCATGAACTTGCCCAAACCCCGGCAGCTCCTAGACGGTGAAGCCCACCCAGTGCGTCCCCAGAGCCATCACCGACAGCCCCCGGCTCTGCCCATCTCTGTGCCTTTTCTGTCCCATCCCTGCACTTGGCCACGTGTCCATTTGACCTCAGCAGTGTCATTGCATAAACTCAAGCTCGCTTCAAACAGGCAGCATCAACAATGACTGAGACTTTCCCTACTTGGGCCCTGAAACCTCCACCCCAGCGGACAGAGGCTTTGTCTTCTTCCCCAAATTCCCTGTGGATTGGCCCTGACGACCAGCCATGGGCCGGGCTGCCAGCAGCTGCATCCAGCTCCACGCAGAGGCTTCAAAGAGCATCCGGGCAGGTCTCGTTGGCCCCGCGCTGCACAGACCCTCCCCTGAAGAGGCAGAGGGCTCCCACCCTGGCCCTGAGCATCTTGGCTGAGCAGTTCTGCATCCAAAGGCCTTGCAAGGTGACCGTGGGGTGGGACCGGTCCCAGGGGTGAGCCCAGAGATGCCGAGGCAGCACACCCCACCCCTTAACCCGGGGCGCTTTGATGCCCTGGAGGAACCACCACCTGGCCCAACGGGGTGGGCACGATGCTGAGGCTGTGGGCAGTTTGGTCCAGGGCCACCACTCGGCCGCTGGGGCAGAGCTAAGGTAGGACTTCCTGCAGCCGCTCCCCTGAGAGCCTGCTCCAGCTCCAGGGGCTGGAAAGGGCCTCCCTGTGTGGCTCCGTGCCCCACCTGGTGGTCAAGCTGCACCCCGCTGACCACCAGTCTCCGGGGCTGCCCTTAAGGTACTCTCCACCCAACATAAGGTGCTGGGGTTCTGCTGAGGGTCAGTCCTGTCCCTTGGAAGGGAGCAACTGACAGATTCCGTTTGGAAAAGTCCCCGCACCCTACCTGGTCTGGGATGGCTGGCAGTGGGTGGGCCCAGCTTCAGCTGGTCTGCCCCTGGGGAACAGTGGCTGGAGGGAGGCCCCGCAGGCTCTGCAGACGGAGTCCCAGGGCACCTGCCTACAGGCGGGGTTGGAGGGGGGCTGGGGGAGAGCCCTAACCTCCTCGCCTCCTACCGGCGGTTGTTTAGCGGCATTAGAGTGTCTCATCTATACAGGAAGGCTTCAGGGGTCTAAAAAGCTCCCTGGGGGCAGAAGAGGTGAGGGGAAATCACACAGGAGGAAATCCACAAGGAGGTGGGCTCCTGGCCAAAAAAAATAATCCTCAGAAAGAGATGCACTGAGAAACATGGGTATGAGGCAGGGGTCCACACGTGGGACAAGGACAAAGGGCTCGGGTGTCTGGGGTTCCTCTTGTGTTCTGGTGGCTTCCGCCTGGGGGAGAAGTGGTGACAGTTTCTCGGGCTCGGAAAGAGAGGGAGGCCCCCCCCCACTCTGGCTAGGGTGGGCTGGAGGCCTGCAAGAATCTGTGATCATGTGCCCTCCCGCACCCCTAACCCATGGAGGCTGACCCCACTCACCAGCGCTCGCTCACCCCGTTTCCGGAGGGACGTCCGAGCGCCGGGCGCTCCAGGCAGAGGGCGGCGAGGCAAGGCCGCGCCAGGCGGGGACTGGGGTCCCGGCGCGCCCGCTCCGCTCGCCGATCCCGCCCGGGTTTTGCGGCCGCCGCGCCCTCCGTCCCTCTCCCCGCCTCTGGGATATTGAAGGGGCAGGGTCTGCGGGAAGGGGACCTGCTGCCTCTGGATGGGGTCTGGGATTAGCGTCTGGCCTTCCAGCGTGGGGCTTGGTCTGTGTCCACAGAGTGAGGGGCTGCGTGAGCTGAGGGGGAGGACCTCTGCTGTCACCCACCCCCCCGGACCCTCCATCTCTAGGCCACTGAGCCCCTAAGACAGGGAGCCTTGGAAATTGTTCAGGGGACGTGAGTCTACACGAGGGTACCGTGCACTTGACGATTCCTGGGGGCCAAGGGAGGGTGGGACGTGGGGGTAGGGGGCTGTCAGCAGCCCTGGGGGCCAGCCGCTGCCACTTGGAACCCCCAAGCTGGGCTGTGTGCTGTCGGAAGACCCTGGAATTGGGATTCTGAATGGCTCCTGGGGGTGTGGACAGGGCCCACCACGGGGAGGTGGACTTCTCTGCCCCCGCTCATCCTTGGTCTGAGCCAGGCCCAGCCCAAGCAGCTGGTTGGATTTCTGCGCTTTTTGCCATTTGGGGGGTCCGTCTACACCAGAGATCTTTTATATGTGTGTCTGCCCGTCTGCCTGAGCCTTCAAGGTACCTTTCACAGGCCGACCCCTGTGATGTTCCCCCAGGCCAGGTCCAGAGGCAGGACCGGGCTGTCACAGCCTGGGCCGTGGGCACAGCCTTTGGGTTGGATGTGGACGCCCTTGGATATGTGTGCGCCAGGTGGATCCGGGCCCCGGACAGCAGAAACCCTCCCCTCGAGTGGTTTGTCGGGTGGCTTTTACGCACTTTCTTGGCTGTGTGAGGCCTTGCCGCTCCTTGAACTTGACAGGCTTTGCAGGCAGCTGGCAGCTCAGGGGCGTCAGGCTTCAAGCTCCAGATCCGCGATCCCATTGTCTGCTTGCGCGCGTGTGGGGCAGGGCCCGGGGCGCCAGGAGGGTAGGCACTGAGTGTGTCTGTCTGGTCTGTCCTGCCAGCTGTGTTTAGAGACGGTGACAAAGCAGATGGGCCAGGCAAAGGCCCTCGAGTCCGGGCCTCGTCCTGGGGAGGCTGCTGTGCAGATGTGGACCCGTGGGCGGTGCTTCCTGGACGCCAGATGGAAGCCCCTCCTTCCCGGGCCCAGGGGGTCAGGCTGGCCTGAGTTGGGCCGGGGATCAGCGAAGTCTCCAGAGGTTTGCTCCCGGCTCTTTTCAGAACGCCGGCTGCAGCCCCTCCCCTAGAATGGTCGTTACTGTGCTCAGAAGTTCGGGGATCGGTTTCTCTCCTGAAATCTTTCTTCCTGGAAGCTCCCTGAGCTGTGATGGTCATCGGACAAGCTGCACCTGGGGGTGGGAAGAAAGACTGCGTGACAGGCCGGTGGTTTGAAGGTTGTGGTGTGTCTTCGGCAGCTGCGTTTGGGGGACTTGCACTTTCTGATGATTCTGCGCTTAAGTCAGGGTGGGCACGCATGCACGCGTGCGTACATACACACACACAATGCACAGGTGGACGAGAACTCACCCAAGGTGATGGAAGCGTGCTTGCCCCCTTCCCATTCATTCAGTTGACAGGTGTGCAGCCACAGCTGGGAAGCAGTGTCGCTCACGGTTACAGGGGTGAGACCTGAACCCCAGGACTGGGGGCTGTTCAGGGGCGCACGGTGTGCGTCAAAAGGATCCCCGTCGTCTGGACTTGAAGGGAGGTGTCAAGTGCAGGGCCCACCGTGGGGTCCACGGGTCGGATGGAACCACCTGGCGGCTCTCAGGAGGCAGAAGCCCAGGCGGGCACTGTCGGGTCGGGGGCCAGGGGTTGGGAGGCGCAGAAGGACGGTCACCGGGCGTGCCGCTCGCAGCTGTCACCAAGGAGCAGAGGATTGCTGTCCGTGCCGGATTTGCCCCATGACGAGGGGCGAACCTCCTCCCCAGGACGAGGCCCGGACTCGAGGGCCTTTGCCTGGCCCATCTGCTTTGTCACCGTCTCTAAACACAGCTGGCAGGACAGACCAGACAGACACACTCAGTGCCTACCCTCCTGGCGCCCCGGGCCCTGCCCCACACGCGCGCAAGCAGACAATGGGATCGCGGATCTGGAGCTTGAAGCCTGACGCCCCTGAGCTGCCAGCTGCCTGCAGGTCGAGGAAGCAGAACTTACGATGGGGGATGAGCTCTCTGTGGGTTTATGGCTGGCCTTGGTGGCTCGGTAACCTTCACCAGCTCCCCAGCCGTGTGGGCAGATAAACTTCTCCAGGGACGGTAGTGGTGGTCGAGGACAAAGGACTTGGACTTTGGATTATGTGTCCTCCTAGCATCACAGTTGCTCCAGGCCAGGGCTCCTGTGTGCCCGTGGGCATGAAGTTGGCATATATTGGCGTCTATGCTGAGGGCAGTGGGCACCCGCTGTGTGGTCAGGACCTGCCCCATTGAAGGCCAGGCTTGGACGGGACTGCGTCTGGGACACGAGGTCTCCGGCTGAGAGTTCTCTGTCCAGTGAGGTAGCCGGGGAATGAGCCGTCAAGGTTAAGAAATGCTGCAGGACCGAGACGTGGGGCTGCCTGGAAGTGCCCCAGGAATACCCAAGAAGGGAATCCCTGCGCCAGTATCACATACCCTTGGGATTCAGGTAGGGAGGCTCGAGGACCATTGGGAGGGGCCTCGGAACCACCGGGCCAGGGCCCTGGGGAGGTGAGAGAATTGCCAAGGTTATCTGGGTCATCCAGCCAGTGAGAGACCGTCCCCACCACTCAGGACATGAGCCTGGTTGGCCCGCGCCAAGGGACTCACAGGACCTTTGTCGAAAACCTCAGAGCTAGTGCTTTGCTGAACTCCCAAGCCCACCTCACACCCACTCTTCTCTCCAGACTGGCCTCTGCTCCTGACTGAAGCCTCCATTCGAAGGTGCTGGGTTTCATTTTCTTAGCACCGTGATCCATGCATTTCTGGAACCATCTCCATCCTGCATCTGTTCATTCGAGCGGGCGGGCACTGTCGGCACATAGGTCATCCTTCGCTCATTGCCTGGATGTCTGCTCAGGGCTCTGTCCCCCGGGCCTGGCACACATGTGAGGCTGTAGAATTGTCTTCGCCCGGGGTTGCCCCATCCTGCATCTCCCTCAGGTCTGTGGACCTCACCAGCGTTGACAGGCAGGACACCTGACCAGCCCGTGCCCTCTGTCCTAGGAGAGATGGACCCAGCTTGCCCGCCTTCCCAGGGGTCCTGCCATTCCTGGATTAGAAGTATTGTGTGCAGAGTTCACTGGGCGAATGGAGGTGGCCTGGACTGTCCGGGCCCTCCCTGGCCCTGGCTGGGATGAAGGGCTGCAGGGGGGTGTCCTGGCCTCACAACGGAGCAGTGCTGCCCCTATCCCAATGAGAGGGATATTTCACAGGCTTAATGAGCACATCAGGAGGGGATTTGGGGCCGCCCCGTCCCACAGGCGGCTGACCCTTGTGACCAGCTGGGGGTCACTTTCTCTTGTCCAAGGCCGAGGAGGGGAGGAGACCGGGAGTAGGCAAACGCCCAGGAAGGCAGAGGGAGGGGATGGCCCAGCAGGGACGGGCCAGGCTTCTGAACCAGGAGGGAGGGAGGCCGCCCGATCCTCGGCCAACAGTGGGCAGGGGCGGTGGCTGGCTTGGCCACAGCCACCATGAACCCGTTTTCAGTGGCTTCCACTCGAGGAAAGGCAGTCCGCCAAGGGGAGGGATCACGCGGCCGTATTGATGTGCCCGCCTATTGGGGTGAATGCGGCGCAGGGGAGGTGGCTTAAAGGGCCAGGCCTGCTAGGCGGCGCAGGAGTGGGGAGGATGGGGCGGTGGGGGATTCGGTGCCCGCCTATTGGGGTGAATACGGCAGAGGCCATTAAAGGGCTGGGGGTCTCCCCGGGGTCTGTCACCGGGGCTGCACCGAGGCTGCTAGGGCGGCTCCAGGTGGCTGTGTCCTCTCCCGCTTCCCCAGGAGGCCAGAGGGAGGGGCCGGAGGGTGAGCAGCTGGGACAGGAAGGCCGACTGCCTTCCCTGTAGGATGAACCTCATCCCCACCCACCCCACTCAGGAGTCACCCAAATCCAGCGGGGTGGAGGGGGGGCGGAGTGCGCACTGTGTCTGAGGTCTGCAGACTTGAGGACCAAACGTTCTGGGTCAGAGAGACCAGGGACAGGCTTTTTGTTATTTACCGACACGTTTACCGAACGTGTTTTTATCCCTTTGCTGCTTTCAGAGACAAGAAGGGTCTCTGGACCGGAGGTGGGGCGGGCTTTATGGTCAGTCCTCAGCCGCCCTTGGGGTGACACCCAGGGGTCGGGGGCCCTTGCAGGTCCTCCCATGGACCCTGGGCTTGTGGGCTTCTCACCCCAGCCCCAGGAGACAGGGGATGGGGGGAACCCCACGCCTCCCAGTTGGAGCCTAAAGGCCAGTGTGGCATCTGGCGCAGGACTCTGAGAACGTGGTCAGGGGTGGCCGTGCACAGAGCCCCTGCCCGTTCAGGACGCCTCTGCGTCCACCTCTGCAGTGGCCCTGACCGGGGCCCTCTCCGGGTCAGCACTCAGCCAACCCAGAGTGACAGGACAGGCTCTCCTGCGTAACCCTGTTCCTGAGGGGAACCTGGATGCCCGCCGCCCCCTCTGCCGGCCCGGCCTGGGCTGAACCGAGCAGGCCCCTGGTGCCCTGGTACAGGCCTGGGGCTGGAGGACGGCGCAGAGGCTGGCCAGGGTCTCAGGGGTTGATGGTGTCAGGGATCATGGTGGATTTGGAGGCCAGGCCAAGGAAGCGGCTCAGGGATTCTTAACCCCAAGTCCTGGGGCCAGCAGTTTCTCTACCCGCTAAAGCTCTGTTTCGCTATCTGTAATCCGGGCCCACAGCAGTCCCACGAGAAGTCATGAGACGGGTGACCATTGGCCCCGTGTTGGTACTCTGCCTTAGCTCCTTGCGGGTTAGGAACCAGACCTCTTTGTAGGCCCGAGGCCAGGTGCACGGTAGGGCCTGGGGGTGTTGGGGGTGGGGAGGGAGAGCTGGGGCTTCACATTGATGCCCAAAGATGAGCTCAGGTGGAGTGAGAACCCCACCCCCAGGACTGAGAGCTCCAGCCCCCAGCTGACCTTTAGCATGTGCCCATCTCCTGGGCAGAAACTGACCCACAGAAAGGGGCCTCGGTCCTGATGCTTTGTTCTCTGGCTTCAGAGTGAGTGCAGAACTCTCACCTGAGCCCTCTCGTCTCCCCTCCCCAAACAAAGCTGAGGTTGAGGTCCAGGGGCTCACAGGGTCCACCCAGCTTCCATTAGAGAGGCAAGGAGACCGCAGCCCAGAGCATGGCAAGATCGCCGTGCTGTCCTCACTGGGCCTCCGTTTCCCCGTCCGTAAGGCTCCCCGATCCCTGACATCCTGTGTTCCACATTCCTGTGTCCCCCAGACAGGTGGTGATGGGGCAGGAGCTGGGAGGGAAGGGGCGTCCAGAGCCCCAGCTCACTGCCCGAGGCCCAGGTTCTCTGGACGGCTCAGGTCCCCAGCACCTGCCCTTCCAGCTGTTTTAGCCTGGAGGTACACAGCAAGTTTTTGGTGTTTTTTTGTTTTTTGAATTTTTGAATTTCATTTTATTTATTTTTTATACAGCAGGTTCTTATTAGTTATCTATTTTATACACATCAATGTATACATGTCAATCCCGATCTCCCCATTCATCCCACCCCACCACTTTCCCCCCTTGGTGTCCATACGTTTGTCCTCTACATCTGTGTGTCTATTTCTGCCCTGCAATCCGATTCATCTGTACCATTTTTCTAGGTTCCACATATATGCGTTTATTTACGATAGTTTTCTCTTTCTAACTTACTTCACTCTGTATGACAGTCTCTAGCTCCATCCACGTCTCACAGCAAGTTTTATATGGAAAAAAGTTTCCACCAATTTTTAAAAGTGTGAAAGCCACAGGAATTCTCTGGCGGTCCAGTGGTTAGGACTCCACGCTCTCACTGCTGGGGCCACAGTTCAGTCCCTTTTCGGGGAACAAAGATCCTGCAAGCCACGCAGCGCGGCCGAAAAAAAAAGGGTGAAAGCCACAAGACCGATGGTTGGAAAACTCTCCCCCTCTCCCTCAGGCACCACACATGACTTCCTGTCACCAAAGCGGCTGCCTGCTGCCGGCCCCTCACCCCTGCCTCCCTGCAGTCCGCCCACATGGGCCACCCGGCGTGAGCCCTTTGTAGAACCTGCTGCCGCTTCTGTCATCCTCCACCCCCTTCTCCCGGAGCAGAGAGAGAGCAGCCCACTTGGAAGGAGCCGCAGCCCACTTGGAAGGAGCCCTCGCCCACTCCAGCCCACCCACACTGTTTCCGCTTTGGGCTCCTGCGACAGAGCACAGGTGGCCCCTGCTCTGAGGCCTCCATGCTGCCTCTGGACTGCAGCCGCCCCTGAAGGGCAGGACCCCTGGAAGGGCAGAACCCAAAGGGTAGGATGCCAAAGGCTGCCAGGAAGAGACCCAGCCCTTGGTCCCGGGAGGCTGGGTTAGTTTGGGTTTGCAAGAAGATGACCCTTGACTCAGAATGTAAGACTTCAGCCCCACCGTGCGATCCTGAGAGTGAGGCCGCCCGGGGACAGGGCCTGGTCGCTGATCCATTCCAGTGGCCACTGTGGGTCATCCTTGCTGGTCAGCAGGCCGGCTCTGGAGGCTCCCAGGGAGGGGGGGTAGAGGCGTTCCCCTCCGAGGGGCAGTCTCAGTGCTGGGCCTGACCACTGGGACCCCCTCCACGCCCTGCATGCAGCCGTGCAGCTCTCTCTCCCTGGCAGTGGGCATCCACCACCAGCAGCTGCCAAGGCCCGTCCTGCAGGAGAACCTTCCAGCTGCCCAGAGCTGGCCGGGCTGGGCCGGCTTTCCCTCACCTCATCAGAGGGGAGACTTTCTCAGCCTTGGGGCAGGGCCCTGCCCTCTGCTCTGTTCTCACAGATCCCCGGGCGCTCACTCTGATGGGACTCAGCACCTCTGTGCCTTAGCATATGCTGAACCCTTGCCTGGAAAGCCCTCCCTCGGCTCCGTCTCGGGCGCTGACTCCCGGGCACAGTGGGGTCGGCGTCCAGGCTGTTGTGCAGGGAACACCAGATGCCTGGCCAGCGCAGCCCTGGCCAGCACTTTGTCTGTGGGCCCTGCATGGGTCCACCTCACCCCTTATCTGCCCTTCTTTTTTTTTTTTGCTAGAAAATACTATATGTAATATTTTAAAGACTTTTTTAAATTGAGGCAACATTGGTTTAAAACAGCATGTAAGTTTCATGTGTATATATAGTGTGTACATTGTATTTCAAGCTCTGGATACACTACAACATGCTCACCACCAAAAATGGTCTCCATCCGGTCCCATACTGTTGATCTCCTTTACCCATTTTGCACCGCCGTGCCCCTCCCCCCACCAACCACTGCTCTGTTCTCTGTATCTACTTGTTTGTTTGGGTTTGGTTTGCTTTATCGTTCATTTTGGGTTTTTTGTTTGTTGGTTTGTTTGTCTGTTGGGTTCCACATGAATGAGATCCTACAGCATTCTTCTTTATCTGTCTGACTTGTTTCACGTAGTCGTGTCGTCTCAAATGGGCAGGATTTCATCTTTTCTGGTGGCTGAGTAGCATTCCGTTGTGGACACACCACTTCTTTGTCCTCTCAGCCTTCTTCTCACGGGCTGGGGGTTGGGTCTCCAGCCAGAGCCCCAGGCCAAGCCCTCGCCTCCTTCCACTTGCTGGGGAAATGTCACTTGTTTTCCTGGCAAGTCAGCGAGCTGCTGCTTCTGTTCGTTTGGTTTGGGTGTTTCGTTTTCAGGCGGAGGCAGGGAGCGCGGTTAAGCCAGATGCCCGAGTCTGTAAACAGCGCCCCTGGAAAAGCGCTCCTGACCTGCCCTGGGGGCTCTGGAGCCACCCGTCTGACCACATGGACGCCGAGTGGCGTGGTGGTTAGAGCGTGGGCTCAGTGGGAGTCCCCCCCACTCGGACACGTCACTAGCCAGGGAGCCCTGGACAAGTCCCTTAAGCTCCAGGCCTCAGTTTTCCCATCTGTGAAATGGGCGTGGCAACGCCGGCCTCGGAGGCAGGAGGAGGATATGCTTGAAGCCCAGAGCCGGCCCCCAGAGATGCTGCAGCCACCGGCCCTCATCTGGCCGAGGCTCTGCCAGCAGGGAGGGACCATCTCCTTATCACTGATTAAAGCTTTGATTAATGATTAATGAGTGGGAAAGATTTACACCTAGAAACCACAGAAAAGAATAAAACCGATCCCGCCTCATCAAGGTCCTGGTCTCTGGCTCTGCTTGCTTCAGGCTGGGAGCCCGAAGTTTCAGCGGGCCCCTGACCGCCCTCCCCCCGGGGGTTGCCAAGCTGACATCCCAGCGTGTTTTTGTGCCGTTGCTATATATGGATGAATCCACAAACAAATACAGGACCCTCTGGCTCCTTGACAGATGTCGCATGACTGCCGCTCTCCCTTCACGCCCCTGCTTATTTCCCATAACTCCGGAGTCACGGAGAAGTTGCAAAAAGCCGTATACGCAGGCTTTTGCAGCTTCTTTTGAGCCATGCAGTTATGAGTGCCTATGCCTCGTTCACTATCCTTATCTTCTATATATAAGTCAGGACTTATTTCCACTCCTCCGTGGAAGGACTCTGGGTAGTTTCCGTCTTATCCCTGGAGCATGTCCTGCGTTGGGTCTCCTGGAGCACGTAGACGGGTGCTTCTCTGGGATATTGGCCTGCGGTGGCGTCTCGGGGTCCCAGGGTGAGCATGTGAGCAGCCCACTGGGTGTGGCCAAGTGGCTTCCACTGATGCCCCAGCACACGTAGGGGGAGCCGGCCTTTCCCCTGCAGCAGATGGAGAAGGAGGACACCCGGTGAGCAAGGAGTAACAAAGCTCCCAGCACCGGCGTGGGGTGGGGGGCTCTTCCCAGGACCTGGCCCAGGTGGGTGGGCAGGGGCTGCGTCTCCCGGTAGGGCGGGGTCCTCGGCTCACCGTCTGGCTGGGGTTGAGACGATCTTTCTAAGCCAGTCCGTAGACCCTCCTGGCCTTGGGGACCCGCCTGCTGTGTCAGTCCTCTTGAATCCCACTGGACGGAGGTCTTTCTCCCCACCTCTGCCTGGGCTGCAGGCTGAACATCAACTCCCAAGGGCACACGGAACAAGATGTTTGCCAGGGTCTCCCAAGGGGTCGCTCAGCGACCGGCACGTTCTGTTCATCAAAAACAAGAACTATATGTGACATGACGCCCGTAGTTGATGACTCTATTGTATAATTGAAATTCACTAGGAGAGTAGAATTGAAATGTTCTCACCAAGAAAAAGTAAATAACTGTGTAAGCTGATAGATGTGCTAATTAACTAGGTGGGAGGAAGCCTTTCTCAGTGGAACGTGTATCAAATCAGTGTGATGTACACTTTCAATATTTTACCGTTTTATTTGCTGATTATACCTCAATTAAGCTGGCAAAAAAGTAGGCTGAACCTGAGACGACGGCAAGGGTCCGGGGAGGGCGGGTCTGTCTGAGGATCTGCAGGCCCTGCCTGGAGCTGGTTAGAGCACAGAGGTGCCCAGCTTGAAACACAGCCCCACCCCCCCATGCCAAAAATGGGGCACAGATGGCGGCCAAGTCCCAGACCACGGTGTTTCCACGTGGCTGTTACGTAGAAGCTGATCACTGGCGGGAGGGCTGCTGCCTGGTTGTCTGGTCTCCTGGGGCCTGGGTGCAGAGACCATTGGTGTTACTGGTGCACCAGCCCTTTGGGTGCTTGGGGCCACTCTGGTCCACAGCCACCAGCGGGAAAGTGGCCCGGGCAGGATTTGGGCCCTTCTGCCCGGCATCCGTCCTGGGAGAGGAGCTTCATCTCCTCCATCCCCCAGGTATGGCCAGGGAGATGCCCCTTTTCCCAAGGGTGCTGGGTGCTGACCCATCCATCTCGGGGAAGCCTGCTTGTGTGTGTGTATAGGTCGGCCAGGGTTGCTATAATAAACACCATAGCTGGGGCGGCTTAAACAACAGACGTTCATTGTCTCCAGCCCTGGAGGGTGGAATCCCAGATCCAGGCGTGGGCAGGGCTGAGTCCTCCTGAGGCCTCTCTCCTCGGCGTATAGATGGCTGTCTCCTCCCTGTGTCCTTACAAGGTTGTCCTTCTGTGTGTGTCTGTGTCCTGATCTCCTCTTTTTATTTGTTTATTTATTTATTTGGTTGCGCCAGGTCTTAGTTGCGGCTCGCTGGCTCCTTAGTTGTGGCAGGCGGGCTCCTTAGTTGCGGCGTGTAAACTCTTAGTTGCGGCATGCATGTGGGATCTAGTCCACTGACCAGGGATCGAACCAGGGCCCCCCGCGTTGGGAGCGCGGAGTCTTATCCACTGCACCACCAGGGAAGTCCCCTGACCTCCTCTTCTTATAAGGAACCCAGTCCTGTGGGATTAGGACCCACCCTAGGGACCTCGTTTTACCTTAATCACCTCTCTAAAGACCCATCTCCAGAAACAGTCACATCTGAGAGACTGAGGGTTAGGACTCCAGCAAATGAATTTGGAGGACACAATTCAGCCCTGACCGTGGGTAATGGGGGGGCCATAACCTTGGGCGCCCAGCACAGTGGGAGAGCTCATCAACAGATTCCTGGGCTGCGATTCTACTTTTATTTCCTGTGCAGCCCACATGTTTGCAGGGAGTAGGATTTTGAGGCCACCAGAACCTTTAACACCCATAAATGTGCAGAAATGTTTTCAGATTTCACTCCCTTAGATCTTGACTGTTTTATAGCTGCCCGGGCGCCCTTGGCCAGCATTTTCAGCACGTGCACCTGGGATGGAGCCAGAGGCCCACACCACACGGTACGAGAGTCACACACACACGGAGCCGTTGCGCTTCCCTGGGTCTGAGCTCCACCTGTGGGCAGGAAGTCCAATCAGGCGAGTCGTGGGCGTCTGTAGGGTCGGCACGCCTGTGGCCATCAGGTCCTGCTGCCCTCTGGCCTTCCTACCTGCCAGGCCATCCTCTCCCGGCCACAGCATCCCAGGCCCGGATCAGCTTCCCCATCACCATTGCCCGCTGTCCAGTTCGGCAGACACCCTCTGCAGTGGCCCTTGGGAAGCCACATGTGGCCTTTCCTTCAGGCTAGGTGGACAAGGGGACACTGCAGCAGCGGGCCGTCCGTTCTGACGCTCACAGACCTTCCTGTACCAGCAGCTGTGTGCAGAGTCCTGAGAGCTGGCCGAGTGTGCTCTCCTGCCCTGTTCTCTGCAGTGCTGGCGGCGGTCCCCAGGGGTCCCCTGCCCCTCCCTGTTACCAGGCCTGATGGGTGCCCTCTGGGCGCCGCGCAGGGCCTGTGGAGACCTCCGCCCAGAGCTCAGGAGGGGGAGCAGGTACTCAGCTGTTGGTAGCAGCTGCTCTTTCGGGAGGTGGTCCCAGGGATGCCTACTAGGCCTGACCTTATGGGCTTCCTGCTGAAGCTCCAAATGCAGCAGAAAAG
>NW_020173674.1:2364696-2385377 GCF_003031525.2 Neophocaena asiaeorientalis asiaeorientalis | reverse complement strand
GGTCAGTTTTTAAACTGCGGTTTAACAAATAATGGGAGGAAGACACACAGGCAAATGACTCCCCTCCTGACTGTTCATTATTTTTAAACTGTGTCTGCTTTTCAGTTTATTTTTAAATCTCAAAAGCACAAGGAACATGCTGTTTATCTCCGGCAAGCCTGTTCTCTCCGACGTGACCATTCGCCACTTCCCGGCCAAGTCTGGAGCATCCCGCCTCTGGCCGGGCCCCAGTTGGCCTGATGGGCAGGAATAACCCCGTAGAACCCATGGACCCCGGACACCCGCTCCTTCAGGCCATGGGGGCCTCTCCCTGACCAGGGCAGCTTACCCGGCTCAGCCCCTGACCTTTAAAAACCTTATCGCGGGCTTCCCTGGTGGCGTAGTGGTTGAGAGTCCGCCTGCCGATGCAGGGGACACGGGTTCGTGCCCCGGTCCGGGAAGATCCCACATGCCGCGGAGCGGCTGGGCCAGTGAGCCACGGCTGCTGAGCCTGCGCGTCCGGAGCCTGTGCTCCGCAACGGGAGAGGCCATAACAGTGAGAGGCCCGCGTACCGCAAAAAAAAAAAAAAAACCTTATCGTGTTCAGGGGAAATCTTTCTACACTGCTTTACCCACGTGATGCCTTGCAGGCTTAAGGTATAAAGGAGAAATAATTTAACCCTTTTCCTGGTGACTTGGGTCATTACAACGATTAATTGTTTCTAATGCTTAACATTTTGTTGAGGGCTCTTGACATGGTCCAGCTCCTTTAATCTTTAAAACCACCGTACGTGGTGAGTTCTGTTACCACCCCCAGTTCACAGGTGGGAACGCTGAGGCTCAGAGAGGTGAGGAAGCCTGCCAAAGTCACCCCCCGCCCGCACCGTGGTGCATGACAGGCCGGGATTGGAGCCAGCTCACCTGATGACGCTGCCGTGACACCGAAGCCCTGGAGGGATGCTGCCTCGTGCGGGGCTGTTTGTCCCTGTGCTAAAAGGCCCCAGACACCTTTTCTTAAACTTCTTGTCAGAGGGGGTGTCAGTTATTTCTTTCCTTAAAAAACAACTTGTTTCGGCTTCTGGTCCACCCGTATCTGGGATGGACTTGATGAAGAAGACTGTTAGAAATGTGTGCAAACCAAGAGTGAGTAGGAGCTGAAGGAGGGCCGAGATGTGTCAGGGAGTCGTGAGCAAAACCGCAGCCGAGATGTTCTGTGATGCTTCCCTTCGCGGCTGCTGAGAGGCTTGCTTTTGTCCGTGTTCTGCATCTCGTTCAAAACCCAGTAGGGCTCTTCCGGGTTGTTCGCAATAACCGATGGGTATCGAGTGCCCACTGGAACCCAGAATTTCGGGGTATAGTACAGGCACCCCCTCTGTTCAAACTCAGGACCAGCTGTGAGGTGCCTGGCAGTGCCAGCTTCGGGTGTGAAACCAGGGCTCAGAGACGGTCCATGCCTTGCCTGCTACGCCAGCTGGTGAGTCCAGAAGCCCCTCGCAGATCGGACACCGGGAGCCCCAGATCAACTGAAAGGCAAAGGAAGGGAATGAGGGGGACCGCAGATTAAGAGACTTAGAAGGGGGCCTCACAGTCGGACCCTCGGGATGCACCCTGGATGATGAAATCGTAAAGGTGAAGGTGAGGGTCTGGGAGGACCGGCGGCGGGGCCGTGGCCGGGACTCGTGCCGGATGGGCTCCTGGGGTGACTGGGCAGCGCTGACTTCTGACCTGGGTGGTGGTTGCAGAGTGTTTGTCTAGAGGAGCTCATGAAGCCGAACGTCTGTGTGGTTTTCTGTATTTACATTTTATTTTATAATAAATGAAGCTTAGAAAAGAAGCTGCTCTGGGTGGAGCCCTGGGAACGGGCCCCGTGACAACCCGGGCCGGGTCCCTGCTCTGGGTGAAGGGACCACAGGGGCCTCCTGACCAGGAGGGGCCCACTCGGAGCAGCTTCCAGCATTTTTGGAACAGCTTCCCGAGTTCCACCTCTGTGGTTCAAAACCACCTATACTGGTATTTTAGAACATGGTTAAGTCCACCCACTTATTTTTACTTAAATAAATGTGTATCTAAGAGAAACTTTAAACCGTTGCTGCAGTTAGAAAGTCTTCCTCACATGTAATAAATAGCAGGTAATATAAAAATGCACAAGCGAGCGTGAAACACCAAACTGTACCATCGGTCGCTCTCCTCGTTTTGTCTGCAGTAGCTTTGTACCCGAGGCTGCCCTGTCTGTTAAGTAGAGAGATTCACGATGATGGAGCTGCAATACAGTCCCAGACTCCTCTCCCTTGACACCCTCAGGAGGCTGGAAAAAAGAGACGCTTTCCCACTGAGACCAGTGATGACTAATGCACCCCTGCATCACCTGGCTGCATCCAGCGTCTGCCCACGTTTTAGAAATGTGTGACGTGCTTATTTCGGGTCTGGCTCAGGACGCAGAGGGGGCTTCAGTGGCCGATTCGAGGGGCTTTGAGAGCTGGCTTTTTCCTAGGAGTGGACAGGGTGGGACGGAGACCCTGCTGCTCGGAGACTGGGAGGTGACCTCAGCGACGGGGCCACCAGGGTGCCCGGCGCAGTGTCGCCGCATTGCCTGGAGACCCCTCCCCAGGGATGGGCTGGCATCTGCTGAGTCGTGGGCCCTTCTCCAGGGAACACCGGCTTCCTCTGTTGGGTTCGTGCCGGGATGGTGCGCTCCCCCTCAGCCTCTCTTCTCGTGGGGGACAGACAAGCCAGGGGCTGGCGTGGACGTGCCCCAGATGGGGAACAGGGAAGAGGCGCCCAGGTCAGCTTCACTCAAGGTCTGCACATCTGCTGCATGGAGCAGTGACTCTCCTGCAGTGTCAACAGCGCCCAGGGGCACAGGGTCCCTCAGCGGCATCCTTTCAGTGTCCACACACTCACCTTTGGTTCAGGCCAGTTTTGAACCCCTAGTGTGAGTGTCCAGGGAGGCTGTAACAAAGGACCACTCGTGGGGCAGCTTTTTTAAAAAATAGATTTATTTATTTATTTGGCTGCGTCGGGTCTCTAGTTGCGGCACGCAGGATCTTCGTTGCCGCGTGAAGGTCGCGCACGCGGGGCGGCTTTAGAACCACAGAAACTTGTTCTCTCCCGGTTCTGGAAGCCAGATTCTGAAATCAAGGTGTGGGCAGGTGAGCCGCTCCTTCTGAAGACTCTGGGGGAGGAAGCTTCCTGCCTCTCCCAGCTTCTGGGGAACCCGGGCATCCCTGGACTTGTGGCCGCGTCCCTCCAGCCTCTGCCTCTGTGGTCACCTGGCCTCCTCCTGTGTCTCTGTGTCCTGTTCTCCTCTTATAAGGACACGGTCATTGGACCAGGACCCACCCTGCTCCAATGCAGCCTCATCTTCACTCGGTCGCATCTGCAGAAACCCTATTTCCAAAGAAGGTCACCTTCACAGGTCCCAGGGGTTGGGATGTCGACGTACCTTTTGGGGGGGCCTCATCCCACCCGCCGCACCCAGGAGTGGGTGGCCACAGTGGGCGGTGGCCAGGAGCTTGCTGGGACTCCTGGAGACGTGGTGGTTAAGAGCTGGGCTCTGACTGACCGAACGGTGGGAAGGAGAGGGGATGGCACTCTGGAGACAGGGGTGACATCACGGATGTGGCCCCATTGTCCTCCCAGCGATCCCGGATGCGGGGTCAGGGGGCTGCCTTATTATACAGATGAGATCGTTTGGGCCTCCGGAGAGGCAAGGACCGCTCGGGCGCCTGGCTGAGCTGGGTGTGACTGCTGGGGAGACCTCCCCACCAAGGGATGGGATGTGTCCTGTTCCCCCTGGACCAGCGTTTGTCCAGTGAGCTCTCACAGCACCCACACCCGCGGGGCACAGGTCGCTGGCCCCGGCATCTGGAGGTGCGACATCGTGGTCCTTGGCCTCCTGGCCGCTGATCTGCGCCTGAGACATGAACCCCTCCAGGTCCACAATTCCCTGTGTCCTGCTAAAGCGATCGGCCAGGCCTGGGTGCATCAGGCACGCCCACCCCCCGGGCCAGGTCCTCGCTTCGCGCTCAAGGGCCCCTGGTTCCTCCCCTCCTGCGAGACTCTCAGCGGGTCCCAGGCCCTGGGGAGTGAACCGGGGGAGAGTAGCTGTGCTTGTCTCACCTGTGTTTACCTGGGAACCGAAAAACACTCTTTCAAGAGAGCCTCTTAGAAGGCAAGAAACGTGCCAGCTCCTTCCCTGGGGCCCTGGGACTCTGGCTCCTGAGGGCAACTCCTGGCTGCCTGGTTGCGGTAGGAGCTGCCCTGGGCACGCCTCTCCCTGGTCCTGCAGCCCTTTCTGCCCAGACCTGGGGCGCTGGCTCCCCGGGCCGCAGGGACCACTCAGGAGGCTGCGGTGACACAAGCGGGGGAAACGGCAGCTGATCGGGTTCAGAGGCCTGCGTCATCGTGTAGGGGCGCGGGGGTGAGCACTCAGGGTGGAAAAGGGAGACAAGGGCCTCGCACAGCTGTGTACCAGCATCCGGCACTTAGGACACCCTCGGCAGGGCCCAGTAACCAGGCTGGCCGTACCCCAAGCTGCCGGGCGCCCGGCCAGGGCAGTGACTGCCCGTAGACACGTCGGCGAGAGCCGGGTCGTTTTGATGATCAAAGAGGAAGAAAGGGAGCAGGGTTGGGGGCTGCCCTCACCTTGGGGGCACACGGGCGTGTGCCGGCGCGGGGGCCGAGGGCTCGAGCCACCCGACCCGCTGGCCGTCGGCTCTGGTCAGCGCCTGGCCTCACCTCTTGGTGGTGGGGTTGCCTCCTAGGAGGTCCCAGAGGACGTAAACCCAGGAGCCTGGGAGAGGCCGCGGTGTGCACCCGACCAGAGTGGGCACAAGCGTGCTGTTTGGCCGTGAACCGTCCGTACGGGCTGCGCGGGCTCCGAGCCTGCTGACCGGCCACACGGCAGCCCCGCGGGCAGGGCCGAGGAGCGGGGTCCCGGCGGCGGTGGTAGTGGGGAGGGAAGTGACGAGGGGCTTGCTGCCAGAGTCCCCTGCCCCAGCACGTGTCGCAGCGCTGTCTAGGCCGCCCAGCAGGGCAGCCTGCTGGAGAGGTGGCCTCCGAGGGGTGACCGCCCCCAACCCAGGCCGGTGGGAGCTGAGGGCAGCACCCGGGCCCCGGCTCCCAGCCTCTGCCAGGTTTCCGGCTCGGGGCCTCTGGTGGGGTGTTGCTGATCTTGGGGGGCTGTTGTGAATCAGGAGATACGCCCCGGACAGCCGGGAGACCCACATAATCAGGCCGGAGTCTGTGAAAGGCCTAGGGCAGGGCCGGAGGGCCCCAGGCCGCTCTGCAGTGGGCGAGGCGGGGGCCCAGCCGCTGGGGGTCCACGCTCTTGGGACGCTGCAGCCCGCCGAGCGGCGGGCACCGGGGACCCCCAGCTGTTCTTCCCACTCATTACCTGGCTGACTCTGAATCTGGATCACCTTCCCCATTTCGGGGAGGGAGCACTGGCTTTTCCCCGGGGTGCAGCCTCTGATCGGCCGGCTGTCACCTTTTCAATGTCCTCAGAGGCACCTGGCTTGTTTTTAGTCTTTTAAACTCTGAGCCTTGTTTGGGGGGTGGGGTGAGGACAGGACTCTAATGTTATGTGAATTTCTTCTCTCGTTTCAAGGCTTTTATTAAATTCTCCCTTTAAGCTTTCAAGAGAGAGCTTTGAGCCTCTCCTTTTTGACTCTGTATCACAGAAAATGTGAAATACGAAGGCGGAGAGGACAGTGTAACAGAGGCTCCCTCGACGCCCTGCGGTCCCCAGAGCCGACCCCGGACGGACGCAGCTGCACCTCATCTCCCTGGACTCGGGTTTAAAATAGAGCTTCGTGCTCAGCTCCTGACCTTCACCCCCGCTTTCTCCTTCTTTTGTCGCCGGCCTTCATAACCGCCGTAGAGCACGTGTTCAGGGTGGAGGTGTCCCCAGGTTCCCCTCCAGGTCTGTCTGTGTGGGGTTTCCAGGGCAGGGCCCCGTGGCCATCCACACACAGTGCTGGGGAGCAGGAGGCAGTGGGGAAGGTTCTGGAAGGTCACACCCCGGACAGCCCACGTGACCTCGAGGAACTCCTGGAGGGGTCAAGCCCACCCTCCCCGAAGACCCTCAGGAGAGACTCCAGGCGCTGTTTCCTCCCTGCCTGGCGGAGTCCCGGGATGGGCCTCTGGGCCGTGCGTCCCCAGCCTCTGCCTCTGCTGTGCTCTCCCGCGTGCCCCCTGCCCCCCGTCTGTTCATGGCCCCTTGGAGCAGCTCTGCAGGTGGAGAGGTTACTTCCTCAGTCAGCCGAGTCTGGTTCCCGAGCGCCTCATGGATACACATCCCACTCGGTCAGATCACCCCCGCCTCCATCCCCCCCCAGGAGCATCACCGTTGGTACATGCTACTTGCTGAATGCTCCCCGGGCACTGGGGCTGCAGGGACAAGCCGGGTGCCCCACCTGGGGTACTGCTCCCAGGAATGGAGGAGATGCCACAGCAGAGGTTCTGAGACCTGGTGCGGGGTGGGGGTGGGGGGTCATGTGAAGAACAGGAGACGAAGAGCTAGGATTGGGGGAACAGCCCAGGGGAGTGGCCCTGGGCCAGACACCGGCCCTGCCAGGTGCTAGGAGCTGAGGGCCTCTCGGTGAGGCTGGGGCGGCCGTGGGCATCTGGAGAGCAGGCTCCGGTCCACTCCGGCCTGGAGGTGGAAGGGCCGTGCAAGTGGGGGGAGTATGGGGTTGTCGGCTCCCAGAGAGGGGGTCCAGCTGGGCGAGAGGGACCCCAGGCTTCCCCACGCTCCTCCAAGGCCCTCGGGCCACCTGCCCTTGCAAGACCACATTCCCCCGAGTTCCCCGAGTCCGGGGCAAGAGCTCCTCCCGCCCCCTGGAGGCCCAGCATCTCTTGCTGCTTCTTGTTTGCTTTCGGGCTGCTGACAGCTCTGCCGGGGGCGTGCTCCGCAGTAAGACGGGCGCGCGCTCTTCGTGGAGAGCAGATGAGACAGAGAAGGTCGTATGGACCGATTTACACACTCACGGGTTGATGGCTTCCGTCACCGCACCCTGGAGCCTCTGAGGCACAGCCCACTCCTTGGCATATCCCTTTCGAGTCCGCAGCGTGGTCTCCGTGGCCACGTTTAGCATCCGCTGCACCCACATCCCTTCGTTTACTCGCCACCTACCTGTCGGTGGGTATTTTCACTGCTGAAAATAGCCCTGCAGAGCAAATCTTCCCACATGTGTCTCTTGGCACAGATATTGATTATATGGATTTCACGCCCCATAGTAAATTTCTGGAAGTCGGATCATCGGCTCACGGGACGCTCGTGCTTGACACTTTGATTCACGCTCACAAACGACCCTCCAAAGAGGCAGTGCGCCTTCCCCTCCCTCCGTCCCTCCTCAGGGCCGTGTGCTCATGGGGTGTCCGCTGGGCTGACCCATAGGGCACAGAGGAGCAGCCTGAAAGCAGGGGGCTTCCCGCCGAGCAGCGGGCCATAGTCTGTTGCCCTGGGCCGGCCTCGGTCTGTGACTGGCCCTACCTGAGCGCTCAAGGTCAGTTTAGGCCGACCAGCAGAGGCAGGTCCTGCGCTCAGCCCCTGGGGACACGGAGTGTGAAACACACCCGACCCCGAGGGCTGCAGCCGAGCGCCCCCTCCTCCTGGGACCTCTGCCAGGATCACCTGGACCCCTCCAGACCGCTGTCCAGCCCGGCCCCTGGAGCGGGCCTGACCAGGCTGGCCAGACCTCTGCCACTGGAGAAGGAGGGGCTCGCTGAAGTTCCACCGAGGGCAGGCTGCCTGAGGCTCGGCTGCAGGGCGACACCCGCCCCCGTGCCCTGGGGACCCAGCGAGTCGTACACCTGGTCACGCACGCCCGGTCTGCGCAGAAGCCACCTTTCCTGTGACCGACTCATTATTCTCACTTTGGAGCTGGGGGGAGGGCTGAGTCCGTGGAGTCCTTCTCCCTGAAAACTGAAGCCTGGGCAGGATCCCCGGGGGCAGAGCTGGGGCCTGGACCCGCCCCACCACCTGGCCTCCCCCAGCCCCGGCCCGCCGTGCGTGCCCGTCCCCCCTCTGATGGAGCACGGTCCTTACTCATCACTGGGCTTTGGGGGGCACTGGGGCAACAAGACCCCTCTGTCCTCAGCCGAGCCACGTCTAAACTCTCAGCTCCCCCTGCAGACCAGGGGCGCGGGGGACACATGAGCAATAGAGGGGCCAGGCCCCCTCGGTTTATGGGCTCCACGCCCCGATACTCTCGCGGTCCGTGCTTCTCTGTGCCAGGCCCTGCAAAGGCCAGCGCCATCCTCTCCCGGGCCTTGGAGGGACCCCAAGATCAGCCCCCTTCCCGAGGAGAAACCTACCTGCTCCCCAGCACCACGTGCCGGCGGCTCAGCGGTTCTGCCGAAGACACGTAACCCAAAGTGCAGCGGAAACCCAGGGCCCAAGCCAGCCGGACGGCGGGAACCAGCCAGACGCCCTGTCCCCGGGTCCAGCAGCCATGCCCATCGGGGGCCCCGGCCACCATGTTGCTGCAGCCCAGCCCCCTCTCAGGCTGGGGTCTCCACTTATATCTTCTCTCCCCTTCCCTTGCAAGGGCCCTCAGATCTTTAGAGACCCCTTTCCACCCTCCCACAGAGCACACTGCTCACCTCCCGGGCCTCCACCAGCTCCAGATGTCCGTCCGGGTTTCCCCGAGGTAAGCGTCAGTTAGAAATGATCATCGGCTGCTCTGGGCTCTGGGGCCGACGCTGCTGGGGCTGGCGTGACCCAGGGGGGCAGCGGGCAGCCCCCTCCACTGTTCTCTAACGGGGGCTCCCCAGACAGCCCCCTCAGCCCACCCGAATCATCGGGGAGCACCGCTGGGCAGTGTGACTTTCCTCCGGTGATGACACAAAGAAAGCACGTGATGGACCACCGCTCGTCCCAGAAGGGCCACAGGCCTGGGTTCCATTCAGACCCCGCCAGCCTCGGGCCCCCTCCCTGCCCAGGCCTCACCTGTAAAATGATACTCGATTCTTGCTGGGTCGGAGTGGGGGGCTCGAGTCTGTGATAGCACCTTGAGAAGTCGGCCCCCGAGAACACACCCCTGGGATGCTCGGGGACACAGCCCTTCCCAGCCTCGGGGTCCCCAGCCGGTGCTGGGCCGGAGCCAGAACAGATCTTCGCAACCCTCGAGAACCCTGGTGGTCCAGTGGTTGGGATTCCGCGCTCCCAGCGCAGGGGGCCCGGGTTCGATCCCTGGTCAGGGAACTAGATCCCACATGCCGCAACTAAGACCCGGCGCAGCCAAATAAATAAATACTTAAAAAAAAAAAGGAAGCAGCAGCTGGGGGGCAGGAGCAGCTTGCTGGAAGCTTCAGGGTCGGGGGTGACACCAAGCTGAGTGCTGGGGCCGGTCCCAGCTCTGGAGCGGGGTGTCGGGCAGCGGGGAGGCACCGCTGGCCCAGGGACCCGGGAGACCAAAGGCAGGGATGCGTGAAGCTGCCTGGCATTTGAGACCTGGTACCGGGGCCGTCTGCATGGCAGGAGAGCTGCCACCTCCCAGGAGCTCCCTGGGGGCTCCATGGTGGAGGGGCAGGGGCGGGAGGGTCTGAGGCTTCATCCGGGGATGGAGCCCTAGGAGGTTAGTCAAGGGGGCGACAGGGTAAAAGGTGGCTCTGCTGAGGGTGATGGGACAGTGGGAGGAGCTGATGGGTGTCGGCCTGACCCAGGTGAGCGGGAGGGGCAGGTGCAAGCGGAGGGGACAAGGGAACGAGAGCCACTGGGACTCCTGCAGGCCAAGGGGGACAGTGCGTACCTTCCCGTGGGTGGCAAGGTGCTGTAACGCCTCATCCCCACCCCAGGTCTCTGCTGGTCTGGGTGCCCCTGAAACTCCCTGCAGTGAGTTGAATGGTGACCCCCAAAAGATATGTCCAAGTCCTAACCCCAAAAGCCGTGAATGCATCCTTACTTGGATTTAGGAATTTGCAGGGGTAGTTAAGGGAAAGGTCTTGACCGAGGTCATCCTGGATTATCTCGTGGACCTTAAATCCCGTGATTTAGGAGAAAGGGAAGGAGAGGGAGGTTTGAGACATGGACATGCAGGGGAGGCCACGGGAAGACAGAGGCAGAGACTGAGGGTTGTTTCTGTAAGTCACAGAGTTCTTGGGGCCCCCAGAAGCTGGAAGAGGCAGGAGGGAGCCTCTGAGGGTGTGGCCCTGCCGACACCTTGATTTCAGACTCTGACCTCCAGAACTGGGAGAGAATCCGTTTCTGTTGTTTATAAACTGCCCAGCACGTGGTCCTCTGTTCCGGCCACCCCAGGACACCAATACAGCCCCTCTCTGTGGAAACCTGTTAATTCTCTCCAAAAAGCCTCAGGACGCAGTGAAGCTGCCACTGTCACCGGCCACCTCTACAGTCAGCAGGTGACAGGGGACACTGGCTGCTGTCACCTCTAACCTCCAGAAGGAGAAGGCCCTTCTGGGTCAGGCCCTGATGGGTAAAGCCACCAGTCCCTCTGTCTCCTTGGACTGGCCTTCACTGGCTGGGGGGCAGAGGGGGGATGTCAAACCTCCTCCCCAGTCAGAAAGGACAGCCTGGAGGGGGTGGCCCTGTGGTCTCAGCATGTGGGCGCCTCCCACACATCAGGTCAGGAGCCTGACCTCTCATGGGGCCAGAGAGGGCGCCACCCCGGGGGCTGGGATGGGGCTGTCTCTCGAAACCAAGGGAAGGTGTTTCAGGGCGAATGATGGGGCCCGGAGGGAGCGCCGACGGGCAGGCTGGGTTCCCTGGGGCGTCCCCGAAGGCAGGCATAGACGAAGGGGCAGCAGGCTGTCTGGGCAGGTATCTGAAAAGCTCATCCTGACCCAGAGGGACACGGCTGACCCGAGCCAGCCTCTGAGCGGTCGCTGTGTCCCCGTCACTCTCGGTCTCATTTATAGCTGTCACCTTCTGCTCACGAGGCGCCCGATGCAGCGTCACGCTTTAGAACTTGTCATTTCATGGCGTGACCAACGTGTCAGGGGACAGACCCAGATTTAGGTCTCAGAGCTCGGAGGACAAGCCCTGCCTCCTCACCTCTCCCACAGGGCCATTTCTCAGCCCCAGTGGCCTCCGGGAGCCCTGACCTCGGGGGTCGTTGGGGGTCTCTGGACCCTTCTCCAAACCTCAGTATCTCCACCGGACAAGGCACGGTGGTGGGACTTGGGCTGGGCGGCCGCCGCTTCAGTGTCTGGAGAACGGGTCAGGCGTGCTGACTACACACCTGGTGAGAGGGCCATGGGTCCACTCCACAGAGCTCAGGATTGGCCAGAGGCTGGCAGGGCCACTGGCCACTGTGATTATGATCAATGGAAATGTGATAAGTCCTGCAATTTTGATTTTTTTTTAAAGAAACAGCGTCCATCATCACTTCTGCATAGTGCCTTCTAGACGGCTCCTCTTAGCGTGAATTCCTTTCCATGTTGAATAATATTCCGTGGTATGGATGGACCACAGTTTGGTTAGCCGTTGATCAGCTGATGGAAGTCTGGGCTGCTTCTGCTTTTTGGACACGTGTGTGCACGCTGCTTGTGGATAGAGGTTTTCATTTCTTCCTTGTTTCTCTTTTGGTCTCTTTGTGAGCCCTTGGCATGCCCCCCGCACCCCGCCAATGTCTCGTGGTTCAGGCCGATGTCACACTGACACTTTGGCACCAGGAAGCCGGACGCCCTCAAGTGGGGTTTGCTTGGGCCCTGACAGTGGGCTGAGGGTCCAGTGAGCAAAAGCGTCTGGAGGCAGGACCGGGGGTCCGCAAGCTTGGTGACCACATCCCTGAGATGTCAGGTCACCTTCCTGGACTGTCCCTACCGTGGCAGGACAAGGTGGGGCCCTCGGCCCTGTGCCAGTTTGGTCCTACCTGACTGGCAAGGCCACTTTCTCCGCCAGGCGCATGACAGGTGACAGAACGGGTTTCCCCAGAAACCACCAGGGAGTGGCAGGTGGAGGCTGTGACCGGGCGCCCACAGCCTGACTTGGGGGTCACTGGGTGGGGGGCTGCCTCTACTGGTTATCCCAGAAGGGCCTGGAAGGCAGGGCTTCTATTCCCGCCCCAGCAGCTGCCCGCCCAGCGGGTCAGTGCTGAACAAGGCCTTGAGCTGGACGCTGAAGGGGCGCCAGGAGCCATGCAGGAAGACCCCGTGAGCTCCAGCCGGAAGTGCAGACAGCCCCTCCCCGAGTTAAAACCTGCGGGCTGGGCTGCAGGAGGGCCAGGGCGGCGGAACAGCGCACAGTAGGTGCTCACGGATCGGGCTGCAGGGGAAGTGGCTGGAGGAGCACGGGACGTGGGGGAGAGAAGGGCAGCCCATCCACCCAGAGGGGTCCTGGGCTCTTGCAGGCGGCGGGGCCGGAAAAGCTGGGGACATGGCAAGGAGGCAGTGGGCTTCCCTGCTGTACGGACCTGCAGCCCATAAACGTTCTCTCTCTGGAGTTCCTGTTCTGGCTCTCAGGACAGTCCCGGCAGATGTGGGCAGCCCTTCCCCTGGGGTTGACGCCGAGCCGGGGGTCGGGGGGCAAGCACGCCTGCCCCGGGTGAGCTGGGAGTCGAGGGGGCGGTGCCACCCGGCCACATGTCCCGGGGTGAGTCAGCTCACCCTTGGGGCCTCAGTTACCGCATCTGTAAAATGCAGAAAAGGCGGGAAAACAGAGCATGGCAACGCTTGCGGTCATTTTTGCTTCCAAGACCTAGGATCCTCCCAGCCCCTGGACAGGGTGGGAGGCCGGCAGGAGGGGAGGAGGGGCATGGTGCCTGCCGCCCACCTGCTGACTCCTTCAGTGCCCTGCAGGATGCGATGCAGGGGGGCGTGCGCCCCTTGGGGAGCTGCCGCTGTGTGAGGATTGGGACCGTCCAGCAAGAGGGAGTTTTCGGTTTATGCAAGGATTCGCCCTGGACGTCAGAGAAGCTGGGCCCCCTCCTGCTCTCTCCACGCACTCAAGTTGTGACGAAACCCCCCAGAACCCAACTCCTGGAAACCTCGGTGAGCCCTGCACCCCAGGGCTATGTAAGAATGAGCTCCAGCCCTACTGGAAACCCCACTGGCCCAGTGCTGGGTGGGAGGGTGTCGGGGGTCCACGTCCTCCCCCACTGCAGATGCTCCTGGAGGAAGCCGGGTGCCGGCCATTCCCAGGTGAGCAGGGAGCCCGGGGTCTTCGCCTTCTGGTACTTGGGTCCTGAGAGCCACGTCCCATCCTCGCCAGGAGCAGTCATGACAGGGGCGGTGAGTCCCACTCAGTGAGTCCCCCGGGGCTCCCCGTGAGTGGGGACCCCGCTCGTCTGAAGGCTCAAGGGGAAGCAGTTTCCCCTAAGCGAGCGGGCTGGGCGCACAGGAATGGGACCAAGGCTCTTAAGGGTCCCGAGAGACAGGTCATTCCCAGTGAGGCTCTGTTTCCCCCTCCAGCCTCGAGGAGCAAAGGGGGCGGCCCAAGGATGCTTGGCTGCATCTGGGGCAGAGAGGGTGCCCCGGCCCTGGATCTGGAGCTCGTTTCCTTCAGAAGAGAGATTCGGGGGGAACAGTCAGGAAAGGAGGTTTCACCCTCCACCGAGACGAGGCCAGGGAGGGGTTTTGTGGAGTCCGAAGCCAGTTGGGCATTAAAGAGGAAGCAATAGAATTGTATGTTAAGCCAGGTGGCGTGGCTTCTATGGTCATTGTTGTTTGTTTTCTTTTAAATTTCAGACTTTTTTTTTAAATTGAAGTATAGTTGATTTGCAGTGTTGTGTTAGTTTCAGGTGTACAGCAAAGTGATTCAGCTCTACACATATATATTCTTTTTAAGACTCTTTTGTGCTATAGGTTATTGCAAGATATTGAGTGGAGTTCCCTGTGCTGTGCAACAGGACCTTGTTGGTTATCTGTTTTATACAGAGTGGTGTGTATCTGTCAATCCCAAATTCCTAATTTATCCCTCCCCCCCTTTCCCCTTTGGTGACCATAAGTTTGTCTTCTCTCTGTGAGTTATAGTGTGTGTTGTAAATAGTTGGTTCTTGGCATAAGTTCAGTTATTTTAACCCAGACCGTGATCATGCTTCTCTGTCTCAGCCCTCCGGGGGCTACAACGTCGACACCAAATAAAGGGCTGGCAGCCGCGTGCCGGGCTGCACGTCCTATGGAGTGTGGGGAGCAGGGAGGCGGGTCCGCTTCCCTGAGATCACGTGCTCGGTTTTCCCACACGTTGTTCAAAGTCTTTTCCACCTGCAGTGTGGCCGAGGCTGGTTTGGGACAAGACTGGAGTGTAATTACTGCACGGCGTCTGCCCGCTCGGATCCCCGGGGCCATCAAGCAAACCAGCTGAGGAGCCGGCCACGGGCCCACGCGTGCACGCCTGACCCTCACATTTGTGTTCCGTGGCCCCGTGGCGGTGTTCGCAGTCACGCTGGTCTTCCCAGCTCTGTCGGGAGCCCACCTCTCAGCCTCAGTCCCCCAGAGGGCTTTGGTTTCCCCATGGACGGCTCCCCGGAAAGGGGCTTGCGCTGTCTCTGTCCGGCCGCACGCCAAGCCTTCCCCGGCCCCGGCCATCGCTGCACTCCTGACGCCAGGCTTGTCTCTTCAGGGCTCGGTGCTGCAAACCGTTTCACGTTTGTTGGTGCTGCTGTTCTAAACCCTCTGCGAGCCTCGACTCCACAATAACCGTACGACGGGTGCTGCGTGAGCCTGTTACAGACGAGGAAACCGAGGCACTGAGTAGGTGCGTGGCCGGTCTCCCCACCCCATGGTGCTGCCTCCCCGCCGGCTACACCTGTGCTCTTATCACGGGCCCCCGTGCCGTGTTGTCAGTGATCATAGCAGGAGGAGAGGGCAGCCTGACGTCCAGGTGTGTCGGTCAGGGTTCTCTGGTGTGTGTATCTGTAGATGTATAATCTATACATAATAAACACGTATATATATATATATGTAGAGAGAGAGGGAGAGACTTATGATAATCGGTTCGTACCGTCACGCAGGCTGAGCAGTCTGAAAATTTGCAGTGATCGCAAGCTGGAGACCCGGGGCACTGGTGGTTTAGTTCCGCTCCAAACACCAGTGGGCTCGAGACCGAGGAAACGAGCGGATGCTTCGGTTCAGGTCTGAAGGCAGAAAAAATCCAACACCCGAGTTCGAAGGCATCAGGCAGGAGAAATGCCCTTAGTCGGGAGGCTCAGCCTTCGGTGCTATTTAAGCCTTCAAGTGACTGGACAAGGCCCGCCCACACTGCGGAGAACCACGTGCTTTACCGAATCCGCCGATTCGGATGTTCAGCCTCATCCAGAAACACCTTCCCAGACACACCCAGTATCGTGTTTGACCAAATGTCTGAGCCCCCATGTGGCCCAGTCAAGTGGATGCATAAAATTAACCAGGTGCCCTTCTTGTGACCTCCTTGGTCTCAGAAACGAGGTGCCCACAGCCAACCCTGGGCTGCCGCAAGCCTGGGGGATCAGGGAGCCTGGACGCCCCAGCCAGGCCCCCAGTCTCCGGCTCGATGCTGTACAGCATGGTGGGTGGGGAGACGTTGCCCGTCCCCGGGGGTCCAGGCTTACTGGGTCCTCGGTGCCCCTCTCTCTGGTTGGGGAGGGCCCCGAGGCCTGACCGAGCTGGTGGACACCGTGCGGGGATTACGCTCTGTTGATGTCCCAGAACCAGCCTTGGGCACAGTCCAGCTGGGGTATGCTTTGCACGACTTGTGGGAAAACCGGGCATTGGATCTCCGTGGACCTCACGCACCCATGAGCACAGGGGTCCTGCGAGATCAGGCCCTCATCTCCCCCGAGCGAGCCAGCGTGCGCCCCCGACCCAGCACCGAGCAGCCGGGGGCCAGGCTGGCTGGCATTGAAGATGACCCACCAGCGAGCCTGTGAAGGTGGCACGTGAATGAGGGCGCCTCTTCTTGGCAAGAGGCAGGGTTTCTCCACACTCAGAACTGGCCCGGGTCAGCCGGGCTGGGGTAGGAAGGAGGAGACGGAGGCTGCATCCCCCCCGCCCCGATGAGGCTGAGTTCCTGGTGTTCGTGTGGGGTCCTGAGCAGGTTTGGGGGCACCCTGCCGCACCGTGCTTTAGCGCTCTCAGCCAGCAGACGGGGCAGCCACCTCCCTGCAGGAGCTACAGTGATGCCTGCTCAGGTGTGGCCAAGGTGCTGGATGAGGGGCGCCCGACCCGATTCCAGGGACGCTGCAGGGCTGGGGCACGGGCAGGGGCTGGGGGAGAGGAAGACTTTGCTGCACCCACACCTCTGGATCCCACCACCATGACCTCTGTGGGAGACCTGAGCCTTTTCGGGGGCGGGGGCCCCCCGCCCAAGTTGGGGGGCCACATTGCTGAGTCTCTTAGGGAGCTTCTAGGTGCTTTCAGGAGCCCACCCGCCTCTGCACACGCTCTGCCTTTTCCTGGGCTGTGGGCGCCGCACCTCCCCTTCCCCAGATGGTGGTTGTCTGAGCCCCGCATGAGCCCGGCCCTGCCTGGAGCTCACACCATCAATCACCCGAGGGACACAGAGGAGAGCTGGGCTGTGTGTGCCCTTCCCAGGTGGCACCACTCCCCGGCGGCACCGCCCTGGCCCTTCACAGAGCATTCCTTTGGGCCACCCCTTGCTGAGACGCGCAGGGCAGAACCCAGCAGTCTGACCAAGGAGGGCCCGCTGGAATCATCCCCTCCCTTTTTCTGGGGGCCTCACTCTCGGTTAACACAGTCCAAGATGGTGGGTGTTGCTTAGGGAACCTGGGCCAGATTCTCCCCTGCGGAGGGAGATCCTTGACAGAGATGCCCTGAGGTAGAGCCCTGGCTGTGCCCATTCCCGCCCTGCACCGCCGAGGGCCAGTGCCCCCCTCTGGGGACCCCCAGCAGGCTTCGGCCCGACCCATCCGCTGGCAGCCCTCCTGGCCTCGTCTCCTTCTGTTTACTGGACGACTGCGCCTCCAGGGGCCGCCAGTCTTACCTACCTAGTTTTCAGGCCCGCTCAGCGCCCGCCCCAGGGCCACCAGGACAGGAGCAGCTGCGGAAGGTCCCGTGGGGGGAGCAGGGGGTGGGCAGGGGGAGAGGCTGAGGCTGGAGGGGTCTGGAGGAGAGTGCAGACTCACCTGAGCCCCCAGAATCCCCTCAGGGTCGGCGATGACCCACCACTTCCCCTCTTCTCCCGACCCCCTCCATGCCCCTCCCTGCCTGCTGGGAGGGAGTCTGGGCCACAGCAGCCCCTGGCCCACTTTGTTCTCCTTTTCTTATTGGAATTTCCCTCCCAGGCTTGGCCCTGCAATGAGGGAAGATGGGCGGGTGCCGGGTGCCCCCCAGGGCAGCCACCCAACTGCTGTCCGTCAGCGCCACCACCCAGGCGGGCAGCGGCCTGTGGGGTGTCTCCCAGGGGAGGGAGCACGCAGAGCAGAAGCCCCGCTGGGAGAGCCAGGTCACAGGGGATGTCCGGGAGACATCAGCACCCCTGGGAGAGCCCTCCAGTGTGCGGAGGACTTCATGTCAGCAGCCAGCCCCACAGCACGGGCAGTGCCTCGGGCGTGAGGTCACTCCGGGGCCCAGATCCAGCTGCCTGGTTCAGATGCTGGACCTGAGGGTGGGAAGCCCTGACCCTTGACCCTCGGCAAGCCCATCTCCTGGGGGGCTCCTGCCTCCCCTCCCCGTCGTCCTCCCCACTGCCCCGAACCCCGCCTGGTTGCACAGCACCCGTCCTCTCACCGCCCCCTCCCCGTCCCAGAGCACTGCGACCAGGATGCAGTTTGCAGCAGAAACTCAAACTCTCATTTGGGACAGGTGGGCGGGCAGGGTCTGGGTAGGACAGGGTGGGGTCAGGCCTGCAGCGGGGACCACATCCGATCAGGCCACAGTGGCCCGGGCTTCCCAGAACTGGGCGGGAGTGGCCTGATGCAGAGGAAGTGGCAAGTGGGCGGTGCCCAGGCCAGCCGATGGTGGTACTGAGTGTGCCAGTTGGCCCCGTGTCGGTCAGGAAGCCAGGTGGGCGGGCGCCAGGGCCCGGCCCTACCCACGGGCATGTGATCTGGCTGAGTCAGCCGAGAACACCCAGGCAAGGCCTCGAGCAGGGCAGGCCACTTCCTGCCCCTCTCCGCAGGGCTCAGGCACTCCGAGGTGGCCTGACTGGGAACTGTCTCTCTGGGGGAGACCCGGCTCCCACCACCTCCCCCAGGATCCTGTACCCCACTTCCTTTCTGCTCCTGCCCTCAGCCGTCTTCAAGGTGCATGGGGACTGGGGGCTTAAAACTATGCCACCTCGCGGGGACCCGGGCACTGTTCAAGCCACTGGACCTCAGGCTGGTCTTTCCTGCTCTCTGGGCCTCTTTAAAATGAGATCTGCATCTTTAAAATGGGATCATGAGATCTGCTACCCTCACCTCTCCGATATCGTAAGAATCACATCAGGTGGAATAATGCATATGAAAGGGCCTGGGACGCGTCAGGGGTCCATCAGCACAGGTCCAAAGTTCTGAACACTGGTCTGGACCCGTCAGGGATGCGCCCCCATGCCACGGTGCGCTGAAGGGGCTGCTGCTCCCATGGGGGCTGCTCAGGCTGCCCAGTTTGAGCCCCAGATGCTAGGTCCAGCGGGGGGACAGTAGCCAGGACATGTTTCTGGACCCTCATGAGGGTCCTCTTGGCAGGGACTTCATGGTCACTAGCCTTGGGACCTTAGCACGTTTCTGGAATGCAAATGTGTGGTGTTGACATCATGGTTGCTGTCCTTTAACCGATGGCTACTGTACTTTAACTGATGGCTGCTGTCCTTCCCTGGGATCTGCTGACCTGTCCATTGGGTGTGCAGACAGAGAGCCAAGCAGGTGGGTTCACGTGGCTTCATCCCTGAGCTTATCTGTGATTTCAGAGCATTTTTCCCCTCGCCTTTTACAATCCGTTTTGTTCAAGCAGAATTAAGGGCACTCTGAGTGCGGGCACACTGGTGGTGGCCGGGCTGCAAGTGCGCGCTTCTCCTGCACCCGCCAATTAACAGAGAGCCCCCCGTGGCCCGAGCCGCGTCTCCCCTGCCCGGGAACCCTTGCCCTCCTGCCCTCTAGCACAGTTAGGCCAGTTGTGACACTCAGCCACTGGTGAGAAAGCTAACCAGGCAGCCAGGAACTCACACTGGGTTCACCGTCTCGGCCTCTGCAGGGGACTTTGCCACCCCCACTCAGAGGAACCCCCCCCTTTACAATTAGGGGCTCAGAGATGAGCATGGCCAGCTGAGGCCACACAGCCATTACAGGCAGGACTGGACCTTTTCCCAGGCTCAGAATTGTCCCCCCCCACCTCCGCGCCTGCAGGTGGGATGCGAAGTGAGACCAGTATTCTGTTGGATTCCTTCTCAGAGCCTCAGCCCTTCCCACCGAGAGCTGCAAGCAGCTCAGCGGATTCTGGCCCCAGATAAGCGGGCTGGGCATCCTGTCTGTGCTGGCCGATAAGGCACCAAAGACCTTTCTTTACAAAGATCACATTGTTCTGGCCCAAAGGTGGGCCTCTGGTGGTGGAGGGAGGGGACAGTGTTTAGAGGCAAATAACTGCTCGGAAGGCGGCTTCCAGTGGGGGAGGGGAGGGACAGGGTGCAGGCACCCAGGTGGGGCAGGGTGGGCTCTGTGCAGCTCTCCAGGCCTTGATGTTGGCCAGGCGGCCTTGTTTAGGGACAGAGAGCTTGTCACCTACTAGGTGCCCGAGCTAGTGCTGGAGCTCAGGGACATGGGGCTGGCCCAGGCAGGGCCGAGCCTGACCTATACCCCGTCTACTCTGGGCCAGCACCACGTGGGACCCGTCTGCCCCCGACGCTGGGGGGCCTTCAGGCCCCAGAGGGGAAACAGAAGCCGAGGAGCCAGCTCAGGCCGTGCAGGGTGAGGGCGGCCAAGCCGGAAGTCGGAGCTGCCTCCCGTCCTGTGCTCCCCTATCTGTGCCCCTCATCTCCCAGGTGGCCTGGGAGTGGCAATGGGGCAGGAGGAAGTGGGGAGCCCTAAGGAAGCAGACCAGGAGGCTCCTGCAGTTGATAGGAAGGCTCCTGAGCCGGGGTAGAACTTGAAGGTCAGCTTGTCCAGCCCCCTGATGCCGGGCAGGGATGCACCGAGACACCACCCGTGGATACGTCCCGGCTGTGGCTGCAGGACCCTGACGGCTCCTGGCAGTGATGTTTCACTTGAGGCCCCCGTGGTGCCCATCAGCCCGGGCCTTCTGCATCCTCGGGGTGCAGGCGGGGTACAGGAGTCTGGAGCAGGCTGCAAGGAGGCTGCTGGGACTCAGAGGACGCCGGGGAGGCGGGTCCATCCCTGGATGCCTGGACAGCCACCACCTTGCCCAGAGCAGGGCTGCAGGAGGGGCCCCTGCCCTACTTGCTCTGGGCCCCCAGGGCTACTCCCTGACCCGCGACAGCCCTGACCCCTCTCAAGCCCCCTTGCCAACGTGAGCTGATTCATTCTGGAAATGCTGCATTGGCCCTACGGGTGCCCGGCCTGAGTGGGTACCCAGGGGTTCAGGCAGTCGAGGAATCAGCTGGGATGTGCCCCACAGCGGAAGCCCAGCCCGGCAGGGAGTTAGCGCGTGGACCGAACTAAGACACGAGGGGTGTGTGCCTCGGGCCCCGAGACGGGCAGACGTGCTGCCCCCGAGAGGGCTGGGTCAGGGTTCCTTCCCTCTGCGAGGACCAGCTGAGAGGAGGAGTGGTGGGAGGCCAGCCCTGCCTGTCCTGGAGCTTCGCGGGCCAAGGGGTGGGCCCGCCTAGACGCCTGCCTCCATACGAAGGAGCTTGCTCAGACGGACAAACC
>NW_020173674.1:2323364-2364676 GCF_003031525.2 Neophocaena asiaeorientalis asiaeorientalis | reverse complement strand
GGCTTGTCCCCAGGGGCACGTGTGCCTCCAGGGCTGGGATTCCTGCTTGCTGGGTGGGCCGCGAGGGCTCCGGCAGCAAACCACAGCCCACCGTCCCCCAGAGGTGCCACCATCGCCAGGGCCTGCAGGAAGCTGACCACACCTGCGCCCTCAACCCTGCAGGTCAGCATGGGAAACGCTGCCACGCCTTCCCAAGCCCCGAGGCTGGCTTGGTCTTGGGTCTGAGCAGGGGCTGCAGCGGCTTCCCTGCTGAGCTCCAGGCCTGCAAAGCCCTCCCCCGAGGCTCGGCCAGGACTGGGCAATCCCAGGCCACAGACCTTCTCCCCAGCTGCCGCCCCTCTTCCTGATTCCTGAGCTCCCCCTTAGGGGGCCCGGGAGCCTCTGGGCTGGGGGCCCCCTCTTGCTGAAACACCCAAGGCTCCCACACAGGGATGTCAGGGCCCCTCACGCTCAGGCCCCCTCATGTGCTGTGTCGGGGTGCCCTTGGGCTCCTTCCTCCAGACCCTGCGGTGTCCCCTCAGACACCTGGACTTCATGATAATGAGGGCCTGGTGAAGCCACAGCAGCCTCACTTCTGGCAGCGGGGGAAGAATTTAGGCAACTGTAGGCCGAGGGCGAGCTGTGTACGGGCAAGCATCACCCCAGTAACCAAGGGTAACGGAGGGGTGTTACTGTGGTCGGGGCACAGGCCAGCTGTCAGAGGTTGGGGAGGCCAGTGAGGGCAAGGCACATGGCGGCCCGAGATGTCTCAGGCGGGCAGAATCCAGGCTCCAAGGGCCCAGGGCTGGGCCCAGAGAGAGCGTGCCCTGAGCCCTTGGGCAGCTGGAGCCCAGGCCGGGACAGAGGGAGAGAGCTGCCTGCCGCGGGTGTGGTCCCTGGTTGCTGGCTCAGCCTGGGAGTCTATTTCCTCATCCGCCTCCCTCCCTCCTCCCTCCATCCTCACGGGTCTGTGCTCCCTGGGCTACGAGCCTTCAGCTTTCCCTGCGAGGTGCAGAGCATCAGACAAGGTCATGGTCAGCCCAGCATCGGGTTGACGGTCCTCCCAGCTTGGAGCCTCCAAGGGTCCGCAGACCCGCCAGGTGCCAGATTCCTCCTGCCTCCTGCCAGTGCCTGGAGGGCAGGGCCTCAGTCCTTGGCTGCACCAGACATGGCAGGAGGCCTGGGACAGGAACCTCACCAGGGTTACCGTGAAAATCGGCCCCCAAGCTGACGCTGGCCAGAGGTTCCTCCCCTAACCCGCAGAGGAGGGACGAAGCCCAGGGACATTTGCTCTGCTGCCTTCATTCACCCCAGGCTCTGGGGTCCACAAGCCCTGGAGCGGAGTGGCGCCCACGCCCGCTGCAAGTCCCTGCTCCCGGCCCTGGGGAGACTCAGCAAACGGGAGGGACAGTGCTGTCCCCTTTCCTGGAACTTGCACCCTGGGGTGGAAGAAATTTGACACAGAAGAAGGAATGTAGGAGCAACAGTCCAGCAACTTGGACTGTTCCACGGAGATGTGGCATTGTGCGAGACAGGGGGGTGGCAACCTTCTGGGAAGGGACATTTGAGCGGAGAGTGGAATTTGAGAAGGACCCAGCCACACGGACGGACGGAGATGTGGGCGAGGGCGTTCGGGGCGGGGGGGGGGACGTCAGAGCAGAGGCCCCAGTGGGCACGGGCTTAGCATGTTCAAAGAACATAACGGGGGCCAGTGTGTCTGGGGCAAGTGGGTGACAGAGCCAGGCAGGGAATGAGGTGGGAGGAGCGGGCAGGGGTCCTGACGGCCTGGAAAACAGGGACAAGGAGACAGAGGCCGGACTGTGTTCTAAACGCGGTGTGGAGCCTCTGGCGAGAGGGGCCCTGGATTTAGCTCTGAAATGAACGAAGCAGCATCTCCCCCTCCTTGACCCCAAACGAGATCATAGACAGCAGCCAGGGGTGGGCATTGGGAAGGCCGAGGGGCCGCGTGTACACCCTGAGGCCTTGCCGAAGGAGAGGGGCCACCTCGCTGTCCGAGTGGGTCAGAGGGGGGCCTTTGGGGGCTCACGCCTGCTCTGGGGTGTCAGGACACAGAGGGGGTATCCACGGGTGCACGCCGGCACTGCACTCGGATCTGTGGGGGTCTGTTCTGGACCAGCTGTTCAGCCATTTGGATGTCACCTCTGATGTATCTGATTATTGGGCAAATAGGAAGGAAGGGGGGAAGGGAAATCAAGCTGCTCTGCTGACGGGAGAGATTCACGGAGGAGGGAGGGAAGAGAGTTTGGACGGATGGATGGATGGATCGATGGATTCATGGATCCATGGATGGTTAAATGATTGGATGTTTGGATGGATGGATGGGTGGCTAGGAGGTTAGATGGACGGACAGATAGGCAGGTGGGAAGATGGGTGGCTGGCTAGCTGGATGGATGGATGGAAAGGAGGGAGGGAAGGTGGAAGGGAGGATGGTGTATATGAGCAGATGGTGGGGCTCACAGACTAATGAGTCCCACTGGCCGCTGGTGGTTAGCTGTGCTGGGGGAGAAGAAAGGCAGCCAGTGACCTCTGTGCCCTCCCCACCCTGCCCTGGTAGAGCCGGGGTGCATGGCCAGATGGGGGAGCTGAGATCTGTGGGCAGGAGCCCCTCTCCGTGCCCCAAGTTTGCAAGACTCAACCCCTAAGAGACAGGCAGCTCCAGGTGAGGAAGGCCTACCTGTGTCATCCCTCATCACGCGTCCTGGGGCCTCCAGGGCAAGAGCAGGTCTGACTCACCTTGGGTGCCAGCCAGCTGCTTGGAAGATCTCAGCTACATGAGTAAGACGGCGGCGGACCTCCTCTCAGGTGCTGGCTCCCTGGCCTGAGACACATCTGGGGAGTCAGTGAGTGAGCACTGAGACTGCAAGCAGGGGCTGGGCTTCCAGACTCCTGCCCTCTCCTCCCCCACAGTGGGTTTGCTAGAAGCTAAGCTGAACTGGTGAGAGGGGGGGACTCGGGCCAGGACTGAGAATCAGCCTACTTGACTCAAGCACAGCCGTTGCCAATTAATAACTGTGCGACCTGGGGCCCCAAATCCCAACCTCTCTGAAACCAGTTTCCCCCTCTGTGAAATGGCAGAGGTAACAAGCTTAGCCGGATGACACGGTAGTGATTAGGAAGGGTAGGGCCCCTGGGCCCACTGCAGCCTTGGAGCACCCCCACTCTGACCCCTGAGCAGGGAACACAGAGGAGTTTCCGGGGCTGCCGACGGAACCCTGGGCCACCCTGCCCACTCCTGAAGCCCTGCCCGGGTCCACTCGCCCACCTGTCACAGCAGGAAAGGCTCTGTGTTTCTGCTGCCCCGCCCAGGAAGGCCCAGGGCCAGGGGAGAAAGCGGGAACTTTGTCCTGGGCTTGGCAGGAGGCCACCGGCCCACCCGGGAGGCAGCAGGAGGCACCCCTGGGCCTTTAGAAATCGGTCACTGGGCCTTTATGCAGCACGTCCTCAGGGAGTGGAAAGAACCCAGGATTCCGAGCCAGAGTTCCTGCTCTGCCAACATCTACGAGGCCGTGACCACAAGGCTAGGCCATCAGCTCTTGGAGCCATGATTTTCTCATCCATAAAATGGGCTGACGTCGGTGGCGGCGTGCCGTCCACTGGGAACTGCTTGCCCCAGCCCCACTCGGGGCGGGGCTGCAAAGGGGCAGGAGACAGAGGGAGCTGCCTCTTTCCTAACCTGGGCAGACCGGGGCAGTGGCAGGGCTTGGGAGGGCACGGCAGGCACCTGAAGGACTGGCCGTCGGGCTCCCCCGGGGGCCGCTGCTTCTTTTGGGACCGGACACTGGTTTGGGCAGTGCTGTGGAGCAGGAAGGTGACGTCTCGGGCGGAGCGTGGATTCGGGTGCACCTCACCGTAAGCACGCCTGCACTTCCTCTCCGAGTTAAGGCGCTTTGGGTGCAGGTATCAGAAACCCAGCAGGGAGCTGAAGCCGGGGAGGGCAGGAGGCGGGGTCTCGAGGCGTCCTTAGGTGGGATGGGCAGGCCAGGTTCAGGGACGGCCCCAGCCTCATGCCAGCTCCCCCGAGGGCTCTGTGGCCGCCTGTCTGGCCCGCCTGCGTCCCCCTCTCTGGGAAGCTCTTGGCCCCCTCCCCTGCGTGCACCAGTCGCTGTCTTCCCACCACGGAGCTCCATCCCCTAGCGGGGGAAGTCTGGTGGCCCGGCATGGGTCAGGGGCCCACCTCAGCTCCACTTCACCGTGTCCAAGGTCCTACAGAGCCGACTTAGTGCCGGGCCTGCGGGGCAGGGGGTCCTGCCACAGCTGTGACAGCCAAACTTCCAGCGGGGCCGGTCCGGGCCTGGCTTCTGCCATGGGCCCTGGAAAGCCTGAGCTTGGCCGTGCAGCCTTCCCTGGGTGACCCGCAGGCCCCTCGGGCCCTCGTCCCATTTCTGAGACGTCCCCTGAGTGGGGACCTGACTGTAAGACACGGTGGCCCCGGCCACTCGGCCCTGGCTCTCTGGCGGGTCTCTGGTCCCCTTGCCAGGGCGGGTGGAGGATGCCCCCTCCAGGCCCCAGGCTGCCCCAGCCTCGGCGTGAGGCGTGACCAGTACTCTCCCCTCCTTCCTTCCAGAAGCCCCCCAGCGCCCACGCCATGAAGGAGGAGGCCTTTCTGCGACGACGCTTCTCACTGTGTCCGCCCTCCTCCACCCCTCAGAAAGTCGACCCCCGGAAACTCAGCCGCAACCTGCTCTTGGGTGGAGAGAATGAGCTCGACCCTCTGGGTCCAGGTCAGCGTCCACATGGGAACCCGGTCACCTGGCACGTGGGCCACGGGTGGGGACAGCTGCCGAGCCTAGGCCCTCCTCAGCTTCGAAGCCCAGCTGTGTGGCCTCAGGCAGGTCCCTTTCCCTCTCTGTTCTGTCTGGGTTGGGGAGGGAGGGCGTCGGCCTTGCTGTGCTCACACCCCAGCCCCTGGTGCCTCCCGGTCAGGAAGGCTCTCCCCTAGTCATTGCTTCTCCACTTCCTGCAAGGACCTGGCAATAAACCACCAGCCACAGGGAGCGGGCAGGAGTGGCCCGTCAGGCGGCCTCAGGCCTCCTCTGAGACCATGGCCTCTTCTTCCTGGCCATGAACCTGAGCTTTAGAAACCCACTTCAAAACAAACGAAGCTATATGGAATCTAAAAAAAAAAAATGGTTCTGAAGAACCTAGGGGCAGGACAGGAATAAAGATGCAGATGTAAAGAATGGACTTGAGGACACGGGGAGGGGGAAGGGTAAGCTGGGACAAAGTGAGAGAGTGGCATGGACATATATACATTACCAAATGTAAAATAGCTAGCTAGTGGGAAGCAGCCTCATGGCACAGGGAGAGCAGCTCAGTGCTTTGTGACCACCTAGAGGGGTGGGATAGGGAGGGTGGGAGGGAGACGCAAAGAGGGAGGAGATATGGGGATGTATGTATACGTATAGCTGATTCACTTTGTTATACAGCAGAAATTAATACACCATTGTAAAGCAATTATACTCCAATAACGATGTTTAAAAAAAAAAAAACGGAGCTGGGCACGGGCAGCCGCTCCCCCCAGGGTCAAATCCAGACACCTCACACCCGCCTCCCTCCCCTCAAGCGAGCTGGAGAGGAAGCGTGCTGGGAGGGGCGCGGGACAGTGTCCGGCCACCTCCCTCCGAGAGCCCAGCACTGGGGAGCAATGGAATTCCAGCCAGCGGATTTGGGGCGTGGGGGGAAGCCAGGCGAGGTCTGGGTACCCTGAACTGAAAACAGGGTTCCTGTCTTACAGACCCCAGAGGGTGTGCCACACCAGCGCCCAGGGCACCCGGGCTTCTCCCAGCGGTGACACCCCCTCATGACGCTGGCTGGTGCTCATTAGCTCTCTGGTCCCGCAGCCACCGCCTGGGCTGGCTTCCTGCCCCACCCAGGCCACCCGTGCCGGTGCCCGTGCCTCGCCTGCCACACACTGGGCAGCAGCGGAGGGGCTGCCCGGCAGCCATGCCCCGGTCCTCATGCCAGCCACTCTCTTGCAGGGAAGGACATGGAGCCCAACAGCCCATCGCCGCCCAGAGATGAAGGGCCCCCGACCCCAGGCTCTGCCACGAAGGTGCCACCGGTAGGAGCCCGGCTGTGGGAGGACCCAAGGCAGGGAGCCTGCCCTGGGGACGATGGGAAGTGGCTGGAGGGAGGGGACAGCAGGGCTGCCAGCCGAACCCACCATTGCCAGCCCTTGGCTTTGAATCAGGGAGGCTGCTGGAGCCGGGGACGGAGTCACAGAGCTTGTGAGTTGTTTATCAAAGCCACCTTCTTGAGTAACACAGGTCGGGGATGCAGGGCCCGGAGGAGGCTGGGGCTGCCAGGGGGCCTCAGGGACAGAAAATCATGGTAAAAGGAGGCCCCGGGCTCTTCTGTCATAGGGAACCCGTCCAGGTGTGAGCGCATCCTCCCTCTGCCTGTGTCTGTGCTGTGCCCTCCACCCGTGTACCCTCTTCAGGGCAACGCCGAGTTCGGGGAAAGGGCACGCGCACACACAGATACACACACAGATACACACACACACACACACACACACACACACACACACACACACCACGTGCTCCCCAGCCCAGCGCCTCTCAGCTGGGGCCCAGCCGTGCACCTCCAGGCAGAAGCTGTGGTCCAGGGAAGGTGTGGGGCCCCAGGTACAGGTGCCAGGTTGTAGACACGCCCTTCCTTCCCCCAAGGGCCTCAGGCCAGGGGAGCCACGGCCCCCGGATTGGAGGCCCCAGTTCTGGCGGTGCGGCTGGGGGGCTGGAGGCACATAGAGGCCAGTTCTCCCCACCCTGGCTGCCCCGTGAGACCCAGAGTGACAACTGCCTGCTCCTCTGGGACCCCACGCCCTCCCCTGTCCAGCAAGGAGTGTGTGGTGGTCCTCCCTGCGTCCACTTCCGGCAGGGAAGAAACCGGACCTTTCGTGGGTCCCCCCTCAGCCAGCGCTTCCCCGCCTCGGTCCCCAGGGCTGCCGGCTGCTGGGAGTGCAGTTGGAGCGCCTGCGTTTGTGTGTGTGGAATTTTTTTAATTAAAATTTTTTTTTAGATTACAGTAAAATACACATAACAAAATGTACCATCCTAACCATTTTTAAGTCTACAGTTTAAGTACATTCACATTATTATGTCACCATCACCGCCATCCACCCCGAGAACTTTTTCATCTTATAAAACTGACAGTCTGTCCCCATTAAACACTCACGTCCCACCCCTTCCCCAGCTCTGGGCCCCGCCGTCCTACTTTCTGTCTCTATCATTGTGACTCCTCTAGGGACCTCCCGTGAGTGGATCACACAGTATTTGTCCTTTTGTGTCTGGCTTATTTCACTCACTATAATGTCCTCATGTTCATCCAGGTTGTAGCTGGGTCAGAATTTTCTTCCTTTTTAAGGCTGAATAATGTTCCACTGTGTGGCTGGACCATACTTTGTTTATTCAGTCATCTGTCTACGGACACGTATATTTTTTTAAGACACAGATTTATTTCATGAAAACATGGTTCTTCCTTCTACAACCCAATAAAACATTAAACCCCATAAAACCACATCAAATGCTATCAGGAACACTTGGTTCAAATTTCAGATTTCACCCATTCAGAAATGATGTCTGGGCATCCTCTCTGGGCAAGGCCCACACCGCTGTAGGTGCTGGGGATGGAGTCGTTGGTAAAACAAAGTCCCTCTCTCCTGGAGCTTATGTTCTAGAGGGAAGACAGGCACCAGACAAAACAAGTAAGGTCTAGAACATGTCAGAGGCTGAGGGAGGAAAGAAAGGACAGCTCTGGACACCCCCAGGTTCTTTTCTTTTTTAACAATTTTTTTAAATGTATTTATTTTTGGCTGCGTTGGGTCTTCGTTGCTGCGCGCGGGCTTTCTCTAGCCGCGGTGAGCGGCGGCTCCTCTTCGCTGCGGTGCGCGGCTTCTCACTGCGGTGGCTTCTCTTGTCGTGGAGCATGGGCTCTAGAGCGCAGGCTCAGTAGTTGTGGCGCACGGGCTTCGTTGCTCCGCGGCATGTGGGATCCTCCCGGACCGGGGCACGAACCCGCGTCCCCTGCATTGGCAGGCGGACTCTTAACCACTGCGCCACCAGGGAAGCTCCCTAAATCACTTTTTTAAAGAAATTTTTAGGTTTTTGGTCAGACTCCCGCGTTCATGGTTCTGAGCAGCGTGTCTCACTCCTGGGGGTGCTGCGTTATCGCCCCACTGTGCCTTGAGGTTCAGTGGCCCTCGAGAACGAGCAGGGGGGTCTGGTGGGCCTTGGCGGGGTCCCCAGCATGGCTCTAGGATGGAGGAGTAATGGCACTGTCTGCAGTGACCCGGCCCGGTGGGGCTTGGGGGGCCCAGGAGCAGAGGGTTGCAGGGCACAGACGCCCCATCCCGTCCACCCCCCAGCCCCGCTGTCCCCAATCGCACCTCTCTCTTCCTCTGTTGCCCCCAACAAGCTCCTTTCAGCCGCATCTGGTGGAAAGCTGGGCGGCAGGGAATTGGCAGAGGGTTCATTCACTCATTCATTCATTCATCCATTCATCCAAGATGCTCACCGAGCTCCCAGCTGCTGGTGCCAAGGGGATGCTGGGATGAAGCCAAGCCCAGTGGAGCTCTCGACAGTAAGCAGAAACGTCTGTGTGGCTGTAATTGCAGGAGATGCTCAGCCGGCCAGGGGTGGCTGGTGTCATCCGGGTCTGATGCCAGCAGGGTGGGCAGAGCCGTCTTCCTCCCGGGGAAGCAGCTCAGCGGGGCCTGAGGAAGGAGCAGGGGTTGCTCAGCAACAGGGAAGAGCATTCAGGCTGGGGGAGCAGCATGTGCTAAGGAAGCTGGGGGCAACAGGCATAAGAATCCCAGCTCCCCGGGAGCCGGAGGATCAGCCCGGCCCCCAGAGGCCTGTCGCCCAGCTCCTTCTCACCACTCCTGCTTCAACACAGAGGATGCTTCCAGAGCAGAGTCCCCCAGGCGCCTCGTCCCATGTCCCTGTCTTCCTGGGATCCCTGCCCGAGTTCAGCCCAAGCTCGGCCCCTCGCGAGCTGTGTGACCTCTGCCAGGTTCTGAGCCTCTCTGTGCCACAGCCTCCTCACCTGCAGGGCGTGGGTAGTAAGAATGCCTGAAGCTGCGCAGGTTCCCGTGCACACACGTGCTCTCCAACCCCCTCTCTCACCCCCTGTTCCCTGGGGGCGGCCTGTCCCTCTGTTCTAACCCCAGCACCCGAGGCCATGCCTGGCACGTAGTGCCGTGGGGACGGCCGGTCCCCGGGACAGTTCCGGCCGCAGCCCTGCCCCTGGCTCTGCAGCCTCGGGGGTCACTGCGCCTCTCTGTGCCTCAGTTTCCTCATCCATCGGGTGGGGGTGGTAACTGGGCCCGCCTCCTGGGTGGTCGTGAGAAGTAGGTGAGCAAAGGCAGTAAAGACCTGAGAGGACCCGGCAACGGCAGAGCGGTCAAGAGCGTTGCCAAGGCTGCTCACCTCGCGCAGGGAGGGAGCTGAGGGCCGTTGGCCTCTGGTCCTCCGGGCCTCCCTCCCTTGCCTAGAGGCTCGGGGTGGAGGCACTCAGCCCAGAGGACGAGCAGGGCAGGCAAATTTCTGCAAAGGACCAGAAAGGGAACGTTTTAAGCTCGGCAGCCACACGAGCTCCATCGCAAGAACTTGCCATGGCCGTTAGAGCCAATGCAGCCACGACAGCAGGCCAACAGTGGGCGCGTCCGGTGGCCACGATCACCTGATTGGTGGATGCGGAAATCTGAATTTCATCATTTTCACATCTCACGTTGATTTTTTTTTCCCCCCATCCCCTTAAAAATGTAAAACCCGGGACTTCCCTGGCGGTCCAGTGGTTAGGACTGTGGGCTTCCACTGCAGGGGGCGTGGGTTCAATCCCCGGTCCGGGAACTAAGATCCCGCAAGCCGCGCAGCATGGCCAAAAAAAACCCAAACAAACTGTAAACCCCATTCTGGCTTCGCAGGCTCCACAGACGCAGGCCCATAGCCTTTAGTCCTGGCTTTTTCTCCCCACTCCCCTACCCCGGCTGCCATTTCCCCGTCTGTTAAAGGACCGAGGCCCCATCCGCTCCCAGATCCCTGGATGCAGCTGCCTGGTGGGCGTGGCTGGCTGCACCTCCTCCCTGCAAGCGTCGGGAGAGGGCCTGGGCGTTGCCCCACCCAGCAGCTGCTGTCAGGGCACTAGGGATGGGGGTCCCCACTGCATACGTGCGCCCTCCCTGACCAGAGGCTGGGCGCCAGGTGATGGCTAAGATGGACGCCTCCTGGGCACCACGGGGAGGGTCATTGCCATGTGCCCAACGCAGGCCCCCAGGGAGGGGGTCCACCGCAGACACGCCCCCGGTGACCCACCCCAGCTCGTGTTCACGTGCCCACCTCCTGAGGCCTGTTCACCCCCTCCCCCGGGGCAGGGAGGGGGAGGGACGCCTTTCTCCCACCTCCTGCTTCCTGCGCCCCGGCACCACCCCTCACCTCCGCACACCTGTCCTCTTCTCCCCTCCCTCCAGCAACCTGAGTCTCTCTTGCAGGCAGAATACAGGCTGTGCAATGGGTCCGACAGGGAATGTGTATCCCCGACAGCCAAGGTCACCAAGAAGGAAGCTCTCAAGGTGGGCCCAGGCCTGGGGAAGGGGCACGGTGTGTCGTTTGTTGGATGAATGGGCACCCCAGCCAGTGAGGCCACACCTCCACCCCAGCCTGCCAAAGGGAGGGGGACAGACCGCACCCTGGCCACCTCCACACCCCCTCTTCCTGTGCTCTCCCTGCCCCCCTCCTCGTCCCCTGGCTAGACGGTGGAGGCCCTCGCGAGTAGAAGGCCCCCCGGGAGGGCCAGCCCAGGGCCTCCTCCCCTGACCCACCTGCGGGTGCCCTGGGCCCAGGCACAGAAGGAGAGCTACCGCCAGGAGAAGAAGCGCGCCACCAAGCAGCTGCTCAGCGCCTTGACAGACCCCAGCGTAGTCATCATGGCCGACAGCCTGAAGGTGAGCACGTGTGTGTGCCAGCGCTGGCCAGGCTCCCTCGGGAGGCCTCCCCCAGGGGCAGTGCAGGGTCACTAGCCACTCGGGAGACGGTTAGGCATGCTGGCTGCTGCAAACTGTATGTGTCCTGGGGCTGCCCTGACAAATGGCCACAAGCTGGTGACTTATGACAACCAAAGATGACCCCCAGGTCCAGAGGCCAAAGTCCAAACTCAAGGTCCTGGCAGCGCCAGGCTCCTTCCCGAGGCTCTAAAGGAGGGTTCTTCCTGCCTCTCCCAGCTTCTGAGGGCCCCGGGCATCCCTGGACTTGTGGCCGCGTCCCTCCAGCCTCTGCTTCTGTGGTCACCTGACCTCCTCCTGTGTCTCTGTGTCCTCTTCTCCTCTTATAAGGACACGGTCATTGGACCAGGGCCCACCCTGCTCCAATGCAGCCTCATCTTCACTTGGTCGCATCTGCAGAAACCCTATTTCTAATTAAGGTGGGGGGTCCTGACCTGCTGGCGGGGGTCCCAGAGTGCCCATAGAGCCCCCTGCTGGGATACAGGAGGGAGGTGAAACTCGGACTTTGGGAGAAAGGACCGGGGTTGTGTTCAGACCTCACTGAGGCAGCGAGAGAGTCCCTCAGCTCCCAAGCTTCGGTTTCCCCCTCCGTACAGAGGGGGTAAAGCTGCCGAATCCCGGGGCTGCCACGAGGGGCAGAGGAGACAAGGGGACCGGGGAGCCTGGGCTTCTACAGAGCCCTGGGCCCGCGTGGCTCCTTTTCTCTGCTCCACAAAATTACGAATAAAAAATTAAGTACAAAAGTGAATATTTAGGATGAGAAAAGAAATGATCACAGGTTTCAAAATCACAAAGCTGACAATTGCAGCAGTCACTTCCGATTCCCAGTTCCCCCCAGGGCCCTGGCAGGGCCTTGAACTTGAGCTCCATGGACTTCACCCGTACATCTGGCTACAGCACCCTCCTTTGGATTCACCATCATTCCGAGTTCCTGTTAAATCCTAAAAGAGAACTCTGCCCGGAGCCCAAAGCCCTGTGTATCCGCCCCGCCCCCAGCCGTCCAGATGCCCCTGGGTCCCGGGCAGGCATGGACGGCAGCGCCCCTCCCCCCAGATCCGCGGGACCCTGAAGAGTTGGACCAAACTGTGGTGCGTGCTGAAGCCGGGGGTGCTGCTCATCTACAAGACGCCCAAGGTGGGCCAGTGGGTGGGTACGGTCCTGCTGCACTGCTGCGAGCTCATTGAGAGGCCCTCTAAGAAGGACGGCTTCTGCTTCAAGCTCTTCCACCCACTGGACCAGTCCGTCTGGGCCGTGAAGGTACTGCAGTGCGAGCCCTGGGGCTTGGGAGGGCCAGGCAAGGAGAGAGCCCCCGGGGGCAGGTGGCTGTGTGGGAGGAGAGCACAGATGGGCAGTCAGGAGGCTCCTCCTGGGGCCCCAGCGGCACGGAGTCCAGAAATGGGCTGACAGTTCCAAGGGTTAAGTCACTCAGTGGCCAGGGGATCAGATGTGGTCACTGGAGGTTGGGGGCGCTCAGGGCCTGGGGGCCCCATGGGATGAGATCACACCTCGAGCTGTGTCCAGAGGCTGAGGAACGCGGCCATGTGAGGGCAGCTGCTCTGAACCCAGACCTCACCCTCATAACCTGGGGGCTGCCCAGCCCAGGACCAAAGGGGGTCAGGTTGCCAAGTGAAATCCTGAATGCCCAGTTAAATTTGGATTTCAGGGGAAGATCAGAAAGTTTTTTTAGGGACTTTCCTGGTGGTCCAGTGGTAAAGAATCCGCCTTCCAATGCAGGGGACGCGGGTTCAGTCCCTGGTCAGGGAACTAAGATCCCCCATGCCGGCAGGGCAACCAAGCCCGTGTGCCACAGCTACCGAGCTCACGTGCCTCAACTAGAGAGCCCCCATGCCACAAACTACAGAGCCCACGCGCCCTGGAGCCTGCGCGCCACAACTAGAGAAGGGAAAACCCGCACGCCACAACTAGAGAGAAGCCCGCGCGCTGCAATGAAAGATCCCGCGTGCCTCACGAAGATCGTGCCTGCCACAACTAAGACCTGACGCAACCAAAAATATTAAAATAAATAAATCTTTTTTTAAAAAAAGTTTTTTTAGGATAAGTATGTCCCAAAAAGAAATGAAATTGAGATATTTGTAGTGAGGTGGATGGACCTAGAGTCTGTCGTACAGAGTGAGGTAAGTCAGAAAGAGAAAAACAAATACCGTACGCTAACGCATATATATGGAATCTAAAAAAAAAAAAACTCTGTCCCAAATATTTCACGGGGTATACTTACACTGTGTATGTAATTTTTCTGAGATTCAGATTTAACTGGGTGTCCTGGATCTGCACCTGCTGATTCTGGCCACCCTAAAGTGGGGGGGCTCAGAGCTGGAAAGCCAAGGGTGGGACCACCAGCTAAGAAGGGGGACCGAGCACCCCGCCCGTTCACCTCTCTTGCCGCCTGCCACATCTGCGTGGTCAGGTGCCTGACCCCTGCCTAGGGGTCCTGAGGCCCCGGAAGCATCCACGCGTGTCTGAGTGGGGGTCCACGTGACCGCACAACCTGTGTTTCCACCCATCCCCGGCCCATCCCTTGGGTGACGCCGGGTCTCTGCCTCTCCAGGGCCCCAAAGGTGAGAGCGTGGGCTCCATCACACAGCCCCTCCCCAGCAGCTACCTGATCTTCAGGGCCGCCTCCGAGTCAGACGGTGAGTACCTTCCTGCCCTGCTGGTCTCCACGGTGACCCCACCTGAAGCACCCCTCCCCTTGGCGGGATTTAGGCCGGGTGTATGGGACCCCGGTTCGGACCCCTTCACCGCCATCCAAGGAGGCAGCCTGGTGTCGGGGGACGAGCCCGCCGCTCAGCAGCCCCCTCTCTGGAGCCTCAGTCTTCCCCGTGGGCAAAAGATGGACAGTAGCAGTGTCTCCCCAGTTGCTATGCGAATCTGATGACCTTATTTAAAAGCAACCAGATAACAGTTACTGGGTGCCAACCACGTGCCAGGCACCACTGAATCAGCAGATGCTACTGTTACCATCCACGTTTGACACATGCGGAGACAGGTTGGGTGAACTGCAGGTGAGAAAGTGCTGGAGCCGGGACGAAGCCAGGTTCCCAAATCAGCGCACGTGTTTGGAGCGCCCTCTAGTGGCTGCCCCGAGTAAACGCGGCTGCCCCCACACACACACACCCCGCCCCATCGCCGCCCCATCGCCGAGCCCTGAGGGCCGGCGCCTCCCAGGGATCTGGTGTAAGACTCCCACCCCACCAGCAGTTCAGTGCAGGCAAGGTCCTGCCCGAGGCAGCCTGGCCTGACCACTGGGCTCCGGCCCTCCCGGCTGGGAGTCTGGGGCAGGCGGCCGTCCCTAAGGTGCCATGCCACCCCCTGGTGGCCAGACGCTGCATCCACGCTCCAGGGGGCCGTCCTGAGTCCCTTGAATGCCACCCTCATTTCCCCAGCCCCCCACTCGGTGCCAGGCCCCCTGTGGGCCCTGGGATGGGCTGGGCAGCTAGTGCTCCCGGGGAGCCTGCAATCTAGTGCGAGAGAACACCAGCAAACCAGCAGACTAGGCCAACTGGGCTGAAGCATGAGCTGAGTCCCTGATGGGGTCGGGGGCCACGGTCAGGGAGGAAGGGCATCCACAGCCCCTGTGGGTATCAGGGTGGGCTTCCTGGAGGAGGAGGAGGAATGGGCTCGAAGGATGCGTGCTATTCAGGATGTCTAGTCCCTCGTGGCAACCACAAAAAACGCACGTCAGGGCCCCAGGCCCCACTCAGCGCGTGTGGGTTTCCCAGCTCTCACCTGCGGGCTCTGCTCCCATGAGCGCCCCACCTTCCACCACCATGACCTTTCAGCCCTGGCTGAAAGTTGGAAGGTTGGTATCCAGCCAAGCCTGCAGTGAAACCCCCCGCCCCCCGCGGGATGCCGGGTGTCTTCCTGATAACCAGGAGCCACCCTCCCTGCAAGCCCCTCCTCTGCGATCCCCAGTGCGCCCCTCCCACCGCCAGGTCCCGGGATGCACCACAGAGAGTTAGGGAAGGAAATTCACTGTCTCCAAGAGGGAGACACTTTGAGGCTTTGGAGAAGGAAAGAACCGAGTTCAAGGTCCTTCAATCCCAGGTCCAGCCTGCGGGCAGCCTCTACCAGAAGGGCTGCAGGGGGCTGAGGATAAGGGCTGGGGGCTGGAGGCGCTGGCTCTGGCCACCCCACCCCGGATCCCCGCCCGCCTGGCCCTCCCCTCCCCCCGGAGCTGTTCCAACACCAGGGGCTGCCTGTCTGCGGCCTTAGCTCAGCAGCCCTTCCCCAGCCTGCCAGCCCCCCTCCTGCCCTGTGCTGCAGGCCAGGAAAGCCCTGGGCGCAGAGACCCCCTCCCGCCCCGACCCGTGGGGGCCAGTCTCCATCAGGGAGGGCCCTCACCCTGACGCCACAGGTGGGAGCTCGCAGGACCTCTGGGTGCAGAGTGGCCTGAGCTTGCTACACGTATGACCTTGAGGGGGTCACTTACGCATCCTGGCCTTAGCCCTTGTCTGTGACGTGGGTGACTGACAGTGTGCTGGGAGTGGGGGGTCCGGTGGGGGGCTCCTTGTTGAGGAATGGAGGGATGGGGGAGGGCAGGCTCCCTGACAGAGGGGCAGGAAGCTCCCCAGTATGCAGTGGTTGCCTCCCCAGCTGGGGGCTGCTCATCGCCCCTGACCCGCCCCCACCCCCCCACTACAGGCCGCTGCTGGCTGGACGCCCTGGAGCTGGCACTGCGCTGCTCCAGCCTCCTGCGACTCAGCTCATGCAGGCAGGGCCGCGACGGGGAGCCCGGGTCCTCGCCAGACGCGTCACCCTCCTCGCTCTGCGGGCTGCCCGCCTCGGCCGCCGTCCACGACCAGGACCTGTTCCCGTGAGCAGGGGCGTGGCGGGCAGGGACCAGCCTCTCCCGGGAGCCTGCGGGGGACTCCTGGGCCCGGGCTCTCCCTGGCACCACTGCACGGGGTCTCCTTGTACGTGGGGAGAAGATGGGGGGCAAACGCCGCCGAGGTCTGTCTGCCCAAACCCCAGGCCAGGAGGCAGGCCTCCTCCACTCGAGGTGGACCGGGGAGCCTCAGGGTGTTCGCCTGTGAACTGGGGCTTATGGTGTCAAATGCCCATCGCTGAGGCTTTTCAGCACAGGGATGGGGCTGAGGCGCCAGGCAGCGAGGGGTGCCCCGGGTGAGGGTACCGGGGGGTATGCCCAGAGGTGGGCGTGCCAGGGCCTCACCTGTGACCAGCAGCCCACGGGCGCCGTCCACCTTCCAGACTGAACGGGTCCTCCTTGGAGAATGACGCTTTCTCAGACAAGTCAGAGAGAGAGAACGCTGAGGACTCAGATAAGGAGACCCAGGACCGCAGGCAGAAGGCCGAGAGCGGGAGTGAGCAGTCGGAGGCCCCGGGGCGCCCCGCGCGCAGAGGGACCACGTACGTGGTACAGGAACACGAGGACCTGGGGGAGGTGAGAGCCCGCCCTGCCTGGAGCTCGGGCGCCGCCCAGCACCCACCCCGCACCCCTGAAGCGGTGGAGGCGACGCCTGGCCGTCCCCTCGGGGAGAGCCCGCAGAGTCTGCTACACCCAGAGGGCCAGGGGCACGGGAAGGCCAGGATGGCGGGACTCAGGGAGAGCCGGGAGGGCCGCGGGGCTCTGGTGAGGGTGTTGGGGGGGCCACAGGGCAGGTTCAGGTGGCGGCCTGCCAGGGTCCAGGTGAGACCTTCAGAAGGTCAAGGGGCAGAGGTAGAGCCTGGGACCCGCTAAGGAGGAGCTGTTGTCTGGACAAAGCTGACGGTGCCCTGGACCCAGGCACAGTCGGGGTGGGGAAGGGAGAAGGGGTTCAGGGCGCGTCCAGAGGCAGACGGCGATGCCACCTGTGAGACGGGCGCTCTGGAAGAAAGAGCTGGCGGCTGGGGGTGGGACCCGACTGTGTCCCAGGCTTGGACATGCAAGGGAGACGCTGCTGCACAGGAGGGTCTGGGGCTTAGGGGGCTGTCTGGACATAGGGCAGCCCAAGGGGCCCAGGGGCCCAGGCACCCCAGCCTTCAGAAGCTGAGCACAGACAGGGCTCCGCAGAGGAACCCTGGGAGGCATGGCAGGGAGGGGAGGGGTGGCCTCAGGGGCAGCTGTGCTGGGAGCTGGAGGAGAGACAGGGTGACACGGGGGTGGTGGTGACCTTCACCAGGGCACTTTTGGTGGAGAGGAGGGGCAGAAGCCAGAGGGAGAGGGTTAGAGGGAGTGCGGGTGGGATGGAGGGTGCAGGGGATTCCCAGCTGCGGCAGCTGCCATGCGCGCCCCGAAGCTGGCCTGGACATCAAAGCCAGGGAGCCACAGCCTCATGGGGGTCAGACATGACCGCTGCCTCTGGGGGCTTCCCCTCCCCTCGGTGCCCAGGCGAGCTGTCCAAGCGAGTGCCACTAGGCCTCCACCACAGCTGTGCAGACACAGAGAGGCAGAGTGACTGCCTGAGGTGGCCCAGCAGGGTGGTGATGGGCCCTGATGCAGGGCTGGCTGCCGGCACCCCATTCTGCTGCCTCCCTGGGGGGTCAGGGGATGGGGATCCACAGCCAAGTCTAGCCACACCCCAGGCCCGAGGCCCTGGAGCCACAGCCCGGGGGGTGGGGATGGGGGTCCATGGGGAGGGGCTTGGCGTTGGCCCGGGAACTGCGGCTCGATGGCACTTCCCGAGAGTGGAGGGTCCCCGATGCACAGTCCTACCTGGGAGCACCTGCCCCGCCAGCCAGCTGTCTTTAGACAGCCGCATGACCCTTTCTGAGATCACTCTGCCCACCTGAGGGTTTGCTGGTTGGTGTGGCCTGGGAGATGGAGCCCCCCTACCCTGCCCCCTCGCCCCCTGCCCAGACAAAGCCCAAAGCTCCGGGGCTCAGTCTCTCTGTGGCACGTGTTTGGAGCCTCAGTCTCAGGGAAGAGAGGGGGGGCCCAGGGCGGCCCCCTCTAGCCGTGCGATCCTGGACAGGTGAAGACCCCCTCTGAAGGGGGTGCAGGCCTGAAGCACCTGTGTCACCCCATGAAGACAAGATGGGCTGGGGGTGGGAGGAGGTCTCCTCGAGCACATGGCACCTGCTGCCGCGGCACAGGTCATGCAAAGTCCACAGACAGGTGTCAGTAGCCACGGTGGATGTGCACCAACCGCGGGGAGGGCCCAGGCTGGCCAGGAGCAGAGGCAGACGGGAGCCGGCCTGGGCCAGCGGCTGCCCCTCGGGCCTGCTGGAAAATGCAGGGCTCAGGTGGGGCTGGGACAGGTCCTCTGGGTGTGGCGGCCCGGCCAGGGGGTACGCGTGGCCGCCCTACCCCCCATCCCGCCCCCTCCAGGCTCCCCGCCCAGCTCTGGCTGCAGCCTGACCGCGGTCCCTCTGCCGGCAGCTGGGCGAAGCATCGCAGGTAGAGACAGTGTCTGACGAGCACAAGAGTCTGATGTGGGTCCTGCTGAAGCAGCTGCGGCCGGGCATGGACCTGTCCCGCGTGGTGCTGCCCACCTTCGTCCTGGAGCCCCGCTCCTTCCTCAACAAGCTCTCCGACTACTACTACCACGCCGACCTGCTCTCCAGGTGAGCGACGGGGAGGTGCCCAGAGACACCCCCCCCAGGCTCCCTCAGCCCCTGCCTGCCCCACAGAGAGTCCTAAGGGTCCCCAGGAAACTGTCCCTGAAGCCTCTGCCTCCAAGGGGCCCGGCCTCCATGGGAGGAGCTGGTGGACAGGGAGGACGGGGCAGCCCCACGTCCGGTCAGGGCCACCATCACAGGTGAGTCCAGCACCTTCTGTGCACCTGAGCCCTGGCATTGGCTCCCTCAAGCTGAAGAAGGCGGAGGTTGGAAGGGGGGCTGCAGGCCCAGCAGCCCACGCAGAGGGAGCTGGGTGAGGGCGAGAGCATCCCGGGGGCTTCCTGGAGGCGGCACCCTGCCGGCCTCGAGCCAGCAGCACCCTCTCTGCCCCAGCACTGGAGCCACCCTGACATTTTCCAGTTCCGTGGAAAACCCGATTCCCCGGAGTGTCGGGGGAGGGTGGGAAACTCCTTTTTGGGGGCTGGGCAGCTGGGGAGGGGCCTGGGTTTTCAGCAAGTGAATGGAGGTTGAAACGGAAGGAGAGAGGGCGCCGGGAAAGGGCAGAGGGCGGCCCAGGTCCCCTGATCTGGAGTGAGGGCATTCCCCCACCCCATCGCAGGGCTGCACTGGAGGAGGACGCCTACAGCCGAATCAAGCTTGTGCTGCAGTGGTACCTGTCCGGCTTCTACAAGAAGCCCAAGGTGAGAAGCACCGGCCGGGGAGGGAGCAACTACAGCCCAGCCCTGCGCCCTGGCACCCAACCCCACCCAGAGCCCAAGGCCATCCCCTACCCCGCGTGACCCTGAAGGATCCTGGTCGTCCCCACAGTGGTCCCAGGTCCTCAGAGATGGGGGACCAAGCCCTGACTTCCCACCCAGGGAAGAGACTGAAATAGCAGGGCTGGAGAATTGGGGCTTTAACTTGAAAGGTCATTAGAAGCCACAGGGGGCTTTGAGCGGGCTGTGCACTGGCTTCCCCTGAGATCCGGGGAGAGCTTGATGTGGTTAGGGTCTCACGTGCCCCTCAGAGCCAAGAAGTGGGCAGGGCACCTCGTAGGCCGTCCGCCCAAAGTGTAAACCAAGGGTAAAACATAGTCGCCCCAGACCAGGAGTGGGGCACTGTTCCCAGATGCTGGTGGGAAACTAGACATCCCTTCTAGAGACCTCCTCCCTACAGGTGCCCGGGGCTGTGGGCAGCAGGCAGCCCCTCTTGTTGTCCCTCGGTCCACACCCCATCCCAACTGGCATCTGTGCCCCACCCACAGCTTCTCACACAAGCCTCTTTGTTCACTGCCTGCAGGGGATCAAGAAGCCCTACAACCCCATTCTGGGGGAGACCTTCCGCTGCTGCTGGTTCCACCCCCAGAACCACAGCCACACCTTCTACATAGCTGAGCAGGCAAGGGCCCGGCCACCCTGGGCTGGCTGCTGGGTTCTGCAGCGGACAGGGCCCTGGCAGGGGGCAGGGGGCGTCTGACCCCCAGGCATGTTTCTGGGTGGCTCCACCTTCAACCACTGGAAGAGCTCTGGCCTCACTGCTGCCAGCAGGGATTCTCCCAGGACGCGCAGGCACCATCTTGGCTGTGACAGCAGAAAGTGTTTCCTTAGGGAGGGGGGACAGCGCATCCCATTTCCCTGGGGGGATGCGGGGATTGCATTCAGCTCCCCCCCGGGCCCCAGGACTCAGGCCCAGCTTCGCTGGACGTTGGGGCTGAGAGATGGGGACTGCCCTCACGCCTGCTCCTGGCACTGGGAGGGATGTGGTGGGGGACCGGGCCTGCCTGCTACTGGGGCTGTCGCAGGAGCCACCTCTCCACCCACAGGTGTCCCACCACCCACCCGTGTCCGCCTTCCACGTCAGCAACCGAAAGGACGGCTTCTGCATCAGTGGCAGCATCACAGCCAAGTCCCGGTTCTACGGTGAGGGGGGCTCCCCTGGGCCTCGAGGAAATGGGGGGAGGACTGACCTGCCGCACTCGGTGGTCACCAAGACCTCCCCCGGTGGCCATGTTCGTGTCCCTCTCCGCCTCTCCTAGCCAGGGCCCACGAAGGGTAAAGTGCTCAGAGCCTGGGGTCAGGCAGAGCCCTCCGAAGCCCCCTCCCCCCGGCCTCTCATCCCTCAGCCGTAGAGTTTGCACTGATGCTGGGAGGGTTACGGGAAGGAGCCACATGAAGGTGCCATCTAGAGCTGGCTGTCCAATTCAGCACCACTGGCCACACGTGGCTATTTTGATTGATTCAAACGAAATAAAACTTAAAAGGCAGCTCCGCAGTTGCTCTGACCGCAGTGCAAGTATCCACATGCTACATGGGATAGAACAGTTTCATCATCACAGGACAGTCTATCGGGCAGCACCCCTCAAGAGTCTGGCACCGTGGGTCTGTCTGCATTTTTCCGTCCTGTCGACCTTCCTATTGTTCTCACTGGCGGGCAGGTGCTCTGAGTGCCTCTGTGTGCCCAGCAGACTGCAGAGGGTGTACAGGCTCGGCCCACCTTTTCCACCCCTGTGCTCCCGTCACTGACTGTGGCTGTGACTCTCAGCCCTGAGCGGGCCGTACCCCCTCTCCGCTGGTGTTTAAAATCAGAGCAGAGGCCCTAGTTTGAAAAGGTCTGAAGCCTCCACCCTAAGAATCCCTGCTTTAGTAAGTGAAATAAGCATGAACACATGGCGACTTAGGTAATTCCTCAGGATGGATGACTTGTACGACCTGGACGGGGCCTTTACAGAATCTAAGGCTCAGAGAGGTTAAGCAACCCGCCCACAGTCACACAGCTGGAGGTGCCTGGGACTCTTTCCACCTGTTGGAAGGGAGCTCAGGTCCTGTGACTGGGGGTGGAGGTGGGGGCCCAGGTCCCGAGGATCAGTCTCGTCTCACTGGTCCCACTGCCCTGTCTCTGCAGGGAACTCACTGTCAGCTCTGCTGGACGGCAAGGCCACCCTCACCTTCCTGAACCGGGTGGAGGATTACACCCTTACCATGCCCTACGCCCACTGCAAAGGTGAGAGGCCATGGTACTCCCACCCTGGAGGGCAGAACCCAGGCCGGCTCCCTCAGGGAGAGCACGCTGGTTCTTGTCTATTTGAAGGTATCTTATTTGACCCTCACTCTTCCCTGACTTTTTAGCTGGGTGTGGAATTCCAGGCAGATTATCCTTCTGTCCTCTTTGGAAGCTTGTTACCACCTTCTAATTTCCATTGTGGTTGGTGATCAATCATCTGTTGGCCTGTTTGTTACATGTTCTGCTTTTCTCTGTAGCTGCTTTTAAGATCGTCTCTTGTCTGTGGTTTTCTGCAATTTCACTGCAGTAGTTCAAGGTTTGGATTTCTTTTTTTTTTTTTCCTCTACAGTGTCGTGTTAATTTCTGGCATACAGCAAAGTGATTCAGTTATAGGATTTCTTTTTTATTTTTTAATTAACAGACTTTCTTTTTTACAGTGCTTTTAGGTTTACAAAAATTTTAGCAGAAAGTGCAGAGCTCCATATACCCCCCCATCCCAACATGCACACAGACACACAGACACACACACACACACACACACACACACTCGGATCCCCTACTGTTAACATCTTGCATTGGTATGCTACAATTGGTTAGCTCATGTTGACACATTATTATTAACTTAAGTCTATAGTTTACATTCGGGTTCACACTTTGTGTTGTACAATTATATGGATTTGGACAAATGCATGTTTCTACCGTTACAGTATCACAATAGTTTCACCACCCTAAAAAATCTCTTATGGTTAGACGTGAATAGATGAATTCACCTATTCATCCCTCCCCCCTCCCCTCAACCCCTGGTAACCACTGATCTTTTAACTGTCTCCATAGTTTTGCTTTTTTTGGAATGTCATAGAGTTGGAATCCCAGGGTATGTAGCTTTTTCAAACCTGCGTCTTTGACTAAGCGATATGCATTTAAGATTCTTCCATGCCTTTCGGTAGCTTGACAGCTCTGGATTTCTTTATTTCTTCTATTTATAAGGGCTTTTGTTTGTTTGAACTTTTTTTTTTTTTTTTTTTTGGTACGTGGGCCTCTCTCCGCTGTGGCCCCTCCCACTGCGGAGCACAGGCTCCGGACGCGCAGGCTCAGCGGCCATGGCTCACGGGCCCAGCCGCTCCGCGGCGTGTGGGATCTTCCCGGACCGGGGCACGAACCCGTGTCCCCTGCATCGGCAGGCGGACTCTCAACCACTGCGCCACCAGGGAAGCCCTGTTTGAACTTTTTAAGCAGCGATTTCATGGTTTTGATCAAGTGTGGGAGTTTTTAAGCCCTTATTTTTTAATACTGACTCTCTCCAATTTCTCAATTTTTTTTCTAGAACTTCAGACACTCTGTGCCCTGCATCTGACATCTTTTACGTCTTTGCGTTCTAGATAAGTTCTTTAGATCTACCTTTAACTATGATTAACCTAATATTTAACTCATCCACTGAGTTCAATGTCGAAGTTTTGGATTTTTTTCCCCCAGAAGCTCTACTTGATTCCACTTCAAACCTTCCTGTTCTTTTATACTTGTATCTTGTTCCTCGATCAAGTTCACAGTTTATTCTCATAGATCTGTAAACATGGTAAATGCAATTCTTTTCTATTCGCTATCTAGGAATCCTAATATTCTAGCCAGTTTGCAGCTGTGTCCCCACTGCCCACAGCAGTGAGATTCTGGATAAACATTTGTTGAGTGGATGACTGTATATATTAAGACCTTGAGATTCTAATTCTGCTTGGGGTTTTCCCCTGTACTAGGCTGTCATGTACAGTAGGCTGTTTCTGGGCCACACAGGAAGTTTCCATTTGAGTCCCAAACTCACCTTACAAATTGAAGGCCAGGGATGTAGGGGGTGGGGATATTTTTAACCCCTAGAACCCTGCCCAATGCAACTGTTTCCTTGGCTCTCCTTTTGCTGAGAGCATAGCGATGTGAGAGTCCCGGTTTTATGGAAATGTCTCGGAACACACTTTCCTTGTTGCTCTGGCCCAAGCCCCTCTGTCCTGCACCCCACTGGACACCAAGGGCTCAGGTCAGCAAAGTCCTCTCTGCTCAGAGGACAGATGCACTTCTTCCTCTTTCTCCCCCTCTCCTTCTTGTTTGTTTTTTCTCCCAGAAGATTGCCCTTATTTTCTGGCATGACTGTCTGTTCATTAGTGCATTTAAAAGAGCATTACTTTTTCTTCAACTTTTCATTATTGAAAACTTCAAACACATGTGAAAGGACAGTGACCCCCCCCACACACACACACACAACGTACCCAAAACGCAGCGAGCACCAATCGTTTCCTTTATCCCCACACGCCTCCCACCTCATTCATTTGAAGTAGATCGCAGATATCACGTCATCTCTGCGTTTCATAGTGTCGCTAAAAGATAAGGAATCCCCTTCTTAACCACAACCACGGGACTATCATTACACCAAAAATTAAAAAAAAAAAAAAAAAACAAAACAAAACTCAAGGCTCTTTCCCTAATACCATGAGGTATACAGTCAGTGTTCAATGTGCTCTGATTGTCATAAATAAATGTGTGTTTACATACGTACATACACACGTATGTTACGATTCACTCGTTTGAACAGGATTCCAGAGAAGGGTCACACTTTGTGCTTGGTGTGAACCTTGACCCTTCTTTCCCTTGCACTGTATTTGTGGAAGGAATAAGGTCATTTTCTTGTGGGGTTTCCTCTAGTCTGGACATACTGGCTGTGTCCGTGGTGTAGTTGAACGTATTCTCTGTAAACTGGAAGCTGACCTCATCCCTGGAGGTCTGATCGCTTTTCAGGCACAGTTTTTCCAACAAGACAACAGTAGGTGGCTTCCCGTCCTCCTGCCGTGGGGCTCGTGACGTCGGGTTGGCTCCACGTCTGTGATCTTAAGTGACGTGGATTCTCAGCTCCTGGTCCCTCCAGCCTGGTGACGGTCCATCGCTCCTTCATCCAGCCAGCAGGCAGCCTCCTGCGAAGAGAAAGTCGCCCTCGCCTACCACGTGCTTACCCGCTAGGCCAGTACCTGTAGGATAAATGCCAGAGCTCTTCAAAATAGTCATGAGTTTTCCTTCCCTTGCCCCTGGCTCCTCCAAAGGGGATCCTTGGTGAGGTCGTTGTTGCTTTGAGTATTATCTGATCAGAACATGCATGATCGACTCGGAACATTCCAGCTAGAACATTCCATGCTCCTTGTGCCTTGTTGGCCAGCGGGAGCCCTCAGATTGGCCCCTGTGTCCTCTGTACCCAGCCCAAGTGGCCTGCCTCCTTTTGCTGTGACCCCGGGAGACCCTGACGTCTCCTGCCCTACACCTTGAATCGGGCATTGCTCCTGGGAGACCCAGGTTCCTGCCAGCAGGAAATGGTACTTAGACACCGTTGTCTGGAGGCGAGGTCTGCTTCCTACGAGTGGTTTGATCATCGTTTCTAGGGCTTTCGTCCAGTGAGCTTTTTACGATTAAAACAGGTGAGTTCACATTGACATTTCCAATCCAGATTCAAGACGGCCGGTCTTTTAACGCCCCATTCACCTCACACGTGAAATGTCTCCCCCCACGCCGGAAAGCCACTTTCCGTGACCTCGCCACGCTCGCTTTTTGTCCTAGCACACACAGCACTCAGAGTGACACTCAGCCCCACCACCAACAGAGCGATGGCTGAAGGCAGCGTGGGCTGTGATGTCTGTGCTTCTTGTCCTGAGTAGATCCCTCTGGGATCTGTAAGGTCATCAGATATACCCCTCTGGGATCACGCCCACTCTGGTCTTTTGTTTCATTTCACTTTGGATTTTTAGGAATTGCTCTTTTAACTTCATTTTTAAAATAATTTTGTAAATGAAATATGTACCTGGTTCCAAAGTCAAAACTACATAACAAGGTATAGACAGTTCTAGGGTCTCTCAGACCTCCTCCCCCACCCTCCGCAGTAGAGAATCGGGCCCTGCACACCCGGCCCTGCAGCTGCTTCTCTGACTCTGCGTTGGTGTGTCCTGGAGAGACACCAGAGCAGCTCAGAGGCCCGACTCCCTTCCATGTAGCTTTTCCACCCTGTGCACAGGGGAATTGGGGGGTGATTCCAGCCTTTTTGCAATTTCAATTAGCTTGTCTTTTTAAATTTTTTTTAATTAGTGCTAAATCTTTTTTTTTTTTTAATAAAGTTATTTATTTATTTATTTTTGGCTGCGTTGGATCTTCGTTGCTGCGTGCTGGCTTTCTCTAGTTGCAGCACGCAGGCTTTCTCTAGTTGCGGCAAGCGGAGGCTACTCTTGGTTGCGGTGCATGGGCTTCTCACTGCGGTGTCTTCTCTTGTTGTGGAGCACGGCCTCTAGGCACGCGGGCTTCAGTAGTTGTGGCTTGTGGGCTCTAGAGCACAGGCTCAGTAGTTGTGGCTCATGGGCTTAGCTGTTCCGCAGCATCTGTGATCTTCCCGGACCAGGGCTCGAACCCATGTCCCCTGCATTGGTAGGTGGATTCTTAACCACTGAGCCACCAGGGAAGTCTGTTTTTTTAATTTTTGAAAGACTTATTTTATCCCACATCTCTAAGTGTTTTCAAGTGAGAATGATCCTTTCTTCCTTCCTTCTCCTTCCTTCCTTCCTTCCTTCCCTCATTTCTTTTTTTCTTTTAGAGTAAGCCCTCCATAAGACCAGAAATAGAAGACTCATGCTTTCCTTCAGTAATTAAAAAATATATGTATTAAGTTAAAAAAAAAATAAAACCACGTGGGCCCGTCCTGGGCGCAGCAGTGAGCAGGGAAGATGCAGGCACCCACATCGGGGCAGGATCTGCGGAGCGGAGTGACAGGCCTTGACGAGGGTCTCCCGGGGGCAGTGGGGCTCCTGGGAGCCTGGAACAGGGGCTGCTGGAGGAGGTGACCTAGTACAGGGTGGGGGTGTCTCCCAGACTTAGCAACTCGCATGAGCAAAGGCCCTGGGGCCAGAGACCCCGTTCGATGCAGGGAGCTGGTCACTGCGGAATCAGGCCCGGTCACGGGCCCTGCTCACCTAACGAGATTCTCCCCCTCCTGGCAGCACTGCCCCCAGAGCGCCTGCCCCCTCCCTGCTCCCGTCTCACCCTCCGGGCCCTGATAGGGGCCTCCCCGGCTCAGTGTTGCTGGGTCAGGACTCAGCAGAGGTCTGGGGACTCGGCTGGCCAGGGGGTGGCCCTGACCCCTCAATGCGGCTGTGTTCCAGGCATTCTCTACGGCACCATGACCATGGAGCTGGGCGGCAGAGTGACCGTCGAGTGTGAGAAGAACAACTTCCAGGCTGAGCTGGAATTCAAGCTCAAGGTAGCACTGGCCACAGCACCTCGGCCACCCAGGGGCCTTGGGGGGGCGTGGGGCTTGGGCCGGGGAGAGGCGAGGCCTTGGGTGGCCCCCTCTTGCCCTCTCAGTGCCCCAGGGATGGTTTCCTGAGCAGGTGCACATGGACAAGCAGCTCCTGGCTTCCCTGTAGCACAGCGGGGCTCGGAGAGGGGAAGGGGCTGCCCACAGGCCACACAGCAGAGCTAGGACAGGCCCAGGCCCCTTCCCCACCACGGGGCACAAAGCCCTGGCAGGGACCCAGCACCCTTGAGCTCAGGCTGGACCGTGGGCGAGCGTGGCCACCTCCAGCTTCAGTCCCGTCCCAGCCGGCCCCCCATGCACTGGGGCCGGGAGCTCACCTCCCGCCCACCCATGAGGAAGGGGCCCCTCCTCCCCAGCTCCACGAGGGGACCTCACCGGCGTCGTAAGGGCATCATCTCGGGTGTGTCCCCACAGCCCTTCTTCGGCGGCAGCACGAGCATCAACCAGATCTCCGGGAAGATCACGTCGGGCGAGGAGGTCCTGGCGCGGCTCACGGGACACTGGGTGAGAGGCCGCCTCCGGGCAGGCGCGGGTAGGCCCGGGGGCAGCAGAGGCCACGGCCGGTACCTCTGACCTGCCCGGCTGTCTGGGGCAGGACAGGGAAGTGTTCATCAAGGAGGAGGGCAGAGGAGGCGCCGAGCTCTTCTGGAACCCGAGCGAGGAGGTCCGCGGGCAGCGGCTGAAGCGCCACACGGTGCCTTTGGAGGAGCAGACAGAGCTGGAGTCAGAGAGGTAAGGCCCGGGCGCCGCAGGACCCCTGACCACGGCTGGGGTGGCCGGGCCGGCAGCTGCTGTCTCCTGGGTGCACGTCCCCTGGATGTCTGTGGCAGGGAGGATGGACCTGAGTGGACCTTTCTTGGCAGAGGACACATCCAGCTGTGGGCAGCTGGAGAGAGAGCAGGGGAGGCCTGGGGAAGAGCAGGCTCCGGGGCAGATGACCTGCAGTCCACAGGGAGGGCCCTGCTGGTGGCAGGTGTGCGTCCAGCCCAGGAGACCCGGGCACCCTGAGAGGCAGTGAGCTCCCTGTCACTGGAGGCAATCAAGCGGAGGTTGCTCTGAGGCTCCCCTCTAGTGTGAGGGGACGGGACCGCCCAGGTCCCCCCGCTCAGAACGTGTGCTCCGCTCGCAGGCTCTGGCAGCACGTCACCAGGGCCATCAGCGAGGGTGACCAGCACAAAGCCACACAGGAGAAGTTTGCCCTGGAGGAGGCACAGCGGCATCAGGCCCGAGAGCGCCAGCAGAACCTGGTGACCTGGACGCCGCAGCTGTTCCACCTGGACCCCACCACCCAGGAGTGGCGCTACCGATACGAGGAGTGAGTGCTGGCAGACAGCAGCCTGGGCCCCGCGGTGGGCTGGGTAGCAGACCCTCACCATCCTGGCCCTGGGTGATGGGGAGGGAGGGTCACACAGGGGCTGCACACAGGTGCAGGCAACGGTCACTCCCCTGGGGGTCTCCGGTCCTGCTGGGAGGCTGAGGGCTGGGCCGGGCTGGGGCCCCCTCACTCCGAGGGCCACCGCCCCTGCCAACAGACACTCTCTGGACCCTCCAGCCACAGCCCCTGGGACCCCCTGAAGGACATTGCCCAGTTTGAGCAAGACGGGGTCCTGCACACCCTGCAGCGGGAGACCATGGCCCGCCAGACCACCTTCCTGGGCAGCCCGGGGCCCAGGCACCAGGTCAGCACCACCCCCAGGGCCCCTGCTGGGTCCCTCCAGGTGTGGCCCCATGCCCACCCTCACACCCACCTGCCTGGCCCCCCTCCTCTGGGTCCCCCACCCTGGCACACTCTGACCCACATCCTAGCAGGGTCTCCTCTGGCATCCCCCTGCATCCCTGTCCTGCCCTTCCCTGCCCAGCATGGGGCCTGGACGCCTGGATTTGCAGGACGCTCAGTTCCCAGGGCACCCTGGTGTTCAGGGCACTGTGCCAGGGTGTATGGTCCTGGCCCATCAACCCCCAGAGCCGCCCTCTGCGGTGCGGGCAGCATGCTATCCCATTCCACAGATGAAGAAACAGAGGCTCTGGGCAGCCCAGGGACTCGCCCAAGTAGGAGCAGGAGACGGCGCATTTACCCAGATGCCTGGGCCTCAAAAGTGTGGGAGAGAGGGTGGGAGGTGCTGGGGAGGGCAGGTGGGAGCTTCCAGGAGACACGAGGAAGGAGAGCTCCAGACAGAGGTGCCTTTTGAGGGAAGCCTGGAGTGGCCCCCACCACGTGGGCAGGTTCCACGTGTGGAACAGCACACACTACACCAGCGAGGCACCCACGGTGCACACGGCCGGGGGGCACGGCCCACCCGGGGCAGGGAGGGACGGACTCCCCATCTTGCCCAGGGGCCCCAATTTTCCCAGCAAACAGGGGCCACAGTATCTCACTAGCCACGTGTGTCCCACCCACCCTTCCGCCACATTCCGCGGCCCCTCGACCTCGACCAGATGGCCCCAGACCCTCGCACACGTGTCCACCTGACGCCCCTCTGCATCCTCCTCCTTCACTTAAGCCTTTCTAGTCGGCTCAGGCCCCACCAAACCCCAAAACCTGTCCCTGCAGCAAAGTCCACCTGGGTGGACTGCCCCACCCTCCATCTCTGTCTGCACCTCCCATCGCTGACCCCACCCCCCCATCAATGATACACATCAGAGCCGCAGGGCCCTAATGCAGAGCGTCCAGGCACCATCCTGGGCCTGTCTGTTGGACACAGGCCTGCTGTCACCTGGCCACTCCTGTACTCAGGGGGCTTGTTTGAGGCCGGCCAGCCTGGGGGTCCCTCCATGATGGGGGAGCCCTCAGCTCACACACTGAGCGGGTCCCTGGCCCCACCCCCATCATCTCCGTATGTACTGGGCAGGACCTCGTGACGGTCCCCAGGCCGCCGCAGAGGGGCCAGCAATCTGCATTACCCCTGAGGACCCTGAGGCCCGGGGGGAGTGAGGCTCCAGTCCAGGCAGGCCAGGGCCAGACCTCCTCTGTGCACCCTGAGCCAGCAGTTCCCTCCTCTGCCGGCCACCTCCTCTGGAGCTGCCCTGGCATAAGCCCACCACGTCCCCAAGGCCAGCGACACCCCAGCAGGTCCCCGAGGGCACGGCGGGCGCACGAGGGTGCGGTGGGTGTGGGTGAGCTCCCGGCCACAGCCGCTCCATCTCCCTCCAGGGGTCTGGCCCCGACCGGCGGCTCCGCAAGGCCAGCGACCAGCCATCTGGCCACAGCCAGGCCACCGAGAGCAGCGGCTCCACGCCCGAGTCCTGCCCAGAGCTCTCTGACGAGGAGGAGGACCGTGACTTCGCTCCCGGTGAGCCCTCCGGGGCCAGGCCCTCTTCAGGGCGGGAGGACAGAGAAGCCGAAGGGCAGAGGGGGGTGTGAGAGGGGGCAGGGCTCCCGAGTCTGCACTCAGGGGGCGGGGCCAGAGCGAGGGGCGGGGCTGTGACCTGTCCATCTGTCTGTGACTCTCCGGATTGGCTCCTGCCTCTCTGCCCCCTGCCCTCAAGGGCGTGCCTGTCTCCCCAGCTTGGTTCCCGCCTCTGGGCGAATCAGAGGCCAGCGGAGCCCGGGGTTCCCTCTGGAAACATCCCTCGGCACCACCTCCCTGTGTTATTAGCTTCAACTGAAGGCTCCTGTGAGGTGGGACACGGCCCCACGACCCCACCTGCCGGCTCCCCAGACATCCCCGCTCATCCTCACTTCTCCCCCCCACCCCGTGTTCCCTTGTCCCCCGGGTCCTGCGTCCCAGGCTGCGAGAGCCCGTGCCCTCGGTGTGGGAAGGAAGCGTGGCGGCTGCAGTTGCTGCACGAGGGGATCCTGTCCATCCGGGAGGCCCAGCAGGAGCTACATAGGTGGGCCATGCTCGGGGGTCCAGCCGGGGCTCCGGGTCAGAGAGCAGGAGAGCCAGAGCCGGCGGGGGGTGAGGGCAGGCGTTCACCTGCACTGTCACTTGCGCTAGAACCCTCAGGACTTCAGCCGGTCCGGCTACTGGGCGAGGAGGACAGGGGACCTCCTGGGTTCTGCCCTCTGCGAGGGGCAGGCAGGGCAGAACGCGGCGTGTGAACAGGCTGAGCTGGCAAGGAGGATGCTGGGTCTGGCGGGGGGCTTGATGGAGTCCAGGTGAACCAGGGCAGGGCTGCCCGTGCTTGTGGTGGGTGGAGCAGACAGAAGCTGGAAGGAGGTGCTGCCAGCACCGGCTCCCCCGAGTATGCCTCCTACCGCCCCGCGGTGGCCCCAGCTCCAAGAAAAGTGGGTCCTCAGGAACAGCTGGGTGAGTCATCTCGGGGAAGACTGGGAACACACTCTATGTGCCGGCACCAGGAGGCAGAGCCCTGCTTGCCAGCTCTGCCCCAGAGCCAGGCTCCCGGCTCCAGCAGGGCTGCAGGACTCCCGGCCTGTGGGACCTCGGGCTGTCCCTGCCTCGGTCTCCCCATCTGTGAACTGGGGTGACAGCAGTGGCCCTGGGGCGGGAAGAGGATGGAGCAGAGGGCTGAGCTCTGTGCCTGGCACCCAGCAAGCACTTAACCAGCTGTTAGCATCGGAGCCGCCCTCGGAAGCCTAGAATTTCATGCCTGTGACCCACCCATATGTGGCATAGAGGCATTTCACACCTTTTTAGCACCCCACTCCACTGCAGGCTGTGTGGGGCTGAGAGAGGGAGAGGAATGCTGTCTCCACGGTCAGGGAGGGCTTCCTGGAGGAGGATGCAGGTGGGCAGGGAGGAGCTGCAAAGGGGGAGAGCAGAGGCCAGCACTGAGAGCAGAGGGCACCACAGGTGGGCCGCTGCCAGGAGAAGGGCGAGTCAGGTGAGGGGGCGGAGATGGTGGAGCTGAGCCCAGAGGCCGTGGGAGCCGGGAGGGTCGGGGTGGCCATCTAGCACCACAGGAGGAAACTAGTTGCCAGGCGGGTGGCTGGGAGAACCACCGGAAGCTTCTGCTGAGGTCCAGACACACACTGACGTCAGAGTCCAGGGCGGGGCTCTGGGTTTCCTGGGCTGCCATACAGAGTACCACAGGGAAGCAGCTTCAACCACAGACATTTACCTCTCCCAGTCCTGGAGGCTGGAAGTCCAAGATCAGTGCAGGGCTGGTTCCTCCTGAGGCCTCTCCTCGGCGTGTAGACGGCCGTCTTCTCCCTGGTCCTCACGGGGTCGTCCCTCTGTGTGTGTCTGTGTCCTGACCTCCTCTTCTTATAAGGACAGCAGTCCTACGGGATTAGGGCCCATCCTAGTGGCCGCATTTTACTTTATTCACCTCTTTAAAGGTCACATCTCCAAATACAGTTGCATTCTGGGGCGCTGGGGGTCAGGATTCCAACAGAGGACTTTGGGGGACACAGTTCAGCCCATAACAATGGAGGTGGGAGGGAGGATGTAAGAGGCCCAGCTCCCCCAGCCTTGACCCCCCCACACCCAGAATGTGTGCCCAGGAAGCGCAGTGCAGCCACTGTGCCCTGGGTCCGTCCCCCCGCATTTGCACCCTGGGGCAGGGATGTGCCATCCTGCCTGGGCTGGCCCCCGCTGAACTGCGGTGCCCTATCATTCCAGGCATCTCTCGGCCGTGCTGAGCTCCACGGCACAGGCCAGGCAGGCACCGGCCCCGGGCCTCTTGCACAGTCCCCGCTCGTGGTTCCTGCTCTGCATGTTCCTGGCGTGTCAGCTGCTCATTAACTACATCCTCAAATAAGAGCCCTTCGGGGATGGCGTGGGCATCGCCTGCAGAACTCGGGCAGCCCCAGCCTCCGTCCCAGGCACCTAGCACTTTAAGCCAGCCCCGTGGAGGCAGAGACCCAGCGAGCACGGCCTCTGTGGACAGAGGGGCCCACAGCGGCACAACAGCAGGAGGGACCTGGGGGGCCACACGGGGTCCTCCCGGGGAGGCGCTGGCCTTAATGCTGAAGCCAAATGCCACATTCGTCGTGCACTGCACTCCCTGGTGACCTCGTCCCATCCTCCCTGGTCAGCCTCAGGGTATTGATGGCGGAGGGGCAGGAGAGCCTGCAGGGCTCTGGATGTCCCCCAGCAGGGGTGAGTGGGGGGCGTTGAGGAGCAAGCCGGGACCCCAGGCCCTCCTTGGCCTAACACACAGGCCATCCCTTCCTGAGACCCTGCCCACATTGCCGTGGAGGGGCCACAGGTGGGCTGGGGGCGCCAGCTGGACCGCTTTGGAGAGGGCGCTTGGGGCTTTATTCTGCCTTTGTGCTGTCTGGACAGAGCCCAGTTCATATACCTACAGGACGCGCCCCACCTCCCTCAGCCAGGACGTGCCAAGCTGGGGTGGGCACATGTGAGCACGGCGTGCCTGGGGACAGCGTCCCCGGCCCGGAGCCTGAGTTGGACACTGCTCAGATTGATGCACGGTCTTCTCCTCCCACATGTTTTTAATAAACGCAATCACAGTATTTTAGGCAGGCTGCAAACAGCGCCTGGCGTCTGGCCTCCATTCCTGTGTCAAATGCCAGGGTGTGTGTGTGTGTGTGTGTGTGTGTGTGTGTGTGTGTGAGAGAGAGAGAGAGAGAGAGAGCATCTGCACATGTAGATACACACGGAGCCTTAAACTATGTTGTGACGGTGTCATCTGAGCTGACTGTCCAGTTTATGTAACCACGTTCTTACCCTCCCCCAGTTTGGGGACATGTCTTTGCTCCATCCCTTGAAATAAACAAGACACACATATTGTGTGTGTTGTCTTCTTGGGGAACTTCTGGAAACTGGCGGGGGTGGGATGTCTTTCAGGGGAGAAACTCAATGCCAGCAGAAGCTGTCTGGGGCTGGAGGGGCCCAGGGAAGGGTCCGAGGCCCTGAGGATGGAGGGAGGAGGTCCGTGAAGGATGCGGGTGCAGTTTGCAGGGAGCAGTTAGAAGCAGCCCACCCTGCTGAGCCAGCGCCAGGAAGCTGGGGTCCTGTCAAACAGCCGCTGAGCCAGCTGAGGACACGGGAGGGGCGCTGCCCACCGGGGCCTCCAGGGTGGCCCTCAAGCCCATTTGGCCTGGTCCCTTCTCCACAGTAACAGCCCCCTCCCTGCCCTGCTGCCCCCAGCCCAGCCCTTCAGTTCCACTGTGGCCACCATTCCCAGTACTCACAAACACCAGGGCCAGGTGAGTGGGCCTCCCTTTTCTGGGACAGCCCAGGATACCCCAGAAGGGGAGGGTGGGGACAGCTGACCGCAGACCCCATGCACCACAGTACAGGGAGACTGCAGCCCAGCCCTGACAGTACACGAAGGAGGAAAGACACAGAGGGAGAGGCCGCAGGACAGGATGGACTTGGACTGGGGCCGAGGAAGGGGCAGGTGGGCACTGCCATCCCAGCCCTCACGCCTGCACCAAGCAGACGGGACTCCCAGGATCCCGCATCGAGGGCAGTCCCCCTAGACTGGCTCTGGATCCCATGTGGTTGTCCCTCCCTGCTGAGGGTGGGTGCTTTCCAGGTGGAAGTATTCGGCACCTTGTTACTGAGGCAGGTTGCTCTGGACCCAAAGCCCTGGGCCACCTATCTTGCACCCTGACCCCTTCAGAGCCAGACGGGGCCACCCTGCTGCAGCCTGATCCACCAGCCCCTCCAACCCCTGACCCCTGCAGCCTCGGAATCTCCTCCAGAATTCTCTTTATGTCCTTGGTAGGCCAAGAACTACTCTAAATAACGAGGAAAAGAAAGCTGGGTGGGCATCGTCCCAGGGGAACAGGTGGCCAATGCCCAGAGGGGTGGCTGCAAGGGCATCACGCAGCCCCTCCATGCAGTAAAAACCTGGACGTGGTTTCAGGCTCCATCAGCCAACTCTTGGGTGTCCAGATGCTGGTGGTTAAATCTAGAATGATGTAGGGTCCAGAGCTGGGCCTCCCACCCTCACGTCCACTCAGCACCCATTTCCCCTCCCCGCTGACAGTGTGCCTGGCTTGGCTCCCAGGGCATCTGGGCGGGACGAGGATGTTGCAGCTGGACTAGGAGAGTGGAAGCTCAGGAGGGCCTGTGCGGGTGCCCCACCTCACCCTCTAGGAGACTCAGAGCAGCAGAGAGGCTGAGGAGATGCACTTCCTGGGGACACGGTGACAGTCACCTCACCTTGTCACCTCCTTGGGTGAACAGCCAGCAACCTCTAGTAGGAAGAACTTCTAGCAGAAGCGACCTGGGTCCCGCACAGGGCAGAGAGACTCAAGCAGCTGAGAGGGCCCCCTGGAGTACGGGATTCCGGGTGGGGGCGGGGGACGTTGGAGGAGGTTGAGGAGATGAAGGGGCGCGAAGCTCCCTGTGGATGTGCCTGGGCTGCATCCTGCTCTCCCCACGAAGGAAGGGTCTCCTCCCCTTGAATCCCTCTCATCCACCTCACCCGCCTCCCTCATCAACGTCGCTCCCGCGGGCAGCTCAAAAGATGCTGTGGGCTGAGGCGGGGAGGGAGAGACAGACGCTCGGTGTGCGGCGGCCACCCGAGCCCAGGTCGGAGCCCCTGGGGCATCTGGGGCCGAGGGCGCAGGAGGGGCGGGTGAGGGGGGACCGGCGGTCGGCAGCGTGCTCGCCCAGGAGGGGCTGGGGAGGGGGGCGCGGCAAGCGAGGCGCTCCGTCCTTTCCTTTGCAGCGGGGGCTGTGCATACACCCTGCTCTCCCCCGCCCCCTCGGAAGCGACTGGGCAACAAGTTAAACTTGAGGGGAGGGCCGGGAATGGCCGTCCCGGGGGCGCCAAGACCGAAGCCCATCGGTGGCCCCGGCGCGGCGACGGCCTGGGCTGAAGACCTCGGCATCTGAGGCGGGAGGCGCGGGGGCCAGGGACGGGCAGGGCCGAAACGTGAGTCTAGGACCACCGGTTCTAGGCGTCTCCTCCGCGTGGCCGACCTACGGGAATTCGGGGAAGCGGAAAGTACCGCTTCCAGCAGGGAGGCGCGGCAACTGGGAGGCGGAGCCCGTGGGTGGGGCGAGGGGAAGGCCGTCCGCTCCGATTGGGTACTTTGGTCAGAAGCTCCCCTCCGATTGGCTGTGAAGTCAGAAACTCTTCAGTGAACGGGGCCCGGGGGTCGACGGGTAGCCAGGCTTGGAAGTGTGACCGCAGTTGTCGGCTCGTCCGAAGAGGCGTCGCGATGGAGCCCCGGGCGCGCGGTGTCCTGGCGGTGCTGCTGCTGCTCGCGGCGCAGGTGGGACGGCGGCGGAGGGGCTCGGGGGAGGGAAGACTCTGAGAACGGGAAGGGGGCTGTGGCCTGGGCGCGCGTCCGGAGCGAGGATGTCCCGGGCGGCGGGACATCCCGCACCCGGATTCCCATCCCGAGCAGGTCTCAACGGGAAGTTTCCTGCACCCAAAGGCCCAGGCGGGGCCGAGCCCGCTGCACATCCTTGGTGACTGAGCGCGGGGAGCCCCAGTGGAAGGGGGGGGCATGCGAGGGACGGGACTGCGGAGGGCCGGGGCTGCGGGGGGGGCTGTGTGTGTGTGTGTACCTTCAAATATATAATACAAAGATGTACACATTCACATACACACTCAGATCCCCGTTCCCAACCCATAGACAATATCCCTTCTTAACACAGTCTATATGCAACAGGTGAAACGATTAACTATAGACTAGAAAACATCAAATACTAAATTCCAAAGGTTTACTACCACAAAGGGTCTAGTTCTGGCCATGCAAATAAAATAGGCGCCCACCATCGAAGTAGTCAACAAATCCACATGCATTTGGGAACTAAAGAACATATTCCCCCCAAATAATACTGCTCTGTATCGCGAGTGGAACAGCACGGAGATGCTCCCCCGAGGAAGCCCACTTCCACGAGGGAGGCAGTGCTCCGGGTTGGGGGGTGACTGCCACTCCTTGCTCAGGGGTCTCGGTGTCTGCTTCCATCAGGAGCAGAGGCATCTTTTGATAATGCCAATCTCCACTTTCTGATTGAAGGTGACCATGGCAACCGGGGAGACCCGGTGTAACCCGGGGGAGTATGAGGTTACCAGCCTTTCCCGCTGCAGCAAACTCTGCCCGGCTGGTGAGTCTGGGACCACTTCCAGAGCCTTCCGGGGCAGACCCTGCCTGGGAGGAGGGAGGCCGCAGTCCCTTTGAGCAGAGCTGGGGGCTGCCTGTGGGGAGTACCTGGCTGTCTGTGGGTGGGAGGGCCTCTCCTGGGCAGCTGCCCAGTGCCCCACCTCTGCACCCACCTTGGGGGGTCTCGTGTGAACAGAGTGGTGTGTGCTTGTTTTGAGATGGGTGAGGTGAGTTCAGCAGGGTTTGGAGGACAGAAGTGGCCCATGCCCAGGCTGGACACGCCCACCTTCCCACCCGCACCCCATCCACACTCAGACAGGTGTGCCCACGTGATCAATGAAAGTCCCTTCACGGCCTCCTCTTGTAAGGGTCCAGCCACACACCTGTACCATCACCATGGGCATCGTCCACTCACACACACCTATACACGTGCCTCATTTTATCTGGGAAAGTGTGCCTTCCGGGGCTCCTGGTTCAGAGACCAAACACCCAAAACCTGGACACTCAGGCCCGTATCCTCCCCACACACACCCGCGCACACCCGCCAGTACACACACTACATACATCTATACACACACATCCATGCGTTCACACGCACACCTACATGAACCACATGTAGGAAAGAAAGGGACACAGTCGGTCCAACATGAAATCTTGTGACCTCTGCCCAGCATCCACATACTGCATGTCATCAGTAAAAGCCAAGGGGCAATTCAGGTCCCCGGTTTCTGGGACACCTGTGGCCTCGGATCAGTCCAGAATGTTCCAAGGAGACGGGAGGAGAGGGGTGGGTACTGTGCAGGGCATCTGGCCTCCAGGTGCCTTGGGACCTCCTCATGCAGAGGCCTCAGAGACAAGGCAGGGTCTGCGGCAGAGCAGGACAGCCCTGGACACCCACCTCCCCTCCGTGTACCACCTGCCACAGGCTACTACGTCAGCAAATACATAGACCAGGACCACAGCGTTGGAGAATGCAGGGAATGCGAGTCTGGAACCTTCCGGGCCCACCCCAGTGAGGAGAGCAGCTGCGTGCCGTGTTCCCAGTGCCGGGAGGGTGAGTGGGCTGCCGTCCAGGCAACGTGCCCCTGTCGACTGGCCCTGTGGGAACCTCACCACAGGAAATTATCACAGAGGAACACGGGGATGGGGCTGCTAGAGCAGACATCACAAAGTGCTTGGTTTTTGTTTTGTTTTGTTTTTTTGCGGTACGCGGGCCTCTCACCGCTGTGGCCTCTCCCGTTGCGGAGCACAGGCTCCGGACGCGCAGGCTCAGTGGCCATGGCTCATGGGCCCAGCCGCTCCGCGGCATGTGGGATCTTCCCGGACCGGGGCACAAACCCGTGTCCCCTGCATCGGCAGGTGGACTCCCAACCACTGCGCCACCAGGGAAGCCCCAAAGTGCTTGTTTTTATCATGATGCTGTGTGTATTGGCTAAAGAATCAACCTACAGGTCATTAGGATTTCAGAGTTGCTACGTATAAGGATGATATACAGAAGTTCTTCCAAATCTCTGTATATTGGTGACATTGTTTTTTAAAATGTAATTGAAAAATACCACTTCCATTAGCAAAAAAACCCCCAAACAAACAAGATTCTTTGGAATAAATCTAGCAAAGCATGTGTAAATGTGTAAGTGAACAAACAACATTTAAGGAAATCTAAATATGGAGAGGAATACCACAAGATAGTAAGCAGGAAGGCTCAACATTTTGTTGGGGGGTTTTTTGGGCCACACGGTGTAACTTGCAGAATCTTAGTTCCTGACCAGGAACTGAACCTGGGCCACAGCAGTGACAGCGCTGCGTCCTAACCACTGGACAGATAGGGAACTCCCTCAGTGTTTTAAAAGTATCAGTTTTCCCAGGAATGGTTCTTAGATTTAGTGCATTCCCAATGAAAATCCCAACAGAATGTATCAACTTATCATGCCATACCCCTTAAGTAGATACAATTTTAGTTTTAAAAAGTAAACTATCCCAATAGGAGATTTCATAAAACTGGCTATGCTGATAGTTGCCAAAACAGCTTCCTTTCCTAAAGGAGGAAAACAAGATAGCACACTGGCTCCCCCAAGTACTAGGACTCTGTACAGAGGACAGTTCATCAGTGCGATATTCACGTGGGGGTGGACAGTGGGCCCCGTGGAAATAGCCCCGTAGATGTGAAATGTGGGGTGTGGCCCCAGGAGCGAGCCCGTCACAGGAGAAAGGCGGAATCCCCCAGTGATGCTGGGAGAGACCATTCAGTGTCCACACTGAGTAGTGCTCTTCCGATCTTTGTGGGACAAACGAGATGGACAGAATGATTTGGGGGTGTTTCTGAGCAGTTGGCCCTATGCCCCAGCCCAGATTGCAGGGTCACCCACGGGCCCCGCCACAGACACTCCAGATGCAGGGGATGAGGTCTGGCTGGTCCCTGTCTCCATCCCTGCTGGGGAAGGAGGGGGGTGAAGATTCTGAGGCTTTGACTACGAACCTGGACGTGGCCGGCGTGGGCAGGACAGAGTCCAGGCCCCTGTGACTGACCCTTGGCCTTCCCTCCAGCAGATCAGGAGGTGGTGACTGAATGCTTCTCAACTAGCGACCGGCTATGCCAGTGCAAGCAGGGCAACTTCTACTGCGACTCCATGGGCTGCACAGAGAGCTGCTTCCGGTGCAAAAGGTGTTGGCCTGGGGTGTGTGAGCTGAACAAACAGGCCTGGGCGTGGGTTCCCTTCCTCCATTCACTGCCTGTTTGGCTTTGGGTCACTTATTCTTCCACCCCCTTCCCGGAGCCTCCGTTTTCCCATGTGTAAAATGGGGCTAATGGTGGCACCTGCCCCCAAGAGGTGTCCTGAAATTAAGTCACACAAGTCACCTGGATGTTTCCACCTGGTGACGGACTGGAGTCAGTGCTCATTCCTTCCTTCCTTCCTTCCTTCAGGTGTGATCATGAGCCCCGTGTGGCCTGCAGGTCTTATGGCAGGCCTGGCGCCCCCAGCCATGGTGGAGACCATCCCAACACCTATACAATGACAAGCCCATGAGGGACAGAGGGGATGCTAGAGACAGCTCTCTAGAGCAGATGCCCCGTGAGGGAGGGAGGGAGGAAGCTCCAGGCAAAGAAAACCACAGGCAGAGAGGACGGCAGTACCACGCCCTGAGGCAGGGTGGGATGCCCACTGTCACGGTAAGAGTCTCCTGGGACTGCTGTAACAAAGCACCACAAGTGGGTGGCTTTTAATAAACAACAGAAATGTATTCTTTCACGGTTCTGGAGACCAGAAGTCCGAAATCAAGGTGTCAGCAGCCGTGCTCCCTCCGAAGAGTCTCAGGGAGGAATTTCCCTCGCTCCCTCAGCTTTCCATGTTGCCGGCAGTCCTTGGCGCTCCTTGGCTTGTAGGCGCATCACTTCAATCTGCTTCCACCTCCAGGTGGTCTTCGCCCTGTGCGCTCTTCTGTATCTGCATCTTCACGTGGCCTTCTCTCTGCCTGCATACAATTTCCTTCTTGTAAGGACGCTGGTCATCGATTCAGGTCCACCCTGATCCAGTATGACCTCATCTTAACACGATTACGTCTGCAGAGACCGCATTTCCAAATAAGGTCCCATTCTGTGGTTTCGAGTGGGCACAGGTATTGGGGGGACTTTGGGGAAGACACAGCGGTAAAGCCACGTGTAAAATCGCTCACGTTTGTAGACTCTTAAATACAACTCAGACCGTGTTGAACTGTTGGCTTGGGGACCGGACAAGTCCAGAGTAAGGACTGCCCTCAGGTCTGGTCTGATCAGGGCTCTGGCTTCTCTGGACTTGCTTGCCTGTCCCCTTCTCCATGAGCTTCATCTTTAGGCTGACTTCCCTCTTGGTAGAGATATGGCTACAGCAGGTCCAGTCCTCATAGCCACGCACATCTCTATCCGGGAACAGAGGCAGAGGGAGGCCCCTCCCCTATATATCAGAGAATCCCCAAGAGTTATTTTCATTGAGCCATTTTGGGCCAGATAGCCCAGGAAATGCCAGACACTGATGGCCTGAAGCCTGGTGGGGCAGCACAGGACCCAGGGCTGGTCCCTCGAACCCCTGACGGGTGGGTTTTAAGAAGGATGCTTTGGGCTGGGCCTGGGCGGGGAGAAGTAATACTCAGAGTTTCTTTATTCTTCCTCTCAGGTGTGAAGACAGCACCATCCTTCAACCCTGCAACGCCACAAGGGATACAGTTTGTGCCGTAAAAATTCATCCAGAGGCTGGTATGGTCTGATTCTGTCTCTTAAATCCATAAAAGTAAAAAGTTGAGGTTCTGTGGGCCCTAAGGTCCCTGTTGTCACAATTCAACTCTGCTGCTGTTGCTTGGCTGTGTGTGAATAAAACTTTATTTATAGCAGTGGGCAGGACTTGGCCCATGGGTCACCGTTCATACACTCCTGTCTTGAGTAAACAAATAGAATCCTTGGGGACAAGCGGTGGCTCTGCCACCCTTGTCCCCATGTTGGGGCCGTGCCGGCTCAGGCACTATTTTTTTTTTTTTTTTTTTTTTTTGGGGCCCGCGGGCCC
>NW_020173674.1:2299531-2319433 GCF_003031525.2 Neophocaena asiaeorientalis asiaeorientalis | reverse complement strand
CCCGGACCGGGGCACGAACCCGCGTCCCCTGCATCGGCAGGCGGACTCTCAACCGCTGCGCCACCAGGGAAGCCCCATTCTTTTTTTTATTATTGAAGTATAGTTGATTTACAATATTGTGTTTCTGGTGTACAGCAGTGATTCAGTTTTATATATATATATACATACACATATTCCTTTTCAGATTCTTTTCCATTATGGTTTATCCCAGGATACTGAATAAAGTTCCCTGGGCTCTACAGTAGGACCTTGTTGTTGGTCTGTTTTATATATAGTAGTGTGTATCTATTAATCCCAAACTCCTAATTTATCTCCCCCTCATCCCCCCTTACCCTTTGGTAATCATAAGTTTGTTTTCTACATCTGTGAGTCTGCCGCTGTTTACTAAACATGTTCATTTGTGTCATATTTTTAGATTCCACACATAAGTGATTTCATGCGGTATTTGTCATTCTCTGCCTGACTTACTTCACTTCATGTGATCATCTCTAGGTCCATCCAGGTCCCTGAAGATGTCTTGCCCATTTTTATATTCGGTTGTCTGGGGTTTTCATTTTCTTATTTTTGATGATTATTTATAAACATTGGTAATTATTTATGAGCTTGGGATACAAGCCCTTTGTATCGGATATCTGCACCCACCTCTGCCCCCGAGAGTGCCTTTTTACTCGCTTTATGGGGTCTCTTGTGGACAGAGGTCCTTCATTTTAATGAGGTCAAGTTTGTGGCTGTTTTCCTCTATGTTGGTACTCTTCCTCTCCCGGGTGAGAAATCTTTGCTCACCCGGAGAAAGTATACTGCTCTGTGACCTGCCAGCAGCTTCGTGGTCTTACCTTTCTCTTTTTCACCCTACACGAACCTGGAATTGGTGTTTTGCGAGGTGTGAGGTAGGGGTCTAGGTTCAGTGTATGTTTTCCCACTGCACATATCGACTACCCCGTTTTGTGTTTTGAAGACGATCCCTTCCCCGCCCTCAGTGTTACTTGGTCATAACTGAGCGCCGTGTCCATCTGGGCTTCCTGTCTGTCTGTTCTGGGGCCAGTGCCACTTTCCTGCCAACCTTGACATTGGAGCTGAAGTCCCCCTTGCCTCCTTCCACAGGGTCGTCAGGCCACCCTTGGACTCAGCACATCCACTGAGATTTAAAAATCAGCTTGTCAGTTTCCTTCTGTTTTAAATAACATGCAAGGACCTTTTTTCTTTAAATTTTTACTGCAGTGTAGTTGATTTACAATGTTGTGTTAGTTTCAGGTGTGCAGCAAAGTGAATCAGCTATACATATACATACATCCACTCTTTTCTAGATTCTTCTCCCGTATAGGGCATTACAGAGTACTGAGAAGAGTTCCCTGTGCTGTACAGTAGGTCCTTGCTGTTTATCTACCTTATATACAGTGGGGTGTATATGTCAATCCCAGTCTCCCAATTTATCCCTCCCCCCTCCTGCACCCTGGTAACCATACATTTGATTTCTGCATCTGTAACTCTGTTTCTGTTTTGTACATAAGTTCATTTGTACCCTTATTTTAGATTCCACATATGAGTGATATCATATGATATTTGTCGTTCTCTGTCTGACTTACCTCACTCGGTATGACAATCTCTAAATCCATCCATGTTGCTGCAAGTGGCATTATTTCGTTCTCTTTTATGGCTGAGTAATGCTCCATTGTATATGTACCACATCTTCTTCATCCATTCATCTGCTGATCGACATTTACGTTGCTTCCATGCCCTGGCTATTGTAAATAGTGCTGCAGCGAACCCTGGGGTGCATGTGTCTTTTTGAATTGTGGTTTTCTTCAGATATATGCCCAGGAGTGAGTTTGCTGGATCGTATGGTAGTTCTATTTTTAGTTTTTTAAGGAACCTCCATACTGTTCTCCAATATGGCTGTACCCGTTTACGTTCCCACCAACAGTGCAGGAGGGTTCCCTCTTCTCCACACCCTCTCCAGCACTTGTGGTTTGTAGATTTTCTGATGATGGCCATTCTAACTGGTGTGAGGTGATACCCCACTGTAGTTCTGATTTGCATTTCTCTAATGATTAGTGATGTTGAGCATCTTTTCATATGCTTTTTAGCCACCTGTATGTCTTCTTTGGAGAAATGTCTATTTAGATCTTCCACCCATTTTTCGACTGGGTTGTTTGTTTTTTTAATATTGAGCTGCATGAGCTGTTTATATATTTTGGAGATTAATCCTTTGTCCGATGATTCATTTACAAATATTTTCTCCCATTCTGAGGGTTGTCTTCTTGTTATGTTTATGGTTTCCTTTGCTGGGCAAAAACTTTTCAGTTTAAGTAGGTCCCATTTGTTTATTTTTGTTTTTATTTTCATTACTGTAGGAGGTGGCTCAAAAAAGATCTTACTGTGATGTACGTCAAGGAGTGTGCTGCCTGTGTTTTCCTCTAAGGGTTTTATAGTATCTGGCCTTACATTTAGGTCTTTAATCCATTTTGAGTTTATTTTTGTGTATGGTGTTAGAGAGTTTTCTACTTTCATTCTTTTCCGTGTAGCTGTCCAGTTTTCCCAGCACCCCTTATTGAAGAGGCTGTCTTTTCTCCATTGCATATTCTTGACTCCTCTGCCATAGATTAGGTGACCATGGGTGTGTGGGTTTTTCTCTGCACTTTCAATCCTGTTCCATTGATCTATAATTCTGTTTTTGTGCCAGTACCATACTGTCTTGATTACTGTAGCTTTGTGGTATAGTCTGAAGTCAGGAAGCCTGATTTCTCCAGCTCCATTTTTCTTTCTCAAGATTACTTTGGCTGTTCGGGGTCTTTCGTGTTTCCGTGTACATTGTAAAAATTTTTCTTCTAGTTGTGTGAAAAATGCCACTGGTAATTTGATAGGGATCGCATTGAATCTGTAGATTGCTTTGGATAGTATAATCATTTTCACAATATTGATTCTTCCAATCCAAGAACATGGTGTATCTGTCCATCTGTTTGTGTCGTCTTTGATTTCTTTCATCAGCATCTTATAGTTTTCTGAATACAGGTCTTTTGCCTCCTTATCCCTAGGTACTTTATTCTTTTAGATGTGATGGTAAATGGGATTGTTTCCTTGATTTCTCTTTCTGATCTTTCATTGTTGGTGTATAGGAATGCAAGAGATTTCGGTATATTTATTTTGTATCCTACAACTTTACCGAATTCATTGATTAGCTCTAGTAGTTTTCTGGTGGCATCTTTAGGGTTTTCTATGTATAGTATCATGTCATCTGCAAACAGTGACAGTTTTATTTCTTCTTTTCCAATTTTTATTTCTTTTTCTTCTCTGATTGCCGTGGTGAGGACTTCCGAGACTTTGTTGAATAATAGTGGCGAGAGTGGGCATCCTTGTCGCCTTCCTGATCTTAGAGGAAGTGCTTTCAGCTTTTCAGCATTGAGTATGATGTTTGCTGTGGGTTTCTCGTATATGGCCTTTATTATGTTGAGGTAGGTTCCCTCTATAACCCGCAAACACTTTTAAAGGCTATTATAACACCAAAACAGAAGGCAGAATGAGGAAGGGCCTGATCAGAGAATAAAGAAGAGCCTTTAAGCAGAACAGTGGCAACACGGGAAAGACCCGCTCCTTCCTCCTCTGTCCTGGGTGACAGATTGCATCAGGGTGGCCGAGCGTCCACGGCTCTGATGGGCCCGCCCCGCCCCCCGTGTCTGTGCGTCCACGGCTCCTGTCGGTGCTGGGAGCTCAGCAGGGTGAGACGGAGACACCCCGGTGGTCACGCCAGAGGTCTCCCCAGGGTGGACCCTGCCCTGTCCCTTGGGCCAGCGTGGCCCAGCCCTACTGCCATGAGGACTGGCCATCCCCTCCCTCCTCCCAGCCTCCTCCGGGCTCTGCCTGCTGCTGGCCCTGTAGTAAATCCTGCAGCTGCGACCACTCACACCTGAGCCCCATCCCGGGATGCCAGGGCCTCTTGCTGCTCTGCTGGCCGGTCAGACCTCCTGCTGCTTCCAAGGATGAGAGCAACAGCCCAGGGCCTCTGAGCCCAGGTCCTGTCTGAGCAGGAAGGAGGAGCCTGTCGTGCCTCCTGCCGGGGAGGCTCGTGGCGACAGTCGTCAAGGGAGCACTTCGGGGCCTGGAGAATGGCGGTGCTGCCACCACGCCCAAGAGCTGCACGTCACTTGGATGGGGTAAGCGTGCCTGGCACTGCGACAGCATTCTCTGTTTTGCCTCCTTGCAGGAAACCTAATGTGGGCGTGGATCCTCCTTGCTGTGACTGTGGTCCTTTCCATCGCCACGGCCATCATCACCGCCATCACTCGCCACTATAGAAGAAGAGGTAAAGCAGAGTCACGTTGATCCTTGAGGAAACCAGGTCAGCAAGGGCACCAGGAGCTCAGAAGTGGGGGCCTGGGGTCAGTGGTTCCTGACGGGAGCCTCTCGTTTGAACACAGCTCTGCTCACTTTCCATCTCGGGGGCCCTGCATGTGTCTGGGCTCGGAGCCGCCCGCGGCGTACTCCCCGACGTGCAGGGCTTGAGACCAAAGTCGCAGGGCAGCTGCTGGGGACAGGCGTCCAGGGCGCCGGGGGCCGGGAAGCCAGGAGAGACGGGTGCAGCTCCAGCCAGGGGGTCTTGGAGGAGGCGGTCCCTGGGTGCTGGGGAAGCTTACCAAGTAAGTGCCCCTCCTGTGTTTTCCCAGCTGCGTGTTTTTTCCAGTCGGTTGTCGGTTTTGGGAAACGTAAGTCCACTTTCTTGACTGTGAATTCGAGGCATTTCCTCTCCTCACAGAAGTTGCTGTAATAGTTAATATCAATTGTTTTCTGTTCTTTCTCTTCTTTTTGATTTGCAGAAAATCCAAAGGAGCCAGGCAGCCCTGTAAGTATCCCCTGGGATTTGTCCAGTGAAGCCCCAGGAGGTGGAGGGGTGGGGGACAGCCCCAGGCCTTCCCCGCTGCGTCCACATTTAGCCAGTGCAGTGGTATTTGCGCCCACCTTAGCGGAGCCCTGGAACATCTGTGCTGGAAGATTTAAATTCTGCTGACGCACAGGGGACAAAAGGCTTTCTTTGGTATCCCAGGGCTGCTGAGACAGATCCCCATAGACGGGGGGCTTAAAACATTACGAGCTTACTGCCCCACAGTTCTGGAGGCCAGAGATCCGAAGTCGAGGGGTTGGTGGGTTTGGTCCCCTCGGGGCTCTAGGGGCAGGTCCTTCCTCGCTTCCCCTGTTTGGGGCTGGACTTGCTTGGCACTCCTTGGCTTATGGGCGCGTCACTCCAATTTCTGCTGTTTTCACACAGCCTCTCCCCGTGTGTCTCTGAATCTCTCTCCTTTTAAGGGCACTAGTCATAGGATACCAGTCCCACTCTTATCCAGTATGACCTCGGCTGAAGAGACCCTATTTCTAAATAGGTCCCATTCACGAGTACTATGGATTAGGATGTGGGTCTATCCTTGGGTGCCCACCATTCAACCCACCACAGGCTTCTCTTGGGATCCCCCGAGGAGTCGGTGGCAGAGCAGGGACCTGACCCCGTGAGTGTTCCTCTCGAAATTGCACAGGCCTTGCTTACCTATCAGACAGTTGGCATTTCTTTCCTTAAAAGTGGCTTGGGAAGGGCCTGTCCTGCAGGCTCCTGTCACCAGAAGAAACGACTTCGTTCTTTAGTCACCTAGAAGCAGCCAGCCCAAGGAGGTGCAGATGCCCATGGACCTTGAGAGGGGCCAACCAGCCCCTGGTGTGGAGACCAGGCCGATGTTGGAGGTAGAGGACTCAGCCCTGGTGCCCGAGGCCAGGACTCACCCGGGACCCTCCAAGGACGCTGGGGAAATCCTTGAGCTACAGGAGCTGGGGGCCAAAGGAAGTCCAGCAGCCCCAGAGCAGACAATACAACAGACTCAAGCTCCCGAGACCCCCAGGCCCCCAGGCCAAGCAGAGGTGTCCCCTTCCCTCCACAGCCTGGAGCAGGTAAGTGGACCGTTGGGAGGGTCTGAATGATGACCAAGCCCCTGCTCGCTGAGTGCAGGGCTGTGTGTGGCGCTCTTGCAGAGTTCTTGTCTGAGTTTCCTGAGGCTGATATAACAAAGTCCCACAGCCCAGGGGCAGGGAGGAGGGTGTTTAAACATCAGACTTTTATTGTCTCATGGTTCTGGAGGCTGGAAGTCGGAGATCAAGGTGTCGGCAGGGTCACTTCCCGCCGAGGGCTGTGAGGGAGAATCTGGTCCAGGCCTCTCCCAGCTTCTGGCGGTTTCCGGCAATCTGAGGTTCCTTGGCTTGGAGGAGCATCCCCCCATCTCTACCTTCATCTTCACGTGGCCTTCTCCCTGTGTGTGAGTCCCTCTCCAAATTTCCCCTTTTGATAAGGACCCCAGTCATATTGGATCAGAGGCCACCCTAGTGACCTCATCTTAACTTGATGGTGAGCAACAATGCTGTTTCCAAATACGGTCACAGTCACAGGTACGGGGAGGACTTCAGAACCTTTGCGGGGACACAGTTCGACCCATAACCTTCCCCAACCCTACCTGCTGTCTGAGGGTGTAACAGGGAAGAGCCAATTCTGACTCCATGTTGGACCTGTTTCTTAGACTTTAGCCATTGCTTTTCATTGCTTTTGTTACTATAATCATCCGTAACGGCCTGCCTCGGGGAACCCTGCCCCTCTGCCGGAATGTTAGACCAAAGTGCCTCTGTTCAGCTCACAGGGAGACAATCTGACCCCGCCCACCTGTGAATGGCTGCAAGAAAGAAGAAATTAATGCATCCCCTCCTCAGTTCCAGGAGATGATTTGCAAGACCGAAGGTCCTCTTTACTTTACTTCCCCACCGCCTCTCCCTCTCTATTCTGCCTTTTTATTTTACTTCCCTGTCTGATTCTATAGAAGAAAATGGCACCCGGACTCCGATAAGGTGGTTATTTTGAGACATAAGTCTGCCATCTTCTCGGTCTGCCGGCTTTCCGAATAAAGTATTCCTTGTCTCAACACCTCACGTCTGACTTATTGGCCTGTGTGCGGTGAGCAGCGCGAGCTTGGACTCGGTAACCAGGGGACCATGGCACCCGGGGGGGCAGAGGCTCAGCGTGTGTCCTCGCTGGGCCCCAGGGCTGGGAAACAGCAGGACCGAGGAGGCACAGCCCGTGGTGCTGGACCTGAAGCCTCCTGCGCTGTCAGCAGAGCTGGGCCAAGCAGCCCCTGGGTGCCGGGCCTGGCATCTGGAGAACACGGGGCTGCAGGGGCAGGGTGTGCGATGGATCCCGAGATGGGTGGGATTGTCCCCGGTGGGCCGTGTCCAGCCGTGCACAGCAGGAAGCGACGGTTCCTATCCTCCGCTGTGGGGCTGCTGGGGGCTTTCCCGAGTGGGTGACACCTGAATGGGGTTTGACAAATTATCAGACACCCACTAAGTGGCCCTGCAGGGGAGGGCCAGGGTTGCTGGTGATGAGCAACCCTAAGGCAGGGCAAGGTCAGGGGCTGAAGAAAGGGGAGACTGGGAGGAGATCACGGACCCCTGGGCCATCCTTGCACAGCCACGGGGCTTGAGAAGTCCGGAGACTGTAGGTTCCATGGGTCGTGCGCCATTATGCATCTTTTCAGGGAGCCGGCCTGTGACTTTTGTCGGATTCTCCAGGGCTCCTGAGACGAATAAAATGCAGAAGTTGGGGCCCCTGCCGAGGGTCAGGTCAGGGTGACGTGCCAGTCCCTGGGTGACCCTCTGGGGCTATGCTGTAACAGGGCAGCTGTTCTTACCCTTTTTACCAGCCATGGGACAGAGCAGTGGGTCCTTGCCGGCTGTGGGCAGAGGCAGAGCTGAGATTTGAACCACGTGGTCAGGCTCCTGGCCTCAGGCCCAGGCATCTCAAGGAACGCCTGGCCTCATCCAGGGAGAACCCCGTGCTCGTGGCAGCTCCTTCAGACAGGTGGTCAGCTTTCATCTGTCTGGCGTCCCGTCCATGCTCGGATTTCCCTGAACTAGGAGGCTGTGTGGATAAGTCACTAATATTTGTCCACAGTGCATGTCTGTAGACCTGTGTCCTCTCCATTGTCTTATCCAGAGAGCAGGTCACCGCCAGGTGACATCGTTCAGCTGTTACCCGAACCCCCCGGGGGGGAAGGAGCTGGGCCTGGGTCTGGGAAGAGTCAGGAGCACATGCAGAGCAGCAGGGACCCCCGCCTGCCCAAGCAGGGGCGGCCGTGACGGCACGGTGTCGCCCGCACGCCCAGGCCGTGTCCTGGGGGAGTGTGACCCAGAGGATACGCTGGGCTGTGAGCTCTCTGCTACCCGTGGGGGGACGGAGTGGGGGGGGACTCCCCACGGGCTGACTCAGGGGTCTTATCATGTTGATAGAGGCCCACCGGCCCCCAGCCACAGCTCCCACAAGAAACCAGGTTCTGGTTCTATTTCAGTAGAATTCCTCTAAGAGGCCACACAGGTTTCTGCTCCCGGAACCATTTTATTCTCTTCTCTCTGCAGGAATATGAACAAAAGTAGTTTTTGAAGGACGTTTCCTGTGTTGGTAAGTAGTCTAAATTCTTCATTTTCTTTTTTTATTTGTTAACATTTTTTTGTGTGTTTTTTTTGTTAACAAATTTTTGTTAACAAATTTTTCTCGTTTATTTGTTTAGGCTAAATCTTCCTTGTTGGGACTTCCCTGATAGTCCAGTGGCTAAGACTCCATGCTCCCAATGCAGGGGGCCTGGGTTCGATCCCTTACTGGGGAAATAGATCCCACATGCCACAACTAAAGATCTCGCATGCTGCAACAAAGATCCCGTGTGCCGCAACTAAGACCTGGTGCGGCCAAATAAATAAATATATATTTTCTAAAAGTCTTCCTTCTTTGACATGAATGCTAAGGCCTAATGTCTTTATTTTTGAAACGGGGGACCACCTGCCTACCCGAAGCTTAGGGAACTTTCCTGTGGACTTGAGATCCACTTTTTCACATTCACCAATGACAGTAGAGAAACAGATATTTGTCAGATGTAAGTTTTTTGGGGTTCATAAAGAAGGATTGGATGTTGTTTTTATTTTATTATACATTCCTGTTTTTAAGAGAAAGTATGAGTGGGTGATGGGGATACTTATCTAACCCTAGATCAGTGGGTCCCCATGGCTGGGATGCTACGGGCTTAGGGGCAAAAAGGGCAAGATTTATCGAGCACGTGCTGTGTGCCAGGTGCTTTTTATAATCTTATTCTAACAGCTCTGGGAGACTGCCCCATTTTACAGATTTAAAACACGACAATCCGAAGCTCAGAGAGGCTACAAAACTTGCCCCAGGTCTCAAGGCCTAACCTGGTCCCCCGCTGATGCCAGGAGGCCTACCCGTCCGGAGCACCTCACAGCCCATGGCTGCGTGGCATGTGAGAGGGGCAGGGCAGGGCGGACGTCAGCAGATGCTTTATCCACAGGGCTTCTGACTTGCCTGGGGTTCCTTCTCCCAGGTTCACTGGCACCAGTAATGAATGAGCAACAGACGTGTCAAGAGACACAGCAGGTCATGGCCAGACCTTGGCCTCCCGGCCCCTGGGCCTGATCCCTCCTGTGGGATCATCTGGGCTGGCGCAGGACTTCCCAGGTCGTGGGCTCAGGGCAGGTGGAAGCACCTCTAGGGCCACACTCCTGGGAGCCGAGTTACAGTGGATGCTCCACGGGCCTCCCAGGAATGTAAACAAACTCTCCCTTTTTGCTTTTATTTTTTTCATCCATCAATAAGATCTATTGTGAATTCAGACATGAGATTCCAGAAAGTAACTGGAAGATGTTATGGGGTTTACTGGACTTGAAGAAAATGATGAGATATGGGAACCCCGACATCCAGGAAATTTGGAAGAGCTCCTCAGGCGGAGGAATGGGCTAGGGAGGGACATTTCTGTATTTAAACTCATGGCTGCCCTCCATAACATGGAGCTACATATATGTTTGCAAATTATAAACAAATTGGTTGCAGAAGGTATCTTAGGTAGGCATACAGAGAGCTCCCAATAAACTCTTTTTTGACACAGGGCTGTTACTTTACACAGTGTCCTGGATGGGTAGGGTCTGAGCTTCTTTTTTTTTTTTCTTTGCGGTACATGGGCCTCTCACTGTTGTGGCCTCTACCGTTGTGGAGTACAGGCTCTGGACGCGCAGGCCCAACGGCCATGGCTCACGGGCCCAGCCGCTCCGCGGCATGTGGGATCTTCCCGGACCGGGGCACGAACCCGTGTACCCTGCATCGGCAGGCGGACTCTCAGCCACTGCGCCACCAGGGAAGCCCGGATCTGAACTTCTTTTCCAGTTCTGATCCCACCAGAAACTTCATGAATCCCAGATGGAACTGCAGTCCTTATCCCAATGGATTCTGTATAAACTTCCAATGGGGACATCAGCTCTGCCCACAAGCAAAGGTGCTTCTCTGTCAGGGGCACTGCCTGTGGCCAGTGTGGCAGAGATGGGATCCCAGGGGACTGCTGATTGCACTGGGTGGGCTCACGTTCCTCGGAGCATTTCCCTAGGCTCTGCGGCCAGGAGAGTTTGGTGGTTGTCTTTCTGCCCCCATCAACTCCTTGATCTCAGAGTCACTGTGATGTCTGCATGACCTGCGACAGGGCGTGGCATTGAGCAGGTGCTCCATGAATAGGTACAAGGAAGTTGGTGACAGGCAACCCACAGGCCGCTCTGAGTAGTCAGAGATGCTGGTCCATACCTGGCCCTGGGACCAGACTGTCCCTATCAAAAATGGGCAGAAGGCTCTGCTCAGTATTCTGTGATAACCTCTATGGGAAAAGAATCTGAAAAAGAATGCTTATATGTATATGTATAACTGCATCACTTAGCTGTATACCTGAAACGAACACAGCGTTGTGTATCAACTATACTCCAATATAAAAAATAAATTAAAATTTTAAAACCGGCCAGAAGAAACAACAAAACAAAACAAAAAATGGGCAGAAGACCTAAACAGACATTTCTCCAAAGAATACAAACAGATGGCCAATAGGCACAGGGAAAGATGCTCAACATCACTAATCATCAGAGAAATGCAAATCAGAACTACAACGACGTATCACCTCCCACCGGTCAGAATGGCCATCATCAAGAAGTCTACAAATAACAAATGCTTGAGAGGGTGTAGATAAAAGGGAACCCTCTTACACTGTTGGTGAGAATGTAAATTGATGCAGCCACTATGGAGAATAGTATGGAGGTTCCTTAAGAAACTAAAAATAGAGTTACCATATGATCCAGCAATCCCACTCCTGGGCATACATCTGGAGAAAACTCTAATTCCAAAAGATACATGCACCCCAGTGTTCACAGCAGCCCTATTCACGATAGCCAAGACATGGAAGCAACCTAAGTGTCCGTCGACAGAGGAACGAACAAAGAAGATGTGGTATACATACAATGGAATATTAACTCAGCCATAAAAAAAGAATGAAATAATGCCATTTGCAGCTACGTGGATGGACCTAGAGATTGTCATACTGAGTGAAGTAAGACAGAGAAAGAGAAATATCGTATGATATCGCTTATATGTGCTATCTAAAATATAATAGAGATGAACTTATTTACAAGGCGGAAACAGACCCACAGACACAGAGAACAAACTTGTGGTTGGCAAAGGGGAAAGACGGGAGGGATCAATTAGGAGTATGGGATTAACAGATACACACCACTATATATAAAATAGATAAACAAGGGCCTCCTCTATAGCACAGGGAGCTATATTCAGTATCCTGTAATAACCTATAATGGCAAAGAATCTGAAAAAGAATATATATATGTATGTATAATTGAATCACTTTTCTGTACACCTGAAACTAACACAAAGTTGTAAATCGACTATACTTCAATTAAAAAACAAAAACCCAAAAAACCTAAGACTATCCCTCTGCTCTTGTATCTGAGGATCAGATTGGAATGTGACCAGCTTTAGGCCCCTGCTTCCTAAACCAGAACTAGCCAGGGTGGGGCACGGTGACAGTCACAGAGACCTTTTTTAAGTACCTGAAACTATTTTTTTAAGGAATGGATATCATTATAAACTTTTTGAGATAATCATAGATTTACATGCAGCTGTAAGAAATAATATGGAGAGATCTCCTCACCCTTTACCCAGTTTCCTAAAATGCTAACATTTTGCACAATTATGGTACAATATTAAAGCCGGGATAATGACACTGACACAGTGAATATACCCGACATTTCCATCATCACAAGGACCACTCATGTTGCCCTTTTTTTTTTTAATGTTGCATCTTTTTTTAAACTTTTTATTTTATATTGGAGTACAGTTGATTAACAATGTTGTGTTTGTTTCAGGTGTAGCCACGTCCACCTTCTTCCCGCATTAACTTCTGGTATTCACTTGTCTTTATTTCTATGATTTTTGCCATTTCAAAATGTTAAATAACTAGAATCACACAGTATGTAATGTTATGAGATTTTTTTTCTTTGCATTTAGCATCATTCTTTAGAAAAGTAGCTTAAACTGTTAAAGTTTTAATGCCAAAGATACGCTTTTGCCAAAAAGTTGTACAATTTAGCAATACTTGCTTTTATACTTTTTCTTTACCTAATGAAATTTCTGTCCTAAGTGTTTCTTTTCATTCCCTGTGTGTGCAGAAGCTTGAGTGTGATGTCCTTGGGAGATGGTGTCTTACACAGAGGAAGGCACAGGCGCTGAGGATGTGATCTGTGGGCTGAGGGACTCTAGAATGGGGATTAAACGCCAGAGAAGCCTCTTCTCCTCGTTTGTGTTATTCCCCCCCGGGGCCTCTGTCTCTGGGAATGACAACCCTGTCCATACAGAGTGTGCGCTCCACCCTGCCCCCCTTTCTCACTCACCCCAAACATCATCAGTCCTTGGAAATGCTCACAAAACAGCTGCTTTCTTCCACCCAGCACCAAGTGTCTTCAACTTCAAGTTCATTATTAAAGGAAATGCCATAACCACCAGTCTCTCTCAGGACAGAAACGTGGGTGTCATCCCTGGCCCTCACCTCGCTCACCCGCCCCACCCCCATCCCAGCATCTGCTGCCCCTCATGGCTCTCCCAGATCTGCCTGCTCACCCCGCTGGTCCAGGGCACCGTCTCCTCTCCTACAGACTATCGAAAAGGCTTCCTGTCAAGTCTTGCTTTCCTCCTGGCTTTTCCCCTAATCCACTCCACCGCCACACAGCAGCTGGAATGAGAGGTCTACAGCACAAATCCAGTCAAGCCTGCTGGGTCTCTGCCATTCTTGACTTTGCTTACAAGATGCTTCAAGAAGCGCCAGCCCTAGCCTTTGCCCCAAGCCCCATCTCTCGCCAGGGCTGCTCCAGCCTGCCCTGCGGTCAGGCTGAATTTCTAAGTGGCTTGCTCTCTGTTGGTGTCACTTGCAGGACAGTATCCTCTGCATGGAATGCACTTCCCACCCATTCCCAATACCCTCCTCTAAACCTCCTTCCAACTGGTCCTCCCTCCCCGGACCCTGGGAGACAATTTTTCCACGCAAGTGGGTGGGTGGGCGGATGGTTCAGGCGGTAATGCGAGCGATGGGGAGCGGCAGATGAAGCTTCGCCCTCCCGCCTCTCACCTCCTGCTGTGCGGCCCGGTTCCTAACAGGCCGCGGACCGCTACCGGTCCGCAACCCGGGAGCTGGGGACCCCTGCTCAAGGGCACTGGCCGCAGCGCAGTAGGAACTACAACTCCCAGCATGCCCCGGCCTGCGGCGTCTCGAGCCCGCGGCGGTTGCCTAGCGACTGGGCGTGTCCCGGAAGGCGCGCCGCCTCCGGCGGGACTTCCGGGGCGGTGGTTGCGTCAGATTCTGGGAAGCTGTCGGCGCGGCCGCGAGTGGGGCATTCCAACGATGGCAGGTTCTTCCGCGGAGCACGGTGAGTGCGCGCGGCGGGCGGGCCAGCGGGGGCGACCCCGGGCCGAGGGGCGGAGGGGCCACCGGGGATCTGAGGGGGCGCCAGGTCCCTGAGGGGCGGGTCTGAGGGCGCGCAGAGGGCGGGGCGCGACCCCCGGGCCCCCCCGGCAGGCCCCTCTCCTCCAACCTCGCGGGGACCCGGCTCCGGACCCGGAACTGCCGAGGCCACCCCGTCCCCAGCCCCGGTCCCCTCCTTGGGTCCTCCGGGTTCCATTGCGCCTTGACCCCAGGACGTGGCCCTGCGTTTCCCCCGCCGGTCCCTGGGCCGGACCTCGCCCCTCCTGTCCCCTGGACTTTGGGGGACAGGCACAGCCCTAGGGTTGTTTTCGTTTCCGCCCAGCCCGGGCAGCACCCGAGTTGGCACTTAGGAAAATGAGGCCGAGGAAACTGGGTACGCGGACATACAGGCAAGGGCTTGGGGTTTTACGAAGGCTTTCATCTGCGGCTGCAGACAGTGGCCATTGGGACCTGCGTGGTCACAGCGTTATTGCCGCCTCCGAGGTTCCGTGAGCAGCGCTGGCTCTGCCCACCAGAGTCACTCGTGTCGCCAGCCGGTAGACACGCCGCCCACAGGCAGACTCCAGGGAGCGCTGGGCCCTTGCTCCCCTCCCTCGGGCAAGATTGTAGGTGCCAGACAGACCGGAGGTTGTCCCTGGATTCCCGAGTCTGGAGCAGACTTTCTTCAGGAAGAACTCTCAGTGTGTAGTATTTATTCGCCGGGATGCCGGGTTTAGGCTGTGCAGGCTTCCTGGAGCCCTGTGATCCCTCTCGCTCCTGGGGTTCCAGGCGGGGAGCTCTGACCACCTGGGTAACCCAGTGACGTGGGAGGCCCCTGATGACAGGGCTGCTGTGGTACCCACCTTCCGGGCGCCCCGCATTCCACACGACAGGTGTGCCTGGATTCCAGCACCATCTCTACCCACCTGGAGCCTCGGCCCTCAGCCCTCAGAAGTGCACCCGGACTCCTGTAACATAGCAGCGTGGTTGACACCCCAGTCTTCTGAGCGAGCCGGGATGGGGGCCCACCTCTGCCCCTTCCTCACGTGCAGCAGGGTAACACGTCCCCGCTCGGAGGATGTAGTGGGCATTAAAGGGGCTGGTAGAGGTTAAGGGTTTAGAAGAACACTTGGCGTGAAACGGGCGCTGTGCCCGGGTTGAGAGCCCAAGCTTGTTTCTTTTCTCTCTTCCTTCCTTCCTTCTTTCCTTCTTCATTTGTGAACACAACTGACGTATTCGGTTTGGGGGTTTTGGTTTTTTCAATTGCTTCGGAACTTGAGGTTTTCAGAGCCTTGGTAAGAATTGGCCTGTTTCTGGAGATTGATACCAGAGTTCTAGATATTCTTGCTTCCCAGGTTCTGAATGCTTTTCATTCTCAAGGTTGGATTTTTCGAAAGTGACCATCTTTCCGGACTTTTTAAGGAGACCCTCGTCTAGAATATTCTTCCCATTTCTGGTCATCTTCCTTAAGTTGGCTCAGAATGTCCATTTGGTTCCCTGCCACTGGGGTTAAAGCTTTTCCTTTGTAGCTTGAACGTGCAGCCTGTTCCAGGGCCCAGTGTTTTTAGAAAGACGAGTCTCATCCCTGAGGACCCCGGGGTGGATGGAGCGCGTGTCAGAGGCCTTGCCCTGCAGATCGGGCCACTTTGGTGGCTGTGTGTTAGGTCAGATTTGCAGTTTAATTTTTTATACAGTGTAATTCAAAGGTTCTTCGTAATAGTACAGCTAGCTTTTTTTCTTAGCGTGAGTCTGTGCTAAATATATCTGCAGGGGGCCTGTAATCCTCAGAGCAACGCTTTGTGGTCGGTACTGCCCTTATCTTCCTGTGCAGGCAAGAGTCCTGAGGTTCAGAGAAGTTAAGTGATTTGTCCAAGGTCACACAGCTAGCCAGGGCCTGTGTGACTGCAGCAGGGACGTTGACTACTCTGCCTTGCTGCCTCTGATGACACTATTCAGATGAACAGCAAGCGCCCCAATTCCAGAGCGCGTCAAGGCAGACAAGAGGAGGGAGCTGATACACTTTCCTGTGTTTCCCAGAGAAGAAATGAAATGTACATATTTATAGACTACAGACATCTGCTCCTCCCTGAACCCACAGTCTCCTGGTATTTACACCTTGGGAGTTGTGAGAGAGAGTGCCCTCGGGGGGAGAGTAAACCGTTCCCAGTGTCCACACTGCTGTCCCCGGGCAGTGGTGCCGTCTGATCACCTGTGTGTCCTCAGGGCATCAGGTCGTGGTGCTTCTCGTGACCTAGAAATCCCACGTGAAAGACTCACATCTGCTGTTTCTGTGGGAAATTGCCCCTGAGCGGTTCAAAATAATTTCCTTAAATAGATCTGTCACTTTATTTATTCAGTAGATGTGCTTCCGGCACCGGCTCTGCCGGACGCTGCTGGCCGTGGAGATGCAGCATGCCTGGAGGAGCGTCTCGGCCTTCCTGGGCCTTCCGTCCAGCGGGGTGGGGTGGCCGGAGCCCAGAAGCCCGATGCCTCCCCAGGTTGCATGGGCCATTCCTCTCTTGGTCGCTCCCCAGTGCGTGTGCTGCCGGGTGGCCTGAGTCTACGCAGGTGGTTCAGGGCCCAGGCCCCTTCCCTCTAAGGCTCCACAGTCTGCCAGAAACTTGGCCGGCTCCTTCTCTGCCAGCTGCCCCGTGGGCAGGGCGGAGGGCAGGGAATCACGCCGGAGACAGGGTCGGTCCGGACGCTGCTGTGGGCATTTAGCCTACTGGCCAAGCCCAGCCCCGGAGCCCCGAGACAGAGAGCCTGGGTCTGGGGAGCCCCCTGTGCTCTGCTCCTGAGGGAGGGCCTGGCTGCAGGGCCGGTAGGGAGCCTCCCGAGAGAGGCTGGAAGCTGATCCTAGAGAAAAAAGGGGAGCGGGAGTCCTGGCAGAGAGCACCTCGTGCACTAAGACCTGAGGGCCAGCAGCACTGCTTTCTGGCAAGTTCCTGAGGCCAGAGTGGGGAGGGGGGCTGGAGGTGGGCCACAGGACCAGGTCTGCAAGGGCCTTGCGGAATTTGGGTCTTGTCTTTGCATTCTGGCAGGATATCTGCCCCCTCCCCAGCGTGTACCAAGGCAGGTAGAGCAGGAAGAACCCAAGACGCTGGTAACCGGTGGCCTGGGCCCGTGGCGGTGGTGGGTGTGAGACATGGACAGTCTGGGGAGGACCGGGGCAGGTGCTGGGTTTGCCGTGGGATGAAAGAAACAGCCACCCAGCTTCAGACCCAGTGGGGAAGGTGGCTGTACCGTTCTCGGACTTGTCCCCAGTTGGAGGGCGAGACACGATGCTTGGGAGCACCCTGTGGACAAGTGACTGCTGGGCCTCCAGGGCTGGTGCTCAGGACAGAAGGGGGCGCTAGAGAGGGCCTGTGGGAGGAGGTCCTGGGTGCCGGGAGTGGGTGGCATTGCCACCAGGTGCGTGCACCTCTCTCCTTTATGAGATTCGTGTGAGGAGGGGATGCATTCGTTCGAGAAGGCTTTTCCAGTCCCCGTTCTGAGAGCCACCTGGGCAGGCTGGGAAGCCCCACAGGAAAGAAAAGTGGGCCTGAAGAGGGACCCAGGGGGAGGGGCCGCTGCAGAGGCGGGCCAGGGAAGCTGGAGGAGCCTTTGCAGAAAGGACCTGACCCACAGGGCCGGGTGCCGCCGGGGCCTCGCAAGGTGTGGACCCGAGAGGCCTTCAGCAAGTGCGGGAGGGGTGCAGACCCCCGCTGCGCTGGGCCTGGGAGCTCAGGAGGAAGGCAGACCTGCGGTGAAGGGGCCTGCGCTTCAGCAAGCCGCCTGGGGGCTCTTGGCAGCTGAGCTCTGCACCCGCCCCACCCAGGTTCCGATTGCAAAGGTCTCAGGTGGGCCTGGAATGGGTGCTTCCAGGAGCTGGCCCTGCTGCCACTGCGCTGGAGCCTCACTGAGTGGGAGCCTGACTGGAGCAGAGGAGGGGGTGGGAGAAAGCAGGCCGCGGGCTGTTGTCCAGCACGTGTGAATGCTGATGGGAAGGGGCCAGGGGAGGTGACGGCTTGGTGTGAATTCGGTTCCTTAGCTGGTTCTTGTGTTCGTGCGAGTTCAGTAAGCGTTTTCTAAACCGTGAAGACCACGGTCCACGTTTAGGGCCTTCCCACAGTCAGAAGGTATGTGTCCTGCGATGCATTTCTGGATGGACCTGCGGTGGACCTGGCGGTGGGTGTGGCGCGTGCGTGGGGCTCCCTGGGGAGGGCCAGCGTGGCCAGTGGGCGCCCTGCTCGGGAACCATGTCCTCTCATCTTGGCATCACGGGCTGATAGCCAGACCGCAGTCTGGCCCAAACCCAGGGCCACTTGAAAGCTGACCAGTTTTTAAATTTGTTTCCTCAAGTTACGCTTAGCCACAGCTGCCACGGTGACCCCATGACTGTCCCCCTCTGCCCTGCGGGCTCCCTGCTCCAGATGGGGCTTTTTAAATGCGTGTGTGATCCCTGGGTAAACTCCTCCAGGGCAATTCCAATACTAGTAATGCAGGAGCGATTAAAATAGTAGTAATGGCAACTGCTGGGCGCTGGCTGTGTGCCCGGCAGTATTTCAGACAGTTTACAAGTGTAATTTCACTAACGCTCACCAGCTTTGCCAGGCGTGTGTTGTGTGGCCTGATTTACCCTCGAGAGGAGCCCGCCGGGTGAGGGAGGGAGGGGTGCAGACCCCGCTGAGCCCTTGTCCCCTGAACTGCTTCATTAGTGCTTTAAAGCCATCGTGTTGGTAGAATGTTTGACATGTTTTTCTCATTGTGAAAATAACGTATGCTTATTGTAGAAAATGTGCGCAGCGAAGAGAAAAGAGGGAAATAAAATGCCCTGTGAGCGTACTCCTCCAGGGTAGCCAGCGTCAGGGTCAGGCAAGTTCCCGGGGGTCTCTGTTCCTGGAGTAGTTCCGGAGTGAGGGAAGTCTGTCCGGTGCTGTCCTGGGGGTAAAGGGGCAGGGGGAGCTGGGGGACCACACAGCTTCTCAGAGAGGGGGTGTCACCTCTGCTTCCTTCCCCTCCCTCCTGTGTCCTGGCATAGATGGCTGCACCAGAGGGATGCTCGGAGACGGGGAGAGGGAGCTTGGAGGGTCGGTGTCGGGTGACCAGCTGCCGAAGGATGGCCTGGCCCACTCCGGGATGCGTCCCCCGCCACCGCCACCGCCCCGGCTCTGTCCACCCTCTGGCAGGTCCTCTGACTTAGCTTTCGTGAACTGAACTTTCTCCATCACAAGAAAGGAGCATGCTTCCCGACTCCTGACAGGTTGGCAGGGCTGCCGGGGAACCGTGCCAGGTGCAGTGAAGTTCCCTGGAAGGAAGACTCCGTGCCAAGGAATTTATGTGGAGTTAGGTTTCCCGGTGCCCAGGACCGCCCTGGCAGGTGCTGTTCCCTTCTCCCTGGGTGGGAGAGAGCTGTCCTGTCAGAGAGGGGTGGGGGGCACGGACCCGCCTCGCCTTCCTTCACTGTCTCAGAGGGGATCTGAGCCCTCAGGCTGGGTCCTTAGAGCCAGCCACCTGCCCCCCGGGAAGGAAGGCGAGCTGGCTGGTGCTGCTCCAGGGCCCTCGTGGGTTACCCAGGGTTCCCACTGGCACCTTGGGCGGGAGGGGCCGCCTCTGTGTCTCTCTTTGCTTCCTCCGACACTTCCAAGAACTGGAGTGGAAAGTAGCTGCTTCTCCTGGTAGGTCAGGTGTGGAACAAAAGCAGCGCCCCCTGTAGGTGTGCGCCCTCGGGCAGCAGGGCTCCAGCTCAGCCCGCCACGGGTTAGAAGCCTTCTTAGACTCAGCCGGGTCCCCACCCTGGTTCCTGGGTACCGGGTGCTTCCCGGGAGAGGGCTTACGAGGCCCTGGAGTGACAGGTGATGCCGGCCTCCCGCGGGCAGGCCTGCACTGCGAGGTACATCTGCCGCCCATCCGTTCGTTCAGCAAATTCACTGAGTGTGTTCAGAACGTTCCAGGCTTGGTTCTAGAGGCTGAGCATGTGCTGAGTGAGTGAATCGGATAAAATCCCGGGGCAGAGGCAGACAATAAAGGAAAGAAAGCAGGGAAGTGTGTGTGTAAAGCGCTATGG
>NW_020173674.1:2294005-2299518 GCF_003031525.2 Neophocaena asiaeorientalis asiaeorientalis | reverse complement strand
GTGGAGCCCCGAGGAAGGGAGGCAGGCTGGCTGTGTCTGGGGGAGGCTTCCAGGCAGGCAGGGCAGGGGGCATGAGGGGCGGGGGCGGGAGCTGAGGTCAGAAGGGTGTGGTGGCCCTCCTGGCCGGCGCGAGGACCACTCTTGGTGGGACGGGGGCTCTAGAGAAGGAGCGTGGGCCACTCTGGCCACGGTGCCCTGCGAAGCCCGGATACCAGCAGGGGCGCCTGCATCCCGGGGTCCAGGCGAGAGAAGGGCTGGACCTGCCATGGCAGTTGGGGTGAGAGGGCTGGGTTCCGGGTACGTTTAAAGGTGGAGGCCTGCAGTATCCAAGGGCATGGCGCTGGGTGCTCTGAGGGTATCCTGTAACAGGCAGAAGGGTATTCCTAGCCGTGCGCCTCAGGGCCACCCTGAGCTGGTGCCCCCGCAGTGCGGTGGGCAGGCAAGCATGCCGGTCTTCCTGGAAAGCCTGGGCTTGAGAGCCCAGGGAAGACGTTTCCCTGGTGCCCATGCTTGTCCTGGGGATGAAGAGGTCGGGGTTCAGGAGGTCCCCGAGAAGCCAGCCTCCGGGAGGCTGGGCCCTGGATGGTCGCAGCCCCTCCCTGGGGCACCTGATGACGTCCGGAGATGCTGCCGGCTTTGGTCCTTCTGTTGGCTCCTTCCGTCTCACCCCCGTGCCCAGGAAGGCAGCTCCGGGTAGGCCCTGACGGAAGGGTTTCCCGCGGTGGAGACGGTGCAGGAGGGTCTCGTGTGCACAGCTGCTTCCCCACACGTGTGCTCTGCTGTCTGTTTGCAGGCGTCCTGTGGGCTTGGTCGGGGCGAAGTTCCTGTTTCTGTGCCAGGCCTGGCCGGTGTCGGCCCATATCTCCTCCCGGCTCGGAGCCGTCCCGCTCTGGGTCCAGCACGGTGACCCAGGGATCTCGTGGTGTCCGGCAGCTGGCTGCGAAGGGCTGCGGTGTCAGGGTGTCTGCCCCGTTCCCAGGGAGAGTGAGAAACCGGGCTTGTGCTCTCCCACTCGGAGCCGACTCCGGGGCTCAGGGTGTGTCTGTGTGGAAGGGAACAGGCGCTGGGCCCTGTTCACACTCGTGGACTAGGGGACCAGGCTCCCTCCCGCAGCTTCAGGGACTGGTCTGCGCCCCTCCCCCCTGATCTCCTGCTGTGCCCCCCCAGCCAGCAGGTGATGAACGCATCCGCAGGGTAGTTGGAGCAGTGATCGGGACGTAGGGAGGAGGTGAGGGTCTCGGGGCAGCAGGTGGGGAGGAGGGGCTCAGTGGAGTCAGTGCCGTCTGCCGGCTGTGCCTGCTGCCTGGTCCTCGCTCGGGCTGGACTTCTGTCCTCCCACATCCTTCCTGAGGATTCCAAGGCAGAGGAGTGGCCTCAGGTCCCTGAAGCGGGGCAGGCTTGTGCCAGGTGCTGGCTGGACGGTTGGCCCCCTCTGGCAGGCATTTCCAGGGGCGGGGCCGTGGTCCTCTCAGGAGCTGGGCCTTGGCTGCTAGAAGCCTCACCGGTGCCGGGTTTGGAGAGCTCTGCAGTTCTTACGCGCCACCCATCGCCCACCCAGGGACTGGTCAGCACCAGCCCTCCCAGCACCCAGTGCACAAAAGGGTGTGTGCGTGTGTGTTTCTCTTTAATTGAGGTGAAAATCACCAGCGATGAAACTCACCATTTTAAAGCGCACAGTTCCGTGCATTTAGAGCACTCACGGTGTTGTGCGACCACCCCCTCCTTCTAGTTCCAAAACATTTTCGTCCCCAGATGGGAACCCACTGGCAGTCACTCCCCACTCCGTCCCCCAGCCCTGGGCACCTGCCCGTTCTGGACATTTCCCAGCCAGAAGGGTGACCCTGGGACCCCATTCTCTGGACTCACCCGGGCCTCCAGCCCCACTGACGTGTGTGCCTCTGTCTTTGCAGCTCCCGACTACAGGTCCGTCCTGAGCATTAGTGACGAGGCAGCCAGGGTGCGGGCCCTGAACGAGCACCTGAGCACGCGTAGCTATGTCCAGGGCTTCTCCCTGTCCCAGGCGGACGTGGACGCGTTCAGGCAGCTCTCAGGCCCTCCTGCCGACGCGCAGCTCTTCCACGTGGCTCGGTGGTTCAGGCACGTGGCCGCGATCCTGGGCAGCCCCCGCGCCCCAGCCCCGCCCTGTGGGCTCCAAGCAAGTGAGTAGCAGAGCGGCTCCCCGGCCGTGAAAACCTCCCCTCGAAGTTCTGTTCACACTCGTGGGCTAGGGGAGCCCATGAGTGTGACCTCCCTCTGAGGTCAGGGCCCTGAGGGTGCGAGGCGCCCACGGAGGAGCCCGCGGGGCTGGCGCTTGTCCCCGCACTCAAGCAAGCAGACTGGGGGGCCTGCTGGCGCCCCCCGAGGGGAGATGAGGACAAAACGCCGCGAGGTCAGCCCCCAAGGATCACGACCCCGGCGGCTGCTGTAGCAGAGCCTCTGGGAGGGGGGAAGCCCTGTGCCCCTCTCAGGGCCGGCCTTGGCCGTCAGCTCACTCCCGACCTGGCTCGGATTTGATTGGCTTCTTTTCCTTTATTCTTTCCCTAAGATTGCAGGGTGTGTGTCCACCAGATTTAGAATTATTGGATCTTAAGGAAGTATTCATGGGCATGAACTCTTTGGAGACCAGAGAGAAGGCGTTTCTGGGCTTTGAGATAAGACCAGTCTTGCAGCTCTGGCCCCCACCTGTCGGTGTGATGTGTCTGGACCCTGTCATTTCGGAGGCGATTCTGGAAAGTCTCTGGGGCGCGTGGTTCCTGGGTGGTCTCTCTCCTCCGGTGAATCGAGGTGCTTTTCCCATAATCGCCGGTGCCCTCAAGCGGCTCGGCCTCCCCGGGGGGGCTTCGAGCATGCACCCGAGCTGCGAGAGGGGTCCAGTGCCGTCTGAGTCGTCCCTGCTGGGCTGGGCAGCCCGCAGGGGCCTTTTCCAGATCCCTTCGGCTGGGACATTTGGACCGTTTCCCAGCTCCTGCACCGCTGCCTGGCCTCTGCTGGGTCCCCCTCTGTAACGGGGCAGAGGTGGGATGTCGTTTCTCCAAGCGTGGGGTGTGTTTTGGTTTTCTCGGTGATCCTGCAGCAGACACCCCTTCCCCGGCATAGGTGGGAGCCTTGCTGTGTAGACCGTCTCCTCCCCGTGCCTCCAGGCGGTGACCCAGGGGTGTCTGTGGTGGCAGGTGCTTCTCTCCCAGGGCTCAGTTGTCAGCTTGTCCCCCAGGTCCCCCCTCCCAAGGCACGGCCTCCAGGGGTGGAAGTCAGGGTGGGTCAGGGGCACGGCCTGTCTGGTGTTGCGTCCGGGGAACTTGTGGGGAGAGTGATGCAGACACATGTGAGGGAAAGGCGGGCCTCTGCCCTGCCAGTCGGGGGGCCTGCAGGTTCACCAGGGCGGTGAGGGAGGCACCTGGACAGCGCCAACAGGACTATTCACCTCCTTCCATTTCCAAGTCCCCCGTCACCAATGCCTCCCGGGGGCCGGCAGGGACCCTGAGTGGCCGGGGACGGCGGGTGGGCTGGTGCCCAGAACCCTCAGAGCCGGTGTCCTAGGCCGCGTCCCGGATGCCAGTGGCTGAGCGTCCGCCTCCCCGCATTGCTGGCCCATCTCAGACATCTCTGCAGCCTGTCCAGGGTGGGAGTGCCCCCTCTCCCAGCCCCTCGATCCCCAGTGCCCCGCCGGCCTTCCCTCCATGTCCCACTCCTGCTCGAGACCCCCAGCTGGACATCTCAGCACCGACATGCCCACAACTGGCTTGTCACCGTCCTCTGCGCTGGCCCAGCCTAGGTCCCTGTGCCTCTTGCCGTGGCCACGGGCCTCAGCAGCCCCGGGGAGCCACTCAGACACAGGAGGTGGACCAGGGCTCTGCCTAAGCCCCTTCCCCACCTCTCTGTTCCTTCTCTCACCCCCTCCCCATCTTGTCGCCTCCTCTCTGCGGCCCCGGCAGGGAGGGTCCACTGTGCTCAGGGTTTCAGCCCTGCTGTGCTGCTCTGTGTCTGGAGCGCCCCTCGCCCAGAGCGGGGCTCAGTCCAGACGGCTCCTCCTCCCGGGGTGCCCTCTGCCACTGGGCCCCCCTCACCCCCCTACCCGCCCTCCTGGGAAGGATCTTCAGGGCCTGCCCTTCACTGAAGAAGGCGTGTTAAGTCCCCCGGAGCGTGGGTCTGTCTGCGGCTGGGTGGGGTCTTCAGGGATGTGAACCTCTCTGCTGCCCCTCCTCCGAGGCTGAGGTGCGCGCTGCACCCAGGGGACCGGGGACCTGGCTGGTGCATCTCCCTCCATCTCCCCTCGGCACCCTCCCTGCCTAGAGCCTCGTTCTCAGGGCGTCCCTGAGTGGCACGTGCAGGTTACGTTGTCAAAGGTCAGGGGTTTGTTTCCCCACCGCAGCCACGTGCCTGGGGCAGAGCCAGGGCAGGACTGGGGGTGCTAGCGAGCAAAGGCACGCACAGTGTTTGGGACAAACCAGAGGAAGGGCAGACGCCTCAGGAGGTCCGTGTCAGGGTGGGGAAGGGACTCTGGTGAAGCTTCCTTCTTGTTAAACCGAGGTAGCGCCCCCCGATTCTCCCCTTTGGCAGATGGGGATTGTGTGTGCCAGTTTCCTTGAACTGTCACCGGCTGTGTGGCTGTAGCCACGCTTTGGGGAGCAAGAAAACCCAGGTGTGACCCGGTGTCCTGGACAGTGTCCCGCCGGCCGGGCTCCCTGGCTGCACCCTCAGCTGTGTCCTGTCACTGCCGTCCTTTCGGATGAGCCTTCGGTCCCACGGGCCCCGAGCCCCCCACCCCGGCCCCTGGCTCAGGGCAAGCACGGTGGTCGTCAGGCTCACGTCAGTGTGTGGGCAGCTCTCACCGGCGTCCCCTGTTGTCCCAGGTGGCAGCTCTGTCTTTGTGTCGGGAGCCGCAGCATCTAAGCAAGGGGAGGGGTTGATGGAGTCATAAAGGGGCAGGTGGGGCGTCATCAAATCGTTTGCTGCGTTTACGGTGAACCCTTAGACCACGCCGGACCTCAGGAGGCATTCGAAGTGTCAGGGGGACTTGGGCTTGGCCACCTGAGAGTTCGCTGGCACTCCCTGGGGTCAGGAGCTGCTGGATAGCGCCGTCTGTCCCCTCCCCGTCTGCCTGTACACATGTACACACACACACACACAGCCACCTCCCACCCCCTGCACCGTTCAGTTACGTGCATCCCTGGGTGCACGTGGCCAGGCCCAGGGCGGAGTGCTCCGTGACCCGCAGTAGGGAGCAGCAGGTCGCCTGGTGGCCACACTGGACGTGGACTCTGTGCCGGGAGGAGGGAGAATCGCTTTGCAGACACAGAGGCAGGGGGCGGGGTTGGGGGTGGTGCCGAGAGTGGGCCGGGAGAGGGCTGCGGAGCACAGCTGGGTTCTGGGTGCAGGAGCGGCGCCTTGGGGGTAGCTGGAAGGTCACCAGATGCCCAGGGCCTGTGAAGACTCAGCTTGGTGGCTCTTTCCGGCCCAGGCTCTTGGGGCGCAGGCTGTGTGAGGCCCGCCCTTCGCCCAGCGGGAGGCCTGTG
>NW_020173674.1:2274429-2293982 GCF_003031525.2 Neophocaena asiaeorientalis asiaeorientalis | reverse complement strand
AGGCTGGGCTCCCTGAGCCCCTGCCCTCAGTGTGGGGAGGACCCGGAGCTGCTCCCAAAGGCCTCCGGGGCCGCCCATGTGGAGCCGTGAGTGCCGGCATCAGCACCGTGTCCGGGAGCCTACATGTCGCCCGGGTGGGGGACAGGAACTGCGCGGGGAGCCGGCCACTGACCCGCAGCTGTTTCCGTCCTGACCTGGCTTCTGCGGCCGGAGGTGGCCCACGTCCTGTGAAGCCTCCACGGAGCCCGTCCTCCTGAGGGGGTGGCCAGCTGCGTTGCGGTCCAGGCGTGCGGCCGGCCCGGGTGCAGGGCCCGCGCCTCCCGTGCGCCCTCAGGCTGGGTCGGGCGCCTCATGCTGGGAGCCGGCGGAGGGGAGGCTGGGTGTAATGGGCCTTCTCCCGCCCCGTGGGGTTGGGACTCTGGGATGCGCCGCCACTCAGACGTGAGCAGGCAGAGAGGGGGCACGAGCGCTGGACGCGGGTGACGCTCTCAGGGTCCACTTTCCCCTTGTTCCGCGGGTGACCCAGCTGTGCTGTCTCCCTGGCAGGCAGAGGCCGGCGCACGCAGCCCCCGTGGTCTCCTCCAGCCGGGTCCGAGCCGTGCCAGCTCCGCCTGTACAACAGCCTGACCCGGAGGAAGGTAGGGGGGCCCTGGGGGCAGGGGCGGCAGCTCTTAGCTAGCGAGCGTCCTCTGTGTGGCCGGGGCAGGACTGTCCTCGGAAGCACACCTGGCACGCCTCAAGGGGCCTGCCCGTCGGCGCTCTGGCTCTGGCTGTGCTCGGGGCCAGGCCCGAGTGTAGATGCTTGTGGCTGCTCTGAGCCAGGCCAGGAGCCAGCGTGCTCTTGCAGGGGACCTGTGGTGGCAGCTGGTGTCCCAGTGCCAGCCAAGCAGGGCCTGTTGCTGTCGGGGGCCCAGCAGGTGTGGGGACGAGGGCAGGATCGGCCGGGGCCGCTCAGCAGGGCCAGTGGCTCCAGAGATTTTGAAAAGGACTCCGGCCGAGGGCTCATTGGATTGCCATCAGCAAGCACCCTGAGCAGATGGGATACGGGGTCCCCCTCATGGACTTAATTGGTGACAGCGGCCCCTGAACTGGTCTGAGACCATCGGGCCGTCGGCGGGAGGCCTCGCTCTCCAGGCCGGCTCCTCTGGGATTGCGGACCCCCGGGCATCTGTGAAAGGAAACATCCCCGCTCACGTCGTTCCTGGGGGCAAAGGCAGGGCAGTCCCTGCGCTCAGCACGGGGCCTGGCTCACAGCAGGTGCTTGATGAACGGAAGAGCAGCAAAAGCAGGAGCGTCCGTCTCCTTGACCCCCAGCTTGCGTCCCCGAGTGGGATCCCAGGGAGGAAGGGGCCTGCCCCCATCCCAGGTGACTGTGACTTTCCCGTAACACTAAGCAGTCCTCGTGGAGTGTGTATGAACCATTTGTCTCTGGCGGCTGTGGTCCTGCACGGTGCCTCCTGCATCCTTTGTGACGGTCATTCCTTCATTTCCAACCAAGGACGTGTTTGTACCTCAAGACGGGCGGAGGGTGACGTGGTACTGCTGCGGGCCCACCGTCTACGACGCCTCCCACATGGGGCACGCCAGGTAGGGCTGCACCTGGGCGCCGCTACAGGGACCCAAGCTCTGAGAGGAAGCCCAACGCCCAGCCTTTCCTCTTATTTTTAAGAAGAAAAATTTTCATTCCGTCAGTACTACATATTCACTGTAGAAAAACTAGAGAGACCAGATAACCAGAAAGAAAAAGCCCACAGCCCCAATGTTATTACTCTCCTGGACTCTGACCAGATACTTTCCTCCGTGTGCCTGGCAGTTCCTCCTCATCCGAGGCTCTGGAGGTGGGGGTGGGGGTCCCCGGTGCTGGGATCCCTGACACCCAGACCCGTGGCCAGTGTGCAGTGCCCCCCGCCCCGCAGTCACGAGCGGGGTGGGCATGAGAGTAGCGGCTTTGGGGGGAAATGCGGGGGATCTTTTTCCTTGTATGTGTTTTAACTGCAGAACCAAGGTGATGTGCGTGATGTGCTGTGTGGAAAGGTTTGTCTTTTTATTGTTCTAGGTCCTACATCTCCTTCGATATCTTGAGAAGAGTGCTGAGAGATTACTTCAAATTTGACGTCTTTTATTGCATGAACATCACAGACATTGATGATAAGGTAAAGGGAGTTTTCAAGGTTGAATTTTAAACACAGTGGACGGTATGAGGGAAGAAATGACTTTGGGTAAGTTAATAAAGTAACGTCGGCTTGAGTGCCCTCAGCCCAACACATGCTGTTTGAATCCCCTCTGGGACTTGTATCACGGTTTATGCAGACGATGATGTCCTGTATTCAGCTGTTTGGATGCTGTTGGGAAACCTGGGGAAATGTTAATAACACCCGGTGCTCCAGGGAAGGCGCGTGCTATAGTGTCTGGCGCTGCGGGGAGGCCGGGCCTGGCTCAACATGTTCGGACAGTTCCGGCGTCGGAGGCGGGGCGGTGTGTGTGGGTGTGAGCTCAGGCACCGCCCGGCACTCTGCACAGGGACCCGGCAGGTGCCGAGCTGACCCCCATTTCCCTCCTCTGCTCCCAGATCATCAAGAGGGCCCGGCAGAACTACTTGTTTGAGCAGTACCGGGAGAAGCAGCCCCAGGCAGTGCAGCTCCTGGAGGACGTGCACGCTGCCCTGCAGGTGGGCCCCCGGCCGCTCCTGGGTCCCTGGGTCCCCACGTCCCCACGTCCCCGTCCCAAGCGCAGGGGCTGTCCTCGGCGCGCTTCATAAGGTGTAGGGTCATGACGTCTCGGTCGCGGTGCTCCCCTGGCCCACGGGGAAAGCCGCCAGGACGGACGCACGTGGGTGGGGCAGGGGGGGGGCGGGGGTGACCGTTGCTGCCGCTTACGGGAGAACCTCAGAACCGGTCACGGCGATCTGCGCCGACTTGTGAATCTTCCACGTGGAGCTCACGAGCAAATGACACGCGTGTGACCAGGACGCAGAAGCTGTGCTAAGCTTCTCAAATGGATGGTGCTGGAAATTTCTGGAATTATTTGAAGAAATTAGTTCTTTCCAATTTAATATTTTTGTTTTGAGTAAACAGTATTACAACTGATGGTGTCAGACAGTGAGGTCAGGAAAAGGCATTTTCTTCTTTTCCATAATTGTCATCTTTAGTAATTGCAGTAACGATTGCTGTTGTGCTTTTCATGTTTTATCTCTGGAAGAAGAAAGTAGGAATGAAATTAGGGCTTAGCAATCCTCTAGGCGGACGAGGGGGGCCCACTGGGCGGTGGTGCCTTCGTGGTGGCAGGTGACACACCCGCGTGGCCCCGGGCACAGCCTTAGGGCGCTGCCACGCCCGGCTCGCTCAGACGAGGCAGCGCAGGACAGCCTGGGCCGCAGGTCAGGGTCCCTCTGGGGTGACACTCCACAGACACAGACCTCTGGGTCGCCACGGGCAGAACTGGCCTCGTGCGTGGAGTCACCTCTGGACTCGGGGTTCTGCTGAGCGGGCATAACAGCTGTGGCCTCTCCTCACGCTCGCAGCCGTTTTCAGCAAAGTTACGCGAGACCTCGGATCCCGACAAGAGGCAGATGCTGGAGCGCCTGGAGCGCGCGGTGAGGCTGGCGGCGGAGGCGCTGGAGGAGCCGGCGCGGCGCGGCCTGGCGGGGGAGGAGCTGGACGGCCGCGTGCAGGTGAGGCTGAGGTGGGTCCCGCCGGCCCCTCGCCTTTGCCCCACTGCCTTCAGGGAAACAGCAGGTGCTCTCGGGGCGGAGCCGGCTCCTCAAGGTGTTTCCCACACTCGCCGGGGGCTCTGTCCAGCGTTGGCACTGGCAGCACCTGGGGCAGGCGGAGCGAGAGATGCCGGTGGGCCTGAGCTCCGGGGCCGCGGGGACCCGCTGGGCTTGAGCCTTCCCCGCGGCGGCCTTCTGCCCCTGAGGGCGGGCTCCGGGTGCCCGGCCTTCCTCCGGTCCCGACGGCCCTTCTGCTCTGCGCCGGCGCCCCCTGCCGGCCGCTCGCAGAACCGCGGGAAGGATGCAGCCAGGGAGGCTGCGGCCGAGGGCGCGGACGTGTAAGGGGGTGGCCGCCTGCAGGGCCCCCCTCGTCTGGGGCCTCGCGGGGCAGGATGCTTGGTGTGCTTGTCCTGAGCTTCGTGAGGAGTCAGGCGCACGGTGTCTTGGGGACGAGGGCTTTCCCGCGGGCGTGCTTCTGAGACGGGCCACACGAGGTCCCGCCCTCCCTGCTGTGGACGCCTCGGGCCCAGCCGTTTATTTCTTCTCCTGAGAAGCTGGTTACGTTTCCGTGTTACCGGCAGTGATGCTGGGAATTCTCTTCCCAACGATTCCAGTGAGGCCCTTTTTGTTAAAATTGTGGTAAGGTATGCATAACATACAGTTACCACTTGAACCATTTTTAAGTACATGTGTTCACGTGGTTGCGTAAACATCACCACCGTCCATCTCCAGAAGTTCTTTCGTCTTCCGAAACGGACGCTCTGTCCCCATGGAACGCCCACTCCCCTCCCCTCCCCCAGCCCGGGCCCCACCGTCTGCTTTCGGCCCCCATGAATCTGGCTCCTCCAGGGACCTCACACAAGTGGGATCACACAGTGTTTGTCCTTTTGTGACTGGCTTATTTCACTCGGCAAACTGTCCTCGAGGTTCAGCCACGCTGTAGCCTGTGTCAGAACGTCCTCTCTTCTTAAGACTGAGTACTGTTCCGTGATGTGGGGGGACCACGTTTTGTGTGTCCTGTCATCCTTTGATGAACGTTTGCGTTGTCTCTTGTGACTCATGCTGCTATAAACGTGGGTGTGCAAGTATCTGTTCGAGTCCCCGCTTTTAATTCTTCTGTGGGTATACCCCCAAAAGCAGGTTGTACGCCAGCTCAACTTTTAATATTCTGAGGTACTGCCGTGCTGTTTTCCATAGAGCACAGGGGTTCCAGTGTCTTCACATCCTTGTCGACCCCTGCGCTTTTCTGTTTTCCTGACTTTGCAGGACATTTGGTCCATGCCAAGAGGTCCTTGAAATTTGGTCCCATCCAAAACGTCCATGGTTATATCTGGTCCATGCCAAATGGTTTTAGATAGGACCACACTTCAGAGGCCTTTTGGTGTGGACCAAACGTCTGATGGACCAGATGTCTTACATGTAAATGTATCCTCCTGCTGACATGCTTCCAGTGTCCTGTTAATTTGCCTATACACCAGCACTTTGTGTTGCTGGATTCGTTCCTCTTTATCAACGGAACGTATACTGTAAAGTGGTAATTACTGTGGTTTGAATTTGCATTTCTCCAACCTCTCCTGAGACTGAGTATCTTTTCACGTGTTCACTTGCTGGCTGTAATTCTGCACATCCATCTTCTGCCCCGTTTTCCACTGGGCTGTTTGTCTTCTTCCTGGTTTGTAAGCATCCTTGGGTTTTCCCCAGACACTAATCCTTTCTCATTTAAATGTGTTGCAAGCACCTTCTCCTAATGTGTGGCTCTTCTTTTCACTTCCTTTTAATAACAGAGGGTCTTAGTTTTAATGTATTCAACTTTATCTGTTTTCCCTAAACTTGGCAGTTTTGTGTCTTAAGAAATCTTTCTTGCCCTGAAACGTGAATATATTCCCCAGTATTTTCTTCTGAGGATTTTAAAGTTGTACAGGTCACATTTAAGTCTTTGATCCCCCAGAATTAGTTTTTGTAAGTCATGTGAGTAGAGATCCTATCCCCTCTCCCCCGCACAGATATGGGAGGCCCCCCCTTTCCTCAGCCCCTTTCTGTCGTGTGTCGTGTCTCAGTTCTGTTCCATAGGTCAGGTTATCCACTCTGTGTGAGTCTCACCGCGTCTGTCACCAATGCCTGGAGAGGTAGGAAGCCTCACCTTGTTTTTGTTCTCCAGGTATGGTTTTCTTTTTTTCTTTTTTAAAGATTTATTTATTTATTTATTTTTGGCTGCGTCGGGTCTTAGTTGCAGCACGCGGGATCTTTCGTTGCCGCACGTGGGCTTCTCTAGCTGTGGCATGCTGGTTTTCTCTCTCTAGTTGTGGCGCGCTGGCTCCCGGGTGTGTGGGCTCAGTAGTTGTGGCTCGCGGGCTTAGTTGCCCTGTGGCATGTGGGATCTTACTTCCCTGACCAGGGATTGAACCCACATCCCCTACATTGTAAGGCGGATTCTTTACCGCTGGACCGTCAGGGAAGTCCCACCAGGTATGTTTTGAATGCTCCTTGCTTGTCGAGTCCCATACAAGATACTGCTGGGGTTTTATTTATTTATTTATTTATTTATTTATGGCTGCGTTGGGTCCTCGTTGCTGTGCGTGGGCTTTCTCTAGTTGCGGCGAGAGGGGGCTGCTCTTCATCGCGGTGCGCAGGCTTCGGGCTCTAGAGCGCAGGCTCAGTAGTTGTGGCGCACGGGCTTAGTTGCTCCGCGGCATGTGGGATCTTCCCGGACCGGGGCTCGAACCCGTGTCCCCTGCATTGGCAGGTGGATTCTCAACCGCTGGGCCACCAGCGAAGCCCTTCAATATTATATATTGATGGATCATTTCAGAGCTCCACCTTTGAATGTGTTGATCCTCTCTATTCTCTCTTTCTATTTCAAAAAAAATTTTTTTTAAGAGTTTATTATTTTAGAGCAGTTTCAGGTTCACAGCAAAACAGGTTTTGTGTTTTGATAAATAAAGGTTTCCTGTGTACCCCCCACCCCACCCCCATACACACAGAGCCACGCCCACTGTCAGCATTTCCCGCCCCCCCAGAGCCGTATGTTTGTTACAACTGGGGAAACTACACTGACACGTTGTCATCACCCACACAACAGTTTACATTAGGGTTCTGTCTTGGTGTTGTACATTCTGTGGGTTTGGACAAACGTATAGTGATACGTATCTGCCCTTAGAGTCTTCCACACAGTAGTTTCCCTGCCCTAAAAATCCTCTGTGCTTCGCCTGTTCATCCCTCCTTCACCCCAACACCTGGTAACCACTGATCCTTTTACTGTCTTCATAGTTTTGCCTTTTCTGAATATCACAGAGTTGGAATCATGCAGTATGTGCCCTGCTCAGATTGGCTTCTTTCACTTAGTAATGTGAATTTAAGGTTCCTCCGTGTCTTTTCATGGCCTGATAGCTCACTTCTCTGTAGCACTGAAGGTTAGCTCATTGTCTGGACGGACCACAGCGTATTTACGCACTCACCCACTGAAGGGCATCTTGGCTGCTTCCAAGTTTTAGCAGTTAGGCATAAAGCTTCTGTAAACATCCATGTGCAGGTTTTTGTGTGGACATAAGTTTTCACCTCTTTTGGGTAAATACCAAGGAGCGTAACTGCTGGATCATGTGGTGAGAGTAGGTTTAATTTTTCTTTTTTTTTTTTTGCGGTACACGGGCCTCTCACTGTCGTGGTCTCTCCCGTTGCGGAGCACGGGCTCCGGACGCGCAGGCTCAGCGGCCATGGCTCCCGGGCCCAGCCACTCCACGGCACGTGGGATCCTCCCGTACCAGGGCACGAACCCGTGTCCCCTGCATCAACAGGCGGACCCTCAACCACTGCGCCACCAGGGAAGCCCCTAATTGTTGAAGAAACCGCCAAACTGTCCCCCAAAGTGGCTGCACCATTTTCCACTCCCACCAGTGGCGGATGAGAGTTCCCGTTGCTCCAGATCCTCACTAGCCTTTGGTGTTGTCAGTGTTGCAGATTTTGGCCATTGAAATAATGTACAGAGTATCTCGTTGTTTTAATTTGCATTTCCCTGAAGCCACACGATGTGGAGCATCTCTTGATATTTATTTGCCATCTTTATGTCTTCTTTGGTGAGGTGTCTGTTAATGTCTTTGGACCTTTTTTTAATCAGGTTGTTTTCTTATTGTTGAGTTTTGAGAGTTCTTTGTATATTTTGGATAACAGTCCTTTATCAGATGTGTCTTTTGCAAATATTTTCTTCCGGTATGTGGCTTGTCTTTTCATTCTCTTGACAGTGTCTTTCCCAGAGCAGAAGTTTTTAATGGTGATAAAGTCCAGCTTATCAATTCTTTTCTTTCATGGATCATGCATTTGGTGTTGTGTGGAAGAAGTCATTGTCAAAGCCAAGGTCATCTTTGAAGTGCGTAAGGTCTTGGTCTAGATTCATGGTTTTTGCATGTGATGCCCAGTTGTTAAGCACAGTTTGTTGGAAACTGTTTTGCTCCTTTGCTCCTTTGTCAAAGAACAGTTGGCTATATTTATATGAGTCTGTTTCTGGACTCTGTTCTGTTCCATTGCTCTGTTTGTCTGTTCTTTCACCAACGCCACACTGTCTTGATTACGGTAGCTTTACAGTAAGTCTTGAAGTCGGGGAGTGTCAGTCCTCCACCTTTGTTCTCCTTCAATATTGTGTTGGCTATTCTGGGTCTTTTGCCTCCTCTCCATATACACTTTTTTAAATTTTTTAATATTTATCTGTTTATTTATTTGGCTGCGCCGGGTCTTGGACGCGGCTTGTATGATCTTTTAGTTGCGGCATGCGTGTGGGATCTAGTTCCCCAGCCAGGAATCAAACCCGGGCCCCCTGCGTTGGGAGCGTGGAGTCTTAGCCACTGGACCACTAGGGAAGTCTCTCCATGTACACTTTAGAATCAGTTTGTCAATATCCATAAAATAACTCGATAGGATTTTGATTAGGATTGAATCGAATCTACAAATCAAGCAGGGAGGAACTGATACCTCGACAGTATTAAACCTTCCTATCCCCAAACATGAAATGTCTCTCCATTTCTTTCATCAGAGTTTTGTAGTTTTCCTCATGTAGATCGTGTACGTATTTTGTAAGACATATATGTGAGTATTTCATTTCGGATGCTGATGTAAATGGTATTGTGGTTTTAACTTCAAATTCCACTTCTTATTTCCTGGCCTTTAGTTTTGTCTTCTTTCCCAGTCAATATACAGACGGTCCCTGACCTCTGACAATTTGACTTGGGATTTTTTGGCTTTACGATAGTGCAAAAGCAATAAACAGTCAGTATAAACCATACTTTGAATTTTGATCTTCTCCTGGGCTAGCGATACGCAGTCCAGTACTCTCTCGGGATGCGGGGCACCATCAGTGAGCCTCAGATCGCCAGGGTGAACAACTGACACACTTAAAATTACACTGTGCCCAGACCACCATTTTGTTTTTTGCTTTCAGAACAGTATTCAGTACTTTACATGAGCTATTTCAACACTTAATTGTAAAATAGGATTGGTGTTAGATGATTTTTCCCAAGTGTAGGCTAATGTATTCTGAGCACATTTGAGGTAGGCTAGGCTAAGCTATGATGTTGGGTAGATTAGGTGTGTTAAAGGCACTTTCAGCTTAATGATATTTTCAACTTATGATGGGCTTATAATCCTGTATCATCCTCTTTTTTTTTGCCCTTTTCTTGCCTTATTGCATTAGCAAGGACTTCCAGTATGATGTTGGAAAGGACTGGTGAGAGGGGACATTCTCGCATTATACCTCATCTTAGTGGAAAAGCTTCCGATTTCTCACCACTAAGTCTGATGTTAGCTGTAGGCTTTTTGTAGCTGTTTTTTGTTTATTAAGTTGAGGAAGTTCCCCTCTATTCATTTACTGAGAGTTTTTATCATGAATGGGTGTTGCATTTTGTCAGATGCTTTTTCCGCATCTATTGGTATGACCTTGTGGTTTTTCTTTCTTCGTCTGTTGATGTGATGATTTACATTGATTGATTTTATAAAGTAGAACCAGCCTTACATACTTGTGATAAATTTCACTTGGTTGTGGTATATAATTCTTTCTATCCTTTTGTGCATTCAGTGTGGTAATATTTTGTTAAGGATTTTGCATCTGTATTCATCAGAGTTTTTTTTTTTTTTTTTTTTTTTTTTTTTGCGGTACGCGGGCCTCTCACCGTTGTGGCCTCTCCCGTTGTGGAGCACAGGCTCCGGACACGCAGGCTCAGCGGCCATGGCTCACGGGCCCAGCCGCTCTGTGGCATGTGGGGTCTTCCCGGACCAGGGTACGAACCCGCGTCCCCTGCGTCGGCAGGCAGACTCTCAACCACTGCGCCACCAAGGAAGCCCCCACGAGAGATATTGATCTGTGGTTTTCTTGGAATGTCCTTGTCCGGTTTAGGTATTAGGGTAATGCTGTCCTCCTAGAAGGAACTGGGAAGTATTCTCTTTGCTTCTGTCCTCTGAAAGAAACTGTAGAAAATTAGTATAATTTCTTCCTTAAGTGTTGGCAGAATTCAGCAGTGAATCCATCTGGGCCTGGCGCTTTCTATCTTGCAAAGTTATTAATTATTGATTTAACCTCTTTAATGGATACAGGCTTATTCAGATTTCTCTGTATCATGTTGTGTGAGTTTTGGCAGATTATGTCTTTCAAAGAATTGGTCCCTTCAGGTTATCAAATTTAGGGGCACAGAGTTGTTTATAATATTCCTTTATTCTTCTTTTAACTTCCATGGGGTCTGTAGTGATGTCCCCTCTTTCATTTCTGATATTAGTATTTGTGTCCTCTTTTTTTCTTGGTTAACTTGGCTCATCAATTTTATTGATCTTTTCAAAGAACCAGCATTTGGTTTTGTTGATTTTCTCTATTAATTTCCTGGTTTCTGCTTTAATTTAAAAAAAATATTTATTTGTTTGTGTGGTTGCACTGGGTCTTAGTTGCAGCAGGCAGTCTCCTTAGTTACAGTTCGAGGGCTCCTTGGTTGTAGCTCGCCGGCTCCTTAGTTGCAGCACGTGAGCTCCTTAGTTATGCATGCGAACTCTTGGTTGCTACACACACGTGAGATCTAGTTCCCTGACCAGGGATCGAACACGGGAGCCCTGCATTGGGAGCACGGAGTCTTAACCACTGGACCACCAGGGAAGTCCCTCTGCTTTAATTTTTTATTATATCCTTTCTTCCGCTTACTTTGAATTTTTTTTTAATTGGCAACAAGCTAACTTTATTTATCTTTATTTTTATTATCACTATATTTTTGGCTGTGTTGGGTCTTCGTTGCTGCACGCAGGCTTTCTCTAGTTGCGGCTAGTAGGGGCTACTCTTGGCTGTGGTGCACGGGCTTGTCACTGCGGTGGCTTCTCTTGCTGTGGAGCACGGGCTCTAGAGCACAGGCTCAGTAGTTGTGGCACTCGGGCTTAGTTGCTCCGCGGCACGTGGGATCTTCCCGGACCAGGGCTCGAACCCGTGTCCCCTGCATCGGCAGGCGGACTCTCAACCACTGCGCCACCAGGGAAGCCCTTAATATTTATTTACTTATTTATTTATGTATTTATTTTGGCTGCGCCGAGTCTTAGTCGCGACAAGTGAGATCTCTGTTCTGTTTTTTTTGGCCAGCCTCTGAGAACACAGGCGTTTTGGTTTTCAGTTTTGGAGGCTGCTACCGAGATCTCCTCAGGCTGAGACTCCTTCCTCAGTCACGTCCAGTCAGGGCCATCAGAGACGTTCTTCATTTCCATTTAGGCACTTTCCCCTCTAGCATCTCTGTTTGGTCCTGTCTTGGGATTTCCGGCTCTCTGCTTACATTCCCCACCTGGCTTCGCGCGCTGCCTGCTTTGTCCACTAGGGCCCTTAGCATATCGGTCACGGTTGTTTTAAATCCCTGGTCTGATAATCCCAGGATCCCTGCCACGTCTGGTCCCGTTGCTCTCTCTGTCTTTTCCGAAAAGTGGCGTTTCGGCTTTCGGTACGCCTTGTGATTTGTTTTCATGGTAGTTAGTACATGATGTACTGGGTAGAAGGAGCTGCTGTCAGTAGTCGTGTGGCGAGGACGCCCTCTGTGGTCCTGTGATGGGTCTCAGTCCTTCAGTGGCCTGTGCCCGTGGCCTGTGAACATCACAGGTGTTTCTGGGTTTCTCCTCCCCTCCCCCTTAGATGGGGCAGGATGTGTGAAAGGGCCTGGAGGTGGACGTTTTCCTCCCCCAGGTCAGTTAGGCTCTGCTAGAACCCCAGCAGCTTAGGTTCTGGTTAGCCGGTTCCTCCTGAGGGCAGCCTTGTTAGGAACAGAATGCTTTGTCATATTTCAGAGCAGTTCCTTTGCCTCTCCCCCTGCCGGAAGCATGAGGGGATTTTTCTCCAATATTTACTGTGAGTAACCGTCAGGGCTCCTAGAGGTAAATCTCACAAATTTGTGGGGCCCCAAAGGCTGGGTCGCCCTGGAGTTTTGATCTCGGACTTGTCCACACCGAGCCTCCAGCGGGTGGTCAGTTTCAGTTCCGGCCTCCCTGCCCGTCACTGGGTCCCAAGCACTTTCTGCCCCGGTAAGTGGCGTTCTCTGCACCTGCCCGTCTCTCTGCTGTTCAAGGGGTGGCAGTTTGCCCTGGGCCTCTTTCCCTTACGGATCTAAGAGGAGTAGTTGTGCAGCCTTTCGCTCATTGTCGGGACAGAGTGGCAGCTCAGGACTTCAGCTCATTTCCTGGTTTAAGCATTTGAGGCCATAAATTTTCCTCTAAGTATCATTTCTGCTACTTCCACGTATTTTGACATTATTTGCTTCTGAACGGTTTTTTGTTTCCATTTTGATTTCTTGTTTGGAAACCCAAGAATTATCTAGAAGTTTGTTTGATTGGAATCTCATTCTTCTGCTTGGTCATGATCTGTGTCGATCCCGAGGGCGGGGGTGGACTTTCTGCCCCTCCGCATGGGGCAGGCCCTGCCCCTGGGCACCAGCCTGGTCCTGGGAGGTTTCCCCTGCTGTCCCCCAGCGCAGTGGCACATGAGCGGCTCTGTTCTGTCTGGGAGCTGCCACAGGGGGTGCCCTTGCCACCGCTTCCACGCCCAGGTTCCCTGTGCCCTCTCCCCCCACCCTTTGGTCTTTGCCTCCGCCCCTGCCAGTGGACCGCAGACCGCCTGCCTGTCCCCACGTCTGTCGGCTCCGGGTAATGAGCAAAAACACTAGATTCCTCCAGGGCAGAGCTCCAGGTCCCCCTGGCCTTCGGGACTCCGGCTGCAGCCCTGATGCTGTCACATCACGTCTCAGATGGACGTTCCTGTGTGTGGTGTGAGTGCTGCGGTGACAGGACACGACTCGTACCCATGCTGCACCATGGGGCCTTTGGTCAATGGCATGTGGCCGGCAGGGCGGCGTGGCCTTGGAGACTTCCCACCAGGACGTGGCTCCGCCTCCCGTTGTGACCCTCCCCTCGAGCACTCAGGTGTCCAGGCTGTGGCTGACCACACCACGTGCTCTCCCACCCTGCACCGCTGGGCCTCCCCAAGCTCACCCTGACCCTCCGGCGCCACGGTCAGCGCTCTGAACACTCCGGCCTCTTAACCGCCAGGCCATCCGTGGGAGCGCCGTGGTCTCCTGGGTCGGGGCCGCGTCTGTGCATCCGAGGCCTCGAGTGACACAGGTTGACCGCGCCAGCTGTGAGCCCGTGAAAGTTGCACGTGTGGGCGGATATTCTGTTTCTCTTTCTTCAGGTGCTGTTGGAAGAAGCGAAGGATCTGCTTTCCGACTGGCTGGATTCCATGCATGGCAGTGAAGTGAGCGACAATTCTATTTTCTCCAAACTGCCCAAGTTCTGGGAAGCGGAGTTCCACAAAGACATGGAAGCCCTGAACGTAAGTGTCGCCGACTGTCTTGACCTTGCTGTCTTGGGCTGAGGATCCCCCATGACCAGAAGGCCTTGTGGGATCCAGACCATTTCACTTTGCAAGTAAATTCAGTTAAAGATGAGCGTGGCGGCGGGGAGCAGGGGGCTTCCGGGCGCCAGCAGTGCTGCAGCTCCCCTTGAACCAGGACTTTGTCATCGTCCCCAGGTCCTCCCTCCAGATGTCCTAACCCGCGTTAGTGAGTACGTGCCGGAGATCGTGGACTTTGTCCGGAAGATTGTGGACAACGGTTATGGGTGAGCTTGAGGCCCTGCTCAAGGCTGCGCAGCATTCCAGGCAGGTTTTCCAGGGAAAGCGGCTCTCCTCTGGCTCCAGACCGGGAGCAGAAAAGCGCACGGTTTTGCTGCTCAGGGTGGTGGTGCCCTGGGGCTCCCGTTACAAAGCACCACGCGGCAGGCAGCTCAAACCACAGAAGAGTCAGCGCACAGCTCCAGAGGTCCCTGTGTGTGTGCACACGTGCCGCTTGTCCCTCCCTTTGTGTCCCGATCTCTTCTTATAAGGACACTGGCTGTACTGGATTAGGACCCCACCCTAATGGCCTCACTTTCACTTGATTCCCTCTGTAAAGACCCTCTTTCCAAATGCAGTCAGACTCCGAGGTGCTGGGGGTCAGGACTCCAGCATGTGGATTTGGAGGACATGGTTGAGCCGTAACTTCGCCTTATCGGCAGCCGCTTTCCTCTGTGCCACTTGGTTCTTAGCTTCCCAGTTGCTTTGTAAGAGAACCCTCTGGGTTTTCCTTGGTAGTGGCGGCTGTTCAAACAACCGTTTAGCTGTACGGAGGCCATGTCTTTGTTCCAGGCAGGAAGGGGAAGCAGGAGGGTGGTGCTGGCTACACCCAGCCTGTCCCTGAAGCCCCCGGCAGATTTGGTCATACAGCTTGGGGCCTAGTCCAGGACCTGGGGCCACCCCCACCCAAGGGGCTGGCCAGCACCTCTGCCCAGGCCCGTGGCCTGCCCTGGGGACCACAGTGAGAGATGCTGTAGGTACCACCTGGCCCCTGGTCCACTGGGAAGCTCCCAGTTAAGGCCACGCGTCACCAGGTCCCCAAAGCAGCACGCCGTTGCCCTTGGGCACCTCCAGGTCTTTGGAGACGCAGGCCACTTGGTGAGGGCGCTCAGAGTCTTCCTCGTGTTGGGTCCCAAGGCGGGTGGGCTTTATCCTTGCCGGGCCAGGATTTGGCCCCAGGTTACCGTCCTCACCATCTGCCTGCGTGGAACGCTTTTCCCGTCTCTGAGTCAGCGTTTTCAGAAATAGGCAGCAAGTGGACCTGTGGACGGGGGCCAGGCGTCTGTGTGCTGATGCCAGGCCCCCGCCCGGGAGAGCTGCCATCCCCCTCGCGCGAGGGGAGGCGGGCGGGGCCTTGGAGCAGCAGGAAGTGCCTGGCACAGGGACCAGGCCGTGGGTTCTCGCGAAAGGACGATAGTTCCTTGCACCCCCACCGCCCCCCACCGCCACCCCCACCCGTCACACGGTCACCGTGGGGCAACTCCAGACTGCCAAGCTGAGTGATGTGGGCAGGGCCACGGCGGGAGGAGACAGGGCATCCCAGCCTGGAGTAACCCCCACGCTCCCAGGAGGCAGAGCCTGGCGGGCCGGGCAGGTGGTGGCGTGTAGACAGAGGCAAGGGTGGCAGGGCGGAGGGACAGGCTGTCAGGGAGTGTGGAGTCCCTGTCCCGGCCCCTCTCAGCCCACACAGCAGCTCTGTTTGAACAGCCTCCTGGCCTCCCCGCAGCGTGGCCGAACCAGGGGAGGCTCGCAGCTGGAGCAGATGCCCCAACGGCCTGCGGGTGTCCAGGCCGGCCCGCGAGCACCTCATCACACCTCCCCCAATGGCTTTGTTTTCCAGCTACGTTTCAAACGGGTCCGTCTACTTCGACACGGTGAAGTTTGCCAACAGTGAGGGACACTGCTACGGGAAGCTGGTGCCCGAGGCCGTCGGGGATCAGAAAGCCCTGCAGGAGGGGGAAGGTAAACGGACCGGCTCGAAGTCAGAGCCAAGTGGAGCCGCGGCCTCACCGCACATGATCGGGGTCACCAAGGTTCACGGGGACCGTGGTTTTTCACCTAAAGGGATTTTAGGAGCTCTGTACACTAAGCCCCTGAAATGTATTATACTTAAGAAACAGAAGAGTGAGTGGCTGCAGTGCCATCCTGAGAAGCGTGCAGACCTTGGGGCCTCGGCCGTGGGGTTGGACTTTGCTGATCTCTCGGCACCCAGAGCACCCAAGGGTCGGGTGGGCTGTGCTGGACACGCAGGCGGGTGTGTGGAGAGGAATCACACGGTGCTGAACGAGGGCACGTGTACCCACGTGGGGCAGCGGGGAGCCTGCGGAGGGAAAACCCCAGGGTGCTTTGGTCGAAGGCGTGCAGTACCCCAGTGAGGGAGTAGACACAAGATCGTTTACTTACCGATCCCACGAGTAGGGCCGGAGGTGGGCACTGGGCGGGGAAGGGCAGTCCCCCATCCCAGGGCAGGAGCGAGCAGCTGTTACTTGTAAGGCGGCTGTGGGAAAAGGAAGGTGGGAACTGAAGCCCGGTCCTTCTCTGGAAGTCCAGACTGTGGCTGTGGGCAGAGCTGTCCTGCCGTGAGAAGCGCAGGCAGCAGCTCAGAGCGGCTGTGTTCTCAGCGCAGAGAGTGTGACCGTGTATAACGACAGCCCCGGGCCCATCTTGATCCAAACGTTTTAAACAGAGACACAGTGCCTTTTCTGGACCAGGCGGGATTCTACTTGTCTTTCATAAGTGTTTACTTTCACCCCCTCAGTGTATCGGGGGGAGCAGTGCAGGGGCTGCTCTCACACTGCCGGACACACGCTGTTTATCCACCAGTGTTTCTGGGAGGCACTTTGGCCATAAATATGTTCATCTTTTTTTAACCACGGGTACCGTTACCGCTTTTATCGTCCTTACATTTATTTTTTAAGATAAAGGATGTTCTTTTTTTTTTTCCTTTGACCGTGTTGGGTCTTTGTTGCTGTGCGTGGGCTTTCTCTAGTTGCAGCGAGCGGGGACTATTTTTTGTTGCGGTGCGGTGGCTTCTCTTGTTGCGGAGCACGGGCTCTAGGCACATGCGCTTCAGTGGTTGTGGCGCACGGGCTTAGTTGCTCTGTGGCATGTGGGATCTTCCTGGACCAGGGCTTGAACCCATGTCCCCTGCATTGGCAGGCGGATTCTTAACCACTGCACCACTGGCAAAGTCCCTGTCCTTACTTAAATTTCACCATTAAGTATACTTAGAGCATAAGTATATACCAGCCTTATGTCCAGATTTTCAAAATGTGACGATAAATGGACAGGGAGCTGTAAAGATGTGATGTATTAGACGTTGTAGAAGATATTAAACAATTAGAGGGTCTAGTGGGTGGTAAACTTCTGTCTGTATGCCCTTGCATGGTCAGCGGCCAGGCAGACTTGTGAATTTCCGGGCTGCGGTTGGAGGAGACGCTGTCCAGGACTGAACTGAAGTCCTGGCTTGCTGACAGAGTCTCCCCAGACTTCAGGCCTTAGACAGACTCAGGAGTCTTTGTCAGGACACAAAGGCAGCTTTACTGTACAGGTTACAGTGCCGTCAACGTACGACTGTGCGACGTTCATACTTTTTTTTTTTTTTTTTCGTTCATACGTTTTGATCAAGTATCTTTACCTCAAGGGCTCTGTTCTAAAGAGATATCAGAACTTAAAACAGGACGACACAGAAACATGGAGGAAAGGCAGACCGAGTTAGTTTTACAGCGTGACCATCCGACCCAACGGCGTTTCAGACTCACGGCCACTGAGCAGGGCCAGGCATCAGAGGCAGACCCCTCAGATCATGGGGCTCACGGTGGGAGAGCCATGTCAGGGGACCAGAAATGACACCAAGAGGGGGAAGCAGAGGGATCGTGTGGTTTATCTCTCTTCCGTAAAAAATCAGGAGCAAATAGCAAGTGTTACCAGGTAGTGACATTTGTGTCAAATGCAGAGCGGGGGAAGGGTGTGTGAGACAGAGCAGAGCCTCTGGTACAGGATTTTTCAAAGTTGATCTTTAAAGTTACAGACATTCATGAGTAACCATGTTCATTATGAAGAAAAGTTTAAAACCTCAACGTACGTTACCTGTCCGGTAAAGGGTGGGTAAAAGAGAAGGTCCCAGCGCCAGGTCAGATTACGTTTTTGAGTATCTGCCGTCCCCGACACCGTGGTTAAAATGTGCACGGTGAGAAAATAGATACAAGACCAGCGTGGTACTTGTCCTGTTTGTTGGATGTGTCTATGTTCTTCTTACATGGATTCACAAACCCACAAGTCAAGACACCAACATGTTAATCGTAATTATTCCTACGTTTCCAACAACATAAAAGCAGTTACCCCTGCGTTTCCAACAACATGTTAATAGCAGTTACTCCTGCGTTTCCAACAACATGTTAATAGCAGTTACCCCTGCGTTTCCAACATGTTGATAGCAGTTACCCCTGCGTTTCCAACAACATGTTAATAGCGGTTACCCCTGCGTTTCCAACAACAGGTTAACAGCAGTTACCCCTGCGTTTCCAACAACATGTTAATAGCGGTTACCCCTGCGTTTCCAACAACATGTTAATAGCAGTTACCCCTACGTTTCCAACAACATGTTAATAGCAGTTACCCCTGCGTTTCCAACTGTGGCACCTTTTCCTGGTTCTTGGTCGTGTTTTCCAAGTATTCTGCGCTTAGTGCCTGTTTCACCATCCCAGTCTTTGTGTTCAGCGGTGCCTCCATCTGCACTGTGTCCCTCCCAAAGTGGCCTTTTTCCAGTCATCCTGCGTTTGCAGCCTGGACAGGAGAATGAGATTCATTCCTGTTCTGGAGTTTTCCAGCAGGTGTCCTGGTGAGGCCCTCTAGGGCCTGAGTCCCGGGCAGAGGCCCCATCACCCAGCAGGCAGCCCCCACTGCCTCCCCACTCGGGGATGCCCCGCCTGCAGGCTGGGCTGACTGGTGGGTGTTCATTTTCAGGAGGCCGATGTGTCCGTGGCCCCAGCACGTGGTCTGGGGACGTCTCCCGTGGGGCTGTGGATTCCCTTTCTGGCTGGCTTCATCTGCGTTCAGCGAGTGTGGGGAGGGAGAGGGGGAGGGTCTTCCAAGGAAACGGAACTTGGCCCAGGGAGCAGTGTTCCCGTTCGCTCTTGGGGTTAGACTGGTCCATAGCCTCCTTCCCGCAGCTGCCCTGTCCTGATTTGCCACCTTCAGGCTGGGGGCGCCACACACAGCAGCCTGGTTGCCCTTACGCCCCCCAGAACCACAGCCAAGAGGCCCGCTGGGTCTTAGTACAAGATCCCGCCTACACGAGCCCGGGTCCCCGAGGCAGGCCCATGAGAACAGCGCCACACACTCTGGGCCAGGCACTGTCATTGTCCTAGACGAGGGGCCGAGGTGGGGCGGCAGTGGAGGCAGGGGGTGCGGGTCCAGGTCCAGGGGTCGTCGCCCTCGGACGCCGGCTTGTGAGGCCGTGGCTTCTGAGCTTGCGGTTAGGGCTTCGTATCTAAACCCTGGGCAACTCCAAAATCTGGTCACAGTCAACTTGAAGGAGTGCTTGACCAAGTTAACAAACAAGTACCTGAATCGTCCCTGGACCGAGACAATTCCATCCACCGAGTACCCGCCTCCCCTGTGTCCGCAGGCGACCTGAGCGTCTCGGCTGAGCGCCTCAGTGAGAAGCGGTCCCCCAGCGACTTTGCCCTCTGGAAGGCCTCCAAGCCCGGGGAGCCATCCTGGCCGTGCCCCTGGGGAAAGGTGAGCACCCGGGATGGGGCGCCCGGGCCTGGGGCCGTCACCTCCCTGCCTTCCTGGGACTTGCGTCTTCCACTGCATGGCTGGGGTGGTGGCACTGGACCGCCTTGGAGGCCCCTCTGTCCCAACAGTCTCTGACCCGGGGTACTAGGGGACGGATCCGCCCTCCGACATCCCCTGTGACAACAGTCCTGGTGGCCCAGAGCTGCGGGAAGAGGTGTCGGGAGC
>NW_020173674.1:2257120-2274197 GCF_003031525.2 Neophocaena asiaeorientalis asiaeorientalis | reverse complement strand
AGCGGTTACCCCTGCGTTTCCAACAACATGTTAATAGCGGTTACCCCTGCGTTTCCAACAACATGTTAATAGCGGTTACCCCTGCGTTTCCAACAACATGTTAATAGCAGTTACCCCTACGTTTCCAACAACATGTTAATAGCAGTTACCCCTACGTTTCCAACAACATGTTAATAGCAGTTACCCCTGCGTTTCCAACTGTGGCACCTTTTCCTGGTTCTTGGTCGTGTTTTCCAAGTATTCTGCGCTTAGTGCCTGTTTCACCATCCCAGTCTTTGTGTTCAGCGGTGCCTCCATCTGCACTGTGTCCCTCCCAAAGTGGCCTTTTTCCAGTCATCCTGCGTTTGCAGCCTGGACAGGAGAATGAGATTCATTCCTGTTCTGGAGTTTTCCAGCAGGTGTCCTGGTGAGGCCCTCTAGGGCCTGAGTCCCGGGCAGAGGCCCCATCACCCAGCAGGCAGCCCCCACTGCCTCCCCACTCGGGGATGCCCCGCCTGCAGGCTGGGCTGACTGGTGGGTGTTCATTTTCAGGAGGCCGATGTGTCCGTGGCCCCAGCACGTGGTCTGGGGACGTCTCCCGTGGGGCTGTGGATTCCCTTTCTGGCTGGCTTCATCTGCGTTCAGCGAGTGTGGGGAGGGAGAGGGGGAGGGTCTTCCAAGGAAACGGAACTTGGCCCAGGGAGCAGTGTTCCCGTTCGCTCTTGGGGTTAGACTGGTCCATAGCCTCCTTCCCGCAGCTGCCCTGTCCTGATTTGCCACCTTCAGGCTGGGGGCGCCACACACAGCAGCCTGGTTGCCCTTACGCCCCCCAGAACCACAGCCAAGAGGCCCGCTGGGTCTTAGTACAAGATCCCGCCTACACGAGCCCGGGTCCCCGAGGCAGGCCCATGAGAACAGCGCCACACACTCTGGGCCAGGCACTGTCATTGTCCTAGACGAGGGGCCGAGGTGGGGCGGCAGTGGAGGCAGGGGGTGCGGGTCCAGGTCCAGGGGTCGTCGCCCTCGGACGCCGGCTTGTGAGGCCGTGGCTTCTGAGCTTGCGGTTAGGGCTTCGTATCTAAACCCTGGGCAACTCCAAAATCTGGTCACAGTCAACTTGAAGGAGTGCTTGACCAAGTTAACAAACAAGTACCTGAATCGTCCCTGGACCGAGACAATTCCATCCACCGAGTACCCGCCTCCCCTGTGTCCGCAGGCGACCTGAGCGTCTCGGCTGAGCGCCTCAGTGAGAAGCGGTCCCCCAGCGACTTCGCCCTCTGGAAGGCCTCCAAGCCCGGGGAGCCATCCTGGCCGTGCCCCTGGGGAAAGGTGAGCACCCGGGATGGGGCGCCCGGGCCTGGGGCCGTCACCTCCCTGCCTTCCTGGGACTTGCGTCTTCCACTGCATGGCTGGGGTGGTGGCACTGGACCGCCTTGGAGGCCCCTCTGTCCCAACAGTCTCTGACCCGGGGTACTAGGGGACGGATCCGCCCTCCGACATCCCCTGTGACAACAGTCCTGGTGGCCCAGAGCTGCGGGAAGAGGTGTCGGGAGCGGGGGATTCCTTGGCCTTCGCGAAGCTTGTTGTGACCTTTATAGCCTGGGGCCCTATTCGTCTTTTCGTGTGCGGGACTTGACCCTCGTTCCCATAGAGCTCAGGGGTTCTGAGGGTCGTGGACAGGGGAGCGAGTCCCGGCCCGTCACGGGGCGGTCACGGTGCTCACCACGTTTGGGTCCCTAGGGGCGTCCAGGGTGGCACATCGAGTGCTCGGCCATGGCAGGCACCCTCCTCGGAGCCTCAATGGACCTTCACGGAGGGGGCTTCGACCTCCGCTTCCCCCACCATGACAACGAGCTGGCGCAGTCGGAGGTAGGGGCCGAGGTCGCCGTCCTGGGCACACACGGGGGGCGGCGAGGTGCTCCCCAGCAGAGCCTGGCCTCCACGTCAGGGGCTCTGAACCGCATTACTTAGTCCAGCTCGCGTGTGAGCAGCCTGGCCCTTGGCAGCGCAGACCCGGATTCACGCCGGGCGGCACTCCTTCTGCACGTCAGGCGCCCTGAAAGCGGCCGGCACCCTCTGTCCGGCCCGCAGCGGCGCCCCTGACCCCCGCGCCCGCCCTGTCCACTCAGGCCTACTTTGAAAACGACTGCTGGGTCAGGTACTTCCTGCACACGGGCCACCTGACCATCGCCGGCTGCAAGATGTCCAAGTCGCTCAAGAACTTCATCACCATTAAAGACGCACTGAAGAAGCACTCAGGTAAAGAGGCCTGGACGCTTCTGTTGTCGGAGGCACGGGGTTGGAGCTGCTCGGGAGGTAAGGAGCCCCGCGCCTCTCTCCGCAGCCCGGCAGCTGCGCCTGGCCTTCCTCATGCACTCGTGGAAGGACGCGCTGGACTACTCGGCCAACAGCATGGAGTCGGCGCTGCAGTTTGAGAAGCTCCTGAACGTGGGTCCCGCCTCCCCGAGGCAGCTCTGGGCCAGCACAGGGGGAGGCGGTGCCTGCTCCCCACGGCCCCCAGAGGGAACGGGACGCGGCCAAGGCCACTAAGCTCTGGGGGGGAGGCCAGCTCCGCGCCACCTTCCCAAGACACCTCATGTCACGTGTGGCGCCTCTCATTCAGCCCCACCCGCTGGCTGCACCTCAGGGGCCCCCAAGGCTGAAACCGGACCCACTTGTCTCAAAGGAAAACCCTTCCCTTCACTTCCTCCACCTGTGTGACGTTCCGATCGCACCGTCAGTGGAGGCACGTCAGCAGGACGGCTCCTTCCCAGGTTTCTCTGGGATGGAAAGGTCTGAATGCTCTTAGAAGGAATTTTCATATTTTAGGAGTTTTTCTTAAACGTGAAAGACCTCCTCCGAGCCCCCGTTGAGGTAGCCGGTCAGTTTGAGAAGTGGGAAGACAAGGAAACAGAGCTGAACAAGAGGTGAGGCGGCGCCTTCTCTCTGGGGCCCACGGGCGGTCCCCGCAGCACGCCCGCCAGTGGGGAGGCTGGTGGCGCCGTCCCTCCCACTCGTGCAGAGCCACGCTCAGAACGGGCCGCCCCGGGAAGGTCGTCTGTCTGACGCCCCCCGCCTTCCTTTTCCGCTTCCCGTTCAGCTTTTACGACAAGAAGGCCGCGGTTCATGAGGCGCTCTGTGATAACGTCGACACGCGCACCGTCCTGGAGGAGATGCGGGCTCTGGTCGGCCAGTGCAACCACTACATGGCAGCACGGAAGGCCGCGAGGAGGAGGCCCAACCGCGCCCTGCTGGAGAGCGTCGCCCGGTACCTCACGCACATGCTGAAGGTGAGCCCCCTGCGACGGTGCCAGTGCGGGCCCACGGGTCACGGGAGCCACGCCGCTCTGTTCTCGGGTCCTGCCACGCCTGTGCCCGAGACAGCAAGCCCCCTGCCCCTGTCCTCGCTCCGAGCAATTTCTCCTCTTTGCCTCTGCTTATCCCCTCCTGTCTGGAGGTTTGAAAAGCACAAGGGCTTTCTCCCACAAGTGGCCCTAACATGCTGTTCACCACGCCCACCTCGTGCTAACAAGTCCCGGGTCCTCTGCAGGGGGCTCCGTGGTCCAGTGGCTCATGCTGGGAAGGGGCCGGAAGGGCAGCGGGAGCCAGACCTCGTCCTGGGTCAGGTGCGGGGGCACCCAGGCCTAGGTTTCCGTCTCTCCCCACCCGGCAAGGCCGTCGGCACTTCGGCCCGCCCCTCCCGGGCGCAGCGGCGTGTTTCGAGGACCGGTCCCCACCTGCCACCTCTCAGGACCTCCTGTCCTGCATGCCTCTTTCTTCTCTAGATCTTCGGGGCCATAGAAGAGGAAAGCTCCCTGGGTTTCCCCGTCGGAGGACCTGGAACCAGCCTCAATGTGAGTAAAGCACACCTGGGCCCAGAGAAGCTCCCTGCTGGCCGCCCCGCCAATTTGGTGTTCCCTCCTGGGGCGTCTGAGACCAGCAGTAGGTCCCAGCCTGCCCTGGGCCCTCCAGCCTGAGCCCCACGTGGCCGAGTCTCGGCCTGGCTGGGGAGTTGGGCACAGTCCGCCCCCGTCCTCACCACCAGCTGTGTTGTCTTTGTGAGCTCAGTCCCAGGAGACCAGGCTGCACGGGCCAGTCCTCAGCCCCCAAGCATCTGAGCCATAGCCACGGGGCATCATCACGGCCATGGGCATCACTACGGCCATAGGGCGTCAGGAGTCCCGCGCCCGCGTTTCCCGGCATGCGTGCACCTGTAGGCAGACAACATGTGGAACCGTCTGTCCAGTGGGTCCGTGCAAGTGAGAAAACTCGCCAGTGGTTGTTGGTGTCTCCTTCGAACTTGGCATCCGGGCAGACACATGGTTTCTGCTGCGGGAGGAACATCACGTAGGACAGGCACACACTCAGGTTCATCTGAGACGCGCTGGCCCTCCTCCCCTGGTCGGGAACGCTCTTTAAGTATTTGGTTAGAAGGCACACGTAATGCTACACGTAACGGGTCAAGTCCAAAGTAAAAAGGCAAAACCTTTTAAAAGTCCTGTTACCCAGTGAGGGACGGCGTGAGGCACTCTCTCCTGCGGACGGAGATTAGGGGTGTTTCCCCAGGAGCTGACTTGCACCCCAGGAAACAGAATGCCAGGCCCTGTCCCCGGGCCCCTTGCCAGCCTTGGAAGTGGCTGTTGCTATGGTACTTGGTGCTTTTTAGGAAGGAAACCCACGCGGTTGCTTTGTTTTCTCGTGCAAGCAATCCTAGACGTGTATTTTTTTTAAGGAGAAACACACGCTAGAAACACCTTGGAAGGAAGTCTGCCTTTGAGCTTTAAAAAAATGTGTCCAGGGCTTCCCTGGTGGCGCAGTGGTTGAGAGTCTGCCTGCCGATGCAGGGGGCGTGGGTTCGTGCCCCGGTCCAGGAGGATCCCACGTGCCGTGGAGCGGCTGGGCCCGTGAGCCATGGCCGCTGAGCCTCTGCGGCGGTGAGAGGCCCGCGTACCACAAAAATAAAAAATAAAAAAAATGCGTCCAGCATCGGATGCCTGGTGTTTCTGGCCCCCAAGCCTCCTCCACCCACCCTTTGAAAACAGCTGCCTGGAATAAGCGGCCCCGAGAAGCGTGGTGGGTGCCGGCTGGGCCGAAGGACAGGCCCGAAGTCACGCCTTTCAGAGTTCACGGCTTTACTTCCAGACCTGCATGGTTTTAGGAGCGGGTCTTGAACCACCTAGTACTGAGCGGTCTACAGCGTGTGCTGGGGTAGTGTAGTCGGCTGGGCCGCTGGGGGTGCCGGCCTGAGACCCTCCTCCAGGCCGACCTCAGGCACGCTGGCCAGCTCCCCGCAGCGAGGCTCCCCTGCGGCCGTGTGCGTGTGTGGGCGGGTAGGCGTGTCCTCAGCCCACGCGCAAGATTGGGCCTGAAGCGGCTTAGGCCGTGCTGAGGGCTTGACGGTCTCACCAGCCTTTGCATTTAATCGTTGGGATTTTGGTCACTGAGCTGCACGGAGGCACGGAGTCTAGTGGAAAAATATGGTAGATGTAACAAAAAAGGTTTTCCATAAAATTGTTATTTCTCTGGTTTGGATTCGCCCTCTTGGGTTTTCCTTTTCCAGTGGGCTTTGCGTCCCATGGCCACCTCTGAGTCACCGCGGGTGGTTCAGTGTTGCGCAGACGTGAGGGTGCGTGTGGACAGCAGACAGTTGATGGTACACAGGCGTGTGTGTGGCCTCAGGTCGGACCAAGCACAGCCGGGCTCTGTGGTGCCGGCCCCAGTGGAAGGGAGGCCCCAGCACAGGAGGAACGGCCTCAGCCTCAGAAAACCATCCCTCCTGGGAACGCCCAGCGTCACCTTAGGGACAGGCTTTTAACAGCCGTGTCTGCCTGAGACAAAGGAGCTCCTGTGAGCCACTGGGCGGGGCCGCCCACAGGACTCAGTTCGCTGGGGGGAAGGGGACCCTCTTACTGTGCTGTCCGCGCCACCGCGCGGGACGCCCCCGTGTCCGTGAGCCGACCGTCGGGGATGGGCACGCGCACCCTGGATGCAGGTCACAACGGGGCGTCCGCCAGCCACACGTCCCTTGGCAGCCCTGCCCTGCGGCGCGTGTACTGGGCTCTGTCCTTCATAAACACGAGGGTGGCTGGTCTCTCGGTGACCCAAAATGTTCTTTCCGCAGCTCGAGCCCACAGTCATGCCGTATCTGCAGGTGTTGTCGGAGTTCCGGGAAGGAGTGCGAAGGGTCGCCCGTGAGCACAGAGGTGAGGCCGTCACGCGCTCCGTGGCCTGGGCACGCCTGGCCGGTCCTCTGCTGCACGTTGTCCTGGGTGTTGTAGGTGATGAGCAGCATCCCTGGCCTCTGATCACTAGATCCAGGGACACCCCCCGCCCCAGTCAAGTCCTGGTAGCCACACACACGTCTAGACGCCAAGTGCCCCTACGGTCAGGGCAGCCGAGCAGAGCCTGGGGACACTGTGAGGGGCCAGCGTTTCCTCACCTCTTTTGTTTGTGGTGACTCGGTTCTGCTCTCTGGGGCGTCCGCAGGGTGAGGACTGGAGGTGTCCTTGTCCCTGCCCTGCAGAGGCTCTGTGGTGACTGCACAGCCTCTGCTGGGGACAGTTCTAGGTTCTGCTCGGGGCCTCGCCAGCGGCCCTGGGGACTTGGGATGAGCTGGGATCAAACGTGTTGTCTTTGGGGCCAGTTTTGAGCAGTTGTTAAGCGGGCGGTGAGTGGCCTCAGGCAGGCAGTCTGCTTCTTACTGTGGTGGTCTGGACTCACAAATGACCACCACGGCTAAAACTGACCTTGCAAGGTTCCGGGCCTGGTCCAGCTGCTGTCCTCATGTTGCTTCTTTAATGTTCGTGATTCGACAGAGGTGGGCAGCGAAGCCCCTGGAAGGTAGAGGCCTTGCCTGGGGTCACATGGGGGTCGGGGCAGACCCCCACTGTCGTCGCCTGGTGTGCTGTGCCCCCCCCAGTACCCTGTGTGATGAGAAGTCATACCTGGAGCTCATCCGGGTGGGGCCTCCCAAGGGTGGAGCCAGCAGAGGCCAGATAGGCGGTCAGGGAGCCTCCAGGGGAGCTATGCGTCAGTGGGGAGTGGGCAGGCCCCGGGGTGGGGCGGGAGCTGGCCGGGGCCTGTCCCAGGGCCAGCAGAGCAGGGGGGCTCTACCGACAGAGAAGAAAGAAGCAGTTTCTCCTTTAGTGCCCACAGTCCATTTGGCCAGAGAGCTCAGGCCTGGCCAGCAGGGATGTGGAGTGTGGGTGTGTGACCAGGAGAGGCTTGGGAAATTGGGAAGAAGTTAGAAGGGCCGGGACGGGCACATGGTCAGAATGGGAGACCGGCAGGGCGTCAGGAGCCTCTCTGCCACTGGAGAGATGGTAGCCATTAGCTGTCGTCGTTTTTTTATTGTGGTTAAATATACACAGTGTAGGAGTTACCACCTCAACCATTTCTAAGTGTAAAGTTCAGTGGCCTTCAGTAATTCACATTGTTTTGAACCATCACCCCCATCCATCTCTAGAACTCCCCGTTAAACACTCACTCCCCTCCCCTCCCCCAACCCCTCATCCCCACCATCTACTTTCTGTCTCTGTGGGTGTGACTCCTCCAGGGACCTCATGTGAGTGGAATCAGACAGCATTTGTCCTTCTGCGTCTCGCTTATCTCACTGAGCGTAACGTCCTCAGGTTCATCCACGTTGTAGCTTGGGTCAGGATTCCCTTCCTTTTTTTTTTAAATTTATTTATTTATTTTTGGCTGCCCCGGGTCTTGGTTGCTGCACGCGGACTTTTCTCTAGTTGAGGCGAGCGCGGGCTACTCTTCGTTGCGGTGTGCAGGGTTCTCGTTGCGGTGGCTTCTCTTGTTGCAGAGCACGGGCTCTAGGCACACGGGCTTCGGTAGTTGTTGCACGCGGGCTCGGGAGGTGTGGCTCACGGGCTCTAGAGTGCAGGCTCAGTAGTTGTGGCACGCGGGCTTAGTTGCTCTGCGGCATGTGGGGTCTTCCCGGACCAGGGCTCGAACCTGTGTCCCCTGCATTGGCAGGCGGATTCTTAACCACTGTGCCCTTCCAGGGAAGCCTCTCCCTTGCTTTTTAAGGCTGAGTAACATTCCATTGTGTGGATGGACCATATTTTGCTCATCTGTTCATCTGTGGATGGATCCCGTCTCCTTTTGTATCATCTCCAAGCCTGCGCCCGACAAGGTCTCCCTGCTCACTGCCCATCTGTTTTCCACTCCCGTGTCACAGCCCCGCCCCACAGTAACCAGCCCTGATGGATGCAGGCTGCCCCGCCCTGAGCCTTGTGGCTCTGTGGACAGTACACACGGGGAAGGGTGCGGACCGCAGTTGCAGGGTACGGGGAGGTGCTGGCAGGGGCGTCCAGCAGATGGCCACACAGAGACACGCTCCTTCCCCTCTAGAGCCTGGAGTCAGAGCCCCTTGGCATCTGCGGGGCTGTGAGGTCCCCGGGGCTAGCACGCTTTGCCAGGTGCCCTGGGAAGGTCACTACCTTGGCCCACGTCCAGGGAAACCTGTTTTCCTTTGCTGGGCTCCGTCGTGGTGGTGCAGCTGCTTCCTTCCAGAAGGGGCCCTGCCAGCCACCGGCCGCCCCATCTCTGTGCACCCACCACTGGGAGCCGGTCCACACAGATCCGCCCATCCCCACTGCTGTCCCAGTGCCTCTTCTCCACAGGGCAGCCTCCGCTCCTGTCTGGGCCTTGCATGAGGTTCCATCCCAGCCCCAGATTCAGTAGCCGCAACTTCAGACCCGGATCTGCACAGCATTGGGAAGACCCCAAAAGCCTTGGCTTCACTCCTGCTGGTATGGCAGGTGGGCGGGGTGGGGGACAGCATCTTCTGTCTCCATGTACGGGCTTCTCCCCCCACCCGACCCTGGAGGCAAGCTCCCCGTCTGTGCTCTTCTTTTAAGGTTGCATTAGCTGTTCTGAGACCTTTGTTCCATATGTTTAAGAGTTGGTTTATTGAATTCCTCGAAAATATCCAACTGGGGTTTTCCCTTTAAACAAAAATAACTTACTGAAGTGGAACTCGCGTAACGTAAGCCTGGCCGTTTTAAAGTGAACCATTCAGTGGCGCTGAGCGCCTTCCCAGCGTTGTGCGGCCACCGTCTCCTTCGGGTCCCAGCATGTTTCCACCCTCCAGGGTCACGCCGCCTGCCCCAGCCCCTGGCAGCCACCAACCTGTGTTCTGTCTCTGGATTGACCTGTTCTGGGCATTTCACATAAATGGAGCCCCACAGTGTGTGACCTCTTGTCTCTGGCTTCTCAGCAGAATGTTTTCGGGGTTGTCCACACTGTAGCCTGTGGCGATGCTTCATTTTTTTTTAGGGCAGAATAATCACCAGATACGTATACCGCTTCCGTTTATCCATTCAGCCGTTGATGGGTGTTTGGACTGTTTGCACCTTTGGTGAACAGGGCTGCTGTGAATATGCATGTGTAAGCATCGGATTGGGTCCCTGTTGTAGTTGTTTTGGGTACACACTTAGGAGAGGAATTGTGGGATCATACGGTAATTCTGCGTTTAACTTTTTCAAGACCCACCAAAGTGTTTTGCATGGTAGCTGAACCATTATGTGTTCCCACCAGCGGTGCACACGAGGGTTCCGATTTCGCCACATTCTTGTCAGCCCCTTTTATTTTCTGTTTATTTTTGTTAATAGCCGTCTGGTGGGTGTGAAGGGGAATCTCATTGCGGCTTTGATTTGCATTTTCCCTGATGAGTAGTGACGACGAGCTGCTTGGCCGTCTGAACCTCTCCTTTGGAGAGTTGTCTATTCAGGCCCTTTGCTCGGTTTTTTTTGTTTGTTTTTTTTAATAATTTTTTAAAATAAATTATTTATTTTTATTTATTTATTTTTGGCTGCGTTTTTTGGGTATTTGTTGCTGCGCGCAGGCTTTCTCTAGTTGCACTGAGCGGGGGCTGCTCTTCGTTGCAGTGTGCGGGCTTCTCATTGCGGTGGCTTCTCTTGCTGCGGAGCACGGGCTCGGGCTCTAGGTGTGTGGGCTTCAGTAGCTGTGGTGCACGGACTTAGTTGCTCTGCGTCATGTGGGATCTTCCCGGACCAGGGCTCGAACTCCTGTCCCCTGCATTGGCAGGCGGATTCCTAACCACTGCACCATCAGGGAAGTCCCCCTTTGCTCATTTTTATTTGGGTCATTTGTCTTATTGAGCTGTAGGAGCTCTTTCTTTATTGTGGGTACTAGACCCTCTTCAGAAATGTAAGTCGGGAGAGGGTGGAAGAGAAAGCCGGCTCCTAAAGTGCGAAAAAGGTTTGGAAGGAAATCCCGGGGGCAAGTTTGAGCTCCGTGGACCAGAGCAGGCCTCAGATGGAGGTGAGGGTCGCTCTCTCAGCCTTGTGGAGGCCATCTAGAGGATGGCGCCTGAGGGGCCCCAGGGAGGGGTGTCTCTCCCCTGGGGGTATGGCGGGGAGGCGGGGTTGGGCCTGAGGGTGTGGAGGGGAGTTGGTGGCAATGATGGCAGGGCCAGCCTGCTTCCCTTCCCGTTACGGTGAGCAAGCATCCGTTGGGCACTTGCCTGGGCAAGTGCCCTGGGGTCTCCTCAGGGCTCGGGGGGGACCCGTCTGAGCAAGGGGCCCCGAGGGGCAGAATGAGGGGAGGGACCAGATACAAAGGGCCTCGTCCCACCAGCCCTGTTGCGGGGCTGGAACGGGGCTTTTCCTTGACTGGCGTTGGGAAGCGGGAGACTGTGCGTCACGCTGCACGTGTGGCTGGGGCTCGGGCATCCCCTGAGATGTGTGGGGCATCGTCCATTCATTCATTCACCCGTGAGTGGACTTGTGGGGCACCGGAACAGTGCTGCGGGAGCACCCTGGGTTCTGGGGACACAGTGGAGACAGGACAGGTGAGTGAGTGACCACATGGGCCGTGGTCAGTGCTGCGGGGAGGGACAGCGCAGGGCGGGAGGGGTCTGCTTTGCTGGCACCAGCAGGAGTTCCCACTGGCCCAGTTCCTAGCCCAAAGCTGAATCTGCTTCACCCTGAGGTCAGGGTCTCAGAGCTGGAATGTCCGGGTGAGCCTCTCCTGACGTCTGCACAATCATGTTTAGTTGGGGTTGAGCCCATATGGGCTCTTCAAGCCCAAGTACAAACGGGCTGGCCTCTCCCTGGTCTGGCTGGGCATCAGACACCCTGGGCGCCGTCCGTGATGGCCGTTACAGGACTCTCCCAGGCTCCCCCGAGCTCCTGGGCCTTCACCGGCCCTAACCAGGTGGTGCAGAGGTTAACACTGTCCAGACTTGAAGGGCCCGTCCCGTCAGGCCCAGAGGCCACGCCAGCCGTCTGCTCAGCTCTGCCCACTCTGGCTGCTTCGTGTGTGCCGTCTCTCCTGGAAGAGGCGCTTCAAAGCCAGTGGGCCGGCCAGGCTCCCCGGGCCGCTGCCCGTTCAAGCCCAGCTCTGGGTGGCCACTTCCCTCGGCTGGGGCGAGGCTGGCCAGGAGCGCCGGTGCCCAAGGCAGAGTGTCGCTGAGGTGGGGCGTGGGTCCCACCCCCAGGCCTTTGGCCCCTTCTGATCCCTTGCTGGGCTGGGGCCCTGGACGGCGGGATGCGGCCGCCTCTCTCAGGATCGCCTTGCCAGGGCCGCGGGGGCTTGGCGCTCCCAAGCGCCTTCCCGAGTGACCGGGGAGCTCAGTCCTGTGCAGCAGAACCCTAGCGCCCCTGGGCCTGCCACCCGCAGGGCTCTCCCCGGTCCGCGCGCCTCTGCGGTCAGTGCCCGCCTCTAAGCAGCGCCCTGAGCCGGTGCACAGACCACGGGTCCAGGGGCTGCTCTGGGCTCACCAGTGGCCGCGACGTCTGTGTCTCGGCTTCTCCTGCGTCTGTGGCCAGTGGAATAGCCTGGCCCCTCCAGAGGCACGGGGGGGTGGCTCTTCCGTGGGGCCCGGGCGTTTCCGGGCCCAGTGGACCGAACTGCTTCCTCTGTCCACAGTCCCCGAGGTCCTGCAGCTCAGCGATGCCTTGCGGGACGACATCCTGCCTGAGCTGGGGGTGCGGTTTGAAGACCATGAAGGTGGGTCCTCTGGGCGTGACACCGGGTCAGGGGAGGGACACAGGGTGGAGATTGCTTTTGAGAGGAAGAACTCCGGGACGGGTCCGAGGACGCTTCGCCTTTTACGTGGTGAACCCCCCGTGATGCGTGGTCCTGGGGGACCTGTAGTTGTACCTTCTTGGGCATCACTGCCAGCACCTCCTCTCCTGCGGCCTGACTGCCCGGCGGCCCTGTTTTTGCGGGGCCACTGGCCGCCTTTTCTCGTGGCCTGTCACTTGGGAGGCAGCCTGTGTCATGTGGATTGTCAGCAAGTTTCACAGCTTGTGTTTCGACGTGGTGGGAGTTTGGGCTGCATGGAAAATTATTGGATTTTAAACACTCAGATGAATGTCTTATTTTATGACTCCTGGGTGCTTGGTCTCGAGCAGCAAGGCCTCCCCACAGCACAATTAACATTTGACCTGTGCGAGCAGGAAGGAGGCCCCGGCTTCTCTCGGGTGCCCTGTGGGCGGGAGTGGTGTGGGCCGTACTGGGCTTGGCCTCGTCTCACGGCTGTTGGCCTTTCAGGACTGCCCACTGTGGTCAAGTTGGTGGACAGAGATACCTTACTGAGAGAGAGAGAAGAGAAGAAAAGGGTGAGTAAAACCACAGTGACCTGAGCTGGGTGTTTTGTTTTTTGTTTTAAGTTGTTCTTCTTCTTATTATTATTATTTTTTTTTATTGGCTGTGTTTGGTCTTCATTGCTGCGCGCGGGCTTTTCTCTAGTTGCAGCAAGCGGGGGCTGCTCTTTGTTGCGGTGTGCGGGCTTCTCATTGCAGTGGCTTCTCTTGTTGCGGAGCACGGGCTCTAGGCGCACGGGCTTCAGTAGTTGTGGCTCCTGGGCTCTAGAGCGCAGGCTCAGTAGTTGTGGCGCACGGGCTTGGTTGCTCCGCGGCATGTGGGATCTTCCCGGACCAGGGGTCGAACCCGTGTCCCCTGCACTGGCAGGCGGACTCTCAACCACTGCGCCACCAGGGAACTCCCTGAGCTGGGTGTTCATTGAAAATGTAAATATCACTGGAGTTTATATATTTCACCTTTAGAAGTTGGCATTTATACTCTTAGTAAAAAGTGCCAACGTTTATAAACGTCAGGAGGAAGGACGAGATAGGTAACTACTGGGCGATTTTGTAACAACAACAACGAGATCCAGCTTCTGATGAAGGACCCGGGGTACAAGGGAAGACTTGTCACCTCTGGGAAACCGCGAAGCTGACAGGTGTGGCCATACCTCGCTCTCACCCGAAGTGGTCTCTCCCCGTCCCTGGGGTTGAATGTGTCACAGTCACACCTCCACCCACTCCCGCCCCCAGCACCGTCCTTCTCACGCCTCAGATGTTACTACACCTCCGTGAGCAGAGCTGAGCCAGGGACTCCGTGAAGTGGGACAGTCCCTGCTCTCGGGGACCTCAATGTGCCATAGAAAGAGAGAGGCAGGAACAGACGCAGTGCCTGTCAGATCTGCTGGGCACAGCTCGCTGGGTGCAGGGCCCGAGAGGCCTTAAGAAGAAACCCCAGGGAGAGGAGTTTGGGAGGCTGGGTGGGAAGGGGCCTCGACAGGTGTCCACAAGGAGAACTGACGGGTGGGTGGGTGGTCAGGGAGCAGAGCGGTGAGGCTGGCCCGGGGCTGCGCTGGGCGTCGGGGACGCTGGTGTGGAGGCCAGGAGGGGCCGAGCATGAGAATTAAGGAGCCCGGGTGCCGGGGAAGGTCTGGCTGGAGTCAGGCTGGTGCGAGGTTACGGGAGCTGGGCTTTGACCCCAGTCCAGGCCCTTCTTGGCCGCTCCCCCGCCTTTCCATCCCGTTCGGTCACCCCCGCTGGCGTCACGTCCCCTGGGTCGGGTTCTCCCCATCCTTGGACACCGCAGCGTGTGGGCCGCCCCGGCCCTTCCCCGGAGGTGACGTGGGGCTCACTCCCGCTCTCCCCCCAGGCGGCCCGGGGCGTAAAGACAGGGCAGTGAACTTGCATCAGGCACCCCTGCCCATGTCTTCACTGGCCGTAAGGCCTTGGCGGGAGGGATTTGCCATACACTTTCCCTCTGGTAGCTCGAGTTTCCAGCCGAGGGAATCCCACCCCAACCCCCGTGTGTGGAGGCGCCTGGGACCACGGCCTTGTAGGCTGTCTTCTGCTCCCCCAGCGGGATAAGCACCTCCGGTCTCTAAGTGGAAAAGCAAAAGCCCTCAGCACCCGTCTCCCCACCTCCCAAGCTCCGTGCCGGGTCCCTCTTCCTCCGTCCACCCTCAGCCCCTCCTGCTCTGCTCAGGTTCTCCGGTGACAAGGCGCATCCTGGGGCGGCCCCGCCCTTGACCCCTGCTCTCTGGGACCCTCCCTTTACTTCCCCCACTGCACTGCCTGCATTTCCCGCCTCTCTGGCGTCCCGCCACCCAGGTGACCTCACCCCGTCCCAGGGTCCCTCTGCCACCTGTGTGCCTGTGACCGCCGATTCTCTCTGGCCCAGACTCCTGTGTCCAGCCGCCTACCTGAGGGCTCCGCTTGGCCAGGAAGCACCCGAAACCCAAGACATCCAAGAGGGAACGCGTGACCTTCATTCCCCAAACCCATTCCTCCTTCCTATCTGGGGCACACGCTGTCCACATGGTGGCCCGAGCCCAAACCTCCCGAGGCAGCCTCAGGCCCCTCCTCACGGGCACCCAGCCCAGCCCCCAGGCCCTCCCTCCCTCCCTGCCTCCTGCCCGGACGCTGCCTGCCTGGTGGGAAGTGGGCTCTGGCCCCCACCCGTCTCCTCCAGCCAGCCCCCCTCCCGCCCTCCCCAGGTGCCCGGGCCCCTCGGGGTTGGCCCTCGCTGTGCTGTCCCTGGTCCCGCACCCGACTGCAGCCCCCCTGCTGCCGGGCAGGTCTGGTCCTTTCTTCACGTTGGTTGCGCTGCAGGTGACCTCACGCGTGGTGTCCAGTCACCGCCCCGCATCGAGAGCAGGGCTGGGTCAGAGCCCAGCTCACAGGGATGGGCGGGGGGACGGCAGGGAGCTTGTCCTGTCCCTCTCCCACCCAAGAGGGGCCTGGGCAGCTCCAGCTCACGGGGCGTTTGCTGTCCCCCAGGCTGAGGAAGAAAAGAGAAGAAAGAAAGAGGAGGCCGCCAGGAAGAGACAAGAGCAGGAAGTAACGTCTGCTCGGGGGCGGGCTCCTGGCGGAAACGCACTTTGACCCCATGCCCTACCCCCCTGTGCCTCCTTGGGGCCCAGCCGGGCGCCCCCTCTGCCTCCGTCCCCAGCGGTGGCCCCTCACACAGTGCCCCAGGGAGGCCGGGAGCCCTGGGCAGGGACAGACGTGGCCGCGAGCTCCAGGACGGCTTCTGTGGCCTTGATCCTGCTGTGCTGTGTGCACGGCCGTCCCCCTGTTTCTGCAGAAAACACCTGGCTCCCTCCTTTCACTTCCCTCTGCCCAGCCATTGCTCCCTGAACCTGGGGGCTGGGGTGGGAGCCGACACGGGGTCACGGGCGTGGGTCCCCACGCGGGCTCGGAGCAGCGACCCCATGTCTGTGTTCCAGGCGGCAAGGCTGGCCAAGATGAAGGTTCCGCCCAGCGAGATGTTCTTGTCAGAAAGCGACAAGTATTCCAAGTTCGATGAAAACGTAAGAAATCCTTTCTTTCTTTTCAGAACATTGTTAGACCATTAAATTGGGATGACAGGGGTTTTCAAACTTGGCTGAGAAGATTCTCTGTCCAGGGTGCTGTCTGCAGGAAGGCGGGCTTATGTGGGGCTGTTTCAGGTCCAGCATGTGCCGCCCAGTACCCAGGGCCGCCCCTCCCTCACCGCGGCCCAGCGGCTCTGGTGCCGGGCATCGTGGCCTGGGCCGGTTGATGGGTTTGCAGGGACTCACCCCACAGACGATCCAGAAGGGCCATGGCACAGGTGTGCCCATTGCTCCAGGGGCTCTTCAGCGTGGCTACTCATGGCCGCTTGGCCTTGAGACCCTCAGGCCTCCCTCACTGGTCTTGTACATATTTGCTCGTATCAGAACCATGTCGACCCTGGTGGGGAACGGTGCCCCTCACCCCTCAGGCAGGGGGGCACACCAGGATGGTCGCTTCCCAGAGGCTAGCACAGGCACCTCGGAGCAGTGCGCTGGGTCCAGAGCATGGCGGGGAGTGGATGCCGGGCAGGCGGACCGGCCTGGTCAGTGGGCGGTGACCGCCCGTGCTCTCGCCTTTCAGGGTCTGCCCACACACGACACGGAAGGCAAAGAGCTGAGCAAAGGGCAGGCCAAGAAGCTGAAGAAGCTCTTCGAGGCCCAGGAAAAGCTGCACCAGGAATACCTGGAGCTGGTTCAGAATGGAAGCGTCCCGTGAAGGCGGGGCCGAGGCTCCACACCGCCCCGGGGGCACCAGCTCCCCGCCCCGGGGACTCTGCCGCCCGCGCGTCTACAGTGCTCCTCGGGGCCTAAGTTAAGGGTTCTGTCCGGAGGGGGCTGGGCCACCTCTGGCTCTGAAACGTCAGCAATAAAGTCTTCCCAACGCGAGGCCGGGCTCTGTCTGCCGTCACCCTGCACGGTCAGCGCGCGAGGGGGCCGGCCGGGCTGCGCGGTCAGCAGGTCACAGCACGGGAGCTCAGGCCACTGAGCGGCTCAGCCGAGGACTGTCCCCCCCGCCCCCCGCCCCTGCCCCCGTGCAGATGGCTATCGGCTAATCTCTGGTGTGTAGGCGCATTAGGAGGCATTTGAGTAGGAAAAAGACAGGCTCAAGCTGGCAGAGCCCGCTGGCGCCTCACACAAAGGCTGCTCGGCCGGGTGCCCGGGTCCTGCTGGGTCAGCTCGGCGCCCTGTCTCCGCAGCGATTCCGCGGGCGGGCGGGCCGGCTCAGCACGGCTGGCGATGCGATGGGAGGAGGGGGGATCTCAGCAGCACAGGGCAGCGATGTCCCCACCAGGAGAGCGTGTCCTCACCAGCCTGCTCTCGCATTCTTACTCCCGGGGCTGAGAATCCCCACCTGAGCTCCAGGCCTGGATGGAGCAGGGTGGCAGCGAGCCGGGACCGGCTCCACCTGCAGAGGTGCGGGGCTGGGTCAGATCCGCGAGAACCGGCGATGGAGCCCTCGGGGCTGGGAGACGCCATCCAGGTCTCGATCGTGGCGATGGC
>NW_020173674.1:2245053-2256859 GCF_003031525.2 Neophocaena asiaeorientalis asiaeorientalis | reverse complement strand
GGGCAGGGGGCTGGGGTCGGGGTTGGCACCCTTCACCCCCGCGGCCCACCCGTAGGAGCGTCACCCCCAGAGCAGGTGGGGAGCAGCCTGCTGGCCAGTGCCGGCTGCTCTGGGGGGCTCCCACCCACCCAGCCACACGTGGAGCACGACAGATGTGACCCCACGAGGACAGGCCCTGCACATGTTCGACTTTGGAACCTTGTAAATGTTCTACGTTAAAAAAAATAAGCCAGTAAGAGAAAAGGCCCCAAAACGAAGTGGAACAAACCCAGGGCAGTTATCTACCTAACTAGTCACCCCAGCATTTAGTGCCTGAAGTGCCCATGACCTTATTATTGACCCTGAGGGTTCCGGGTGGACCGGCTCCTCTGGGCGGGTCTGAGTCAGGGCCCCACACCGGGTGCGGTCAGAGGGCGGGGGGTCTGTGTGCTCATGCCTGGGTCCTGGGCGGGGGATGCTGGGGTGTGGCCTCCAGGCGGGCGGCCTCTGCGGGTCCCAGGAGAGTTGAGCACCACGTGCCCTTTGGGATCTAACCTCAGCGGTCACGCGGACCCCTCCATCCTCCCTGAGGGGGGCTGCCCCGGGGCCCACCTGCAGACCCCTCCCTGTGACGGCAGTGGCAGGGCCCGGAAAGGGTGGCAGCTGTTTAGGAAAGCGCCACCTGCCGCAAAACCGCAAATCAAACCGGTGAGAAAAGGGCCCCTTTGGTTGATTGGAGAACCTGCCGCTTCGCTGCACATCTTTCGGAGGGTGTGTCCTGAGGCCAAAGCCGTGCGGAGAAGTCAAACTTGGTTCCATTGTTGTGTCGCTGGGCGTGGTGCTGGCGTGGTCGTCACCCTCCGCTCCGTGCGGGCAGTGGACACGTGCCTCCACAGCAGCCCCGCATTCATCCATCGTGAGGAAAAGCACCAGAGAATCACGTGCTGATAAACACGAACGGAGAAGACAGCGGAGGAACTGACGCTTGACTTGTAAACAGCAGGTATTTCCCGGCCACGCAGGCTGAGAGGGGACCACCCCGGTGGCCACGAGCACCCCCAGGGCCAGCTTCCAGGCTCTGAGTGCCATCCCCTCTCCTGGGAGAAGCGGCCAATTCCAGGCCGAGGGCAAGCGCACGTGGAGGCCCAGGGCATCCCGGTACCCTGAGGGGAAGAGTCCCAGACGGAGGGGTTGTGTCAGAAGGACACGGGACAGACCAGGAACACGCACAGCAGCCAGGAGAGTCTCCAGGGCATCGGGGCAGAGGGTCACGCGCAGTGAGATTCCAGTGAGATGACTCGAGAGGACAGAACTAGAGAGGGCGGCGTAGCGGTGCCAGGGGCTGGGTGGGGGCTGACTAGGGACAGTCCGGACCCTTCACCCTTCGACCGCAGTGGTGGATGAGGAATCTACGCCCGTGGCCACGTGACACCAGGGCTGGTGTCCCAGGGTTCATCTTAGGCAAGATGTACCTGTCAGGAAACCATGTGAAGGGCACAGGGACCCCTCTGCCGCAGCTTCCTGGGAACCTCTCATGATTTCAAAGTAAAAAGCCTCAGGAGCTTCCCCTGGCTGAGTCTGCGAAAACTGGAGCCCTGAAAAGAAGGGGTCATTGAAATCCAGGCATCCACACTTATTCTCAAAAGCAAAGAAGACCAAGACATAATAACTTGTCACCACTGGAGGTGACACCTGGTCCACAGACTTATTTATAAGTGGCAGGATTGGGACTTGCCTGGCGGTCCAGTGGTTAGGACTCTGTGCTGTCGCTGCCATGGCCCTGGGTTCAGTCCCTGGTCGGGGAATTAAGATCCCGCAAGCTGTGTGGCGTGGCCAGAAAAAAAAGGTGGCAGGATTAAACATCTCCCACCCTCCATGGAAACTATTTCAGAGCCACCCATGTCCCCACTGAAAGGGGCAGCAGTGCCAGCGAGTAGAAGTGGACAAAACAGGACAGTTGGAACGCCTCTGTTCTGGGGCCCCGAGTGCAGCCCCGACTCCAGCCAGGGCGGCAGTGGACGCCGAGACCCCTGCTGAAAGTTGGGAGCTGACTGTTTTCAGGATGCCAAAGCGTCCCCTCGCAGGTGGCTTGTCGGTCACAGGGGACCGGGAAAGGTGCGCCTGTCACCTTACAACTCGGAGCTCTGCCCATCACCCCCTCCCCCCAGCACTCAGTCTCAGCATCCCCCGAGAGGGACATGTGGGCCTGAGGGGTGGCCTGCAGGGGGGAGCCCGGCCTCACCTGCACAGAGGAGTCTTTCCATTAAAAACACGGAGTAGGTACCGAACAAAGCTTTTAGACCCGTGCTGCCCGGGACCTTGTTAAATCACAAACCCTGACTCGGATCTGGAGATTCTGCGTTTCCTCCAGGTCCCAGGGTGATGCCCCTGCCTCTGGTCGGGGGCCCCACCTGGAGGAGGAGACTGTCCGTTTCACTTCCTGCTCACCGGCAGTACTGGGGACGAGACACAGGCGGGAGGTGCCACAGAGAGGCAGCCAGACTCATCGAGAAGGGCGCCCTCCTCGGGACTCGGGAGAGATTCGAGAAACAAAACCACCACCTCCCGTGTGTGAACCTAATAGCTTTGAACAAGCTGGCCACAGAGATGTCTGGGGACACGTGCGCATGGGCGTGGTGTGAAGCTAAGGAATCTGGTGAATTTTGTTCGTGCGATCGTGCCACTTGTGTCCACACATGTCCTTAGTTTGGGACAACGTGGCGTGGTAACTGAGTCTTCAACAAAGAAAACTCATGAAGCAAATTAATACAGATGCTTCGGCTCACACCTGAGTGGCCGGCGTCTATCTGTGCCCCAGGTCATCCTCTCTACCTTCCTGTGTTCCAGACTCTTCGTGATCAAGTGTTGTTTAAAACATGCCGCCAGGAAACCCTCTCGTCTTTAGTGGACGACTGGGGTGGGTCGCGGCACCTGCAGGGGGTGGCCTGGGGGCTCCTGGTCAGGAACGTCCTCACTGTCCCCTTTGCATTCGGCCTTTGCACTCTTACAGGCTGCAGCAGAACCTTCTGGAACAAGCTGGGGTGGAAAACTCCTTTAACTTGTAAAATGTCAGTTCACCTGTAAAAAGTGTTTCTTTTGTGTGTGTGCATGAAACCTCTTTCCAGCGCTAAGAGCCAAAATTGTCTTCGTGCTTCTCCCCAAAGAGAAATCTTTCGTGTTTTCATTATTAAAAAAATCACAGGTTCACTATTTAAAAATCGAATCATGCAGAAGAGTACCAGACTAAAGTAACGACGGAGTGTCCCCTTAAGGCCATCTAGAGCGAGCCTGTAACAGTTTGGGGACAGGCTCCTGACACCCTCCTTCTGAGTTTACAGATAGCGGCCCTCTCCGCACGGAATAGATGGTGGCTATTTTCTGAAGTCATCTGCTTCTTCCTCCTGTCTCCATGTGTCCTTGTCATTAGACCATCATGACCTGGGGGCCACCGCCCTGGGGAGGGATGTCAGGTGCTTCTGGGGCCCCGTGCTCCCTCTCTTCTGCCAGCCCCGGGGGTTACTCACTGAGCAGTGCCCACGAGAGGCGAGGGGCAGGGCCCCTCCAGGGCCAGGTTGGTTGTGGTCCAGCCGTTTTTGAGCTGGGGGGGCTGAGGGAGTCATCCAGCCCACTTCTATTTCCTCCTCTGGAGGTGGGGACGATAGTGTCCACCTCGGACATTGCTCAGCCAAGGCCTTGCCATCATTCAGTGGCCCCGAGACGAGGCACAGTCTCTAGGTGGGAAGGAAGACAGGGCGCCCGTCCTCCTGAGCTCAGTCTGGGAGGAGCTCAGGCCGAACAAGGAGCAGAAACCAAGGGCAGGGCCACCCCTGGAGGGTAACCCCCTGAGTTCCCCATGGCCGGAGGGCGAGCCAGGCTGGGGACCTGCGTAGAGGGGCTGTTAACAGGTGTGCATGAGCTCAGAGCCCGGTGGTGTCAAAGTTACGATGGTGGGAAAACGAAAGCCACAAGGTGGCCAGGGGCCTTGGAGTTCTAATCCCAGCATCTCTCAGCCCTGGTCTTACTTAGCATCATCCGGGGACTTTTCAACAGACTGATGCCCGCTGTGCCTGCCCCGTTCTGAGTTCTCTGGGGGCAGCAGGGATCACAGAAGGACGCTGGGCAGCAGAATGCCACCAGTGTGCTGGCGGGCAGCGTGGAGGATGGGGCCGCAGGAGGACGGGCTGTGACCTCCAGCCAAGGGCACGAGGGTGGCCTTAGCCCGTGAAGAGCTGGGACCCTCCTGGCTGAGGAGGAACCAGCCCAGTGGAGATCCGTTTGCTGGCGCTTCTGCTGTCAGTGGGTAGTCAGAAAGGATCGTGCCCACAGAATAAGACACGCCACTACAAGGCTCCGGTGTCAGCAAAGCTTGGGTGTTTGTCAGAATGAACGTGTCTTGAGGGACTTCCCTGGTGGTCCAGTGGTTAAGACTCTGCCCTTCCAATGCAGGGGGCGCAGGTTCAATCCCTGGTCAGGGAACAGTAGCCAAAACAACAAAAAAAAAAGACACAAGGCCCCACATGCTGAGAGTGGTTTTTTCTTTCTTTTTTTTTTTTTTTTGGCCCATAGCATGCGGGATCTTAGTTCCCCAACCAGGAATCGAACCCACACTCCCTGCAGTGGAAGCGCATAGTCTTAACCACTGGATTGCCAGGGAAGTCCCCTGGGAGTGGGTTTTTAAAGCTGATATGGCAAGGCAGGAAGCGCAGGCAGCCGGTGGGTCTGCTGCCGGAGGGCGGGCGTCTCGCCCCGGGTCCCTGGGGATGCTGCCGGGGCCCGGGAGGGTGAGGGCAGATCCCTGAGTGGGAGGTGGGCAGTGGGAGGCCACCCCCCAAGCCCCTCAGCCTTCACATCGTGTAGAGGCTCCAGAAACTCAAGGACACCTGCAGCAGCTGCCCTGTTGTACTGGACTGAATAATGCAACCCCGCAAATCCATGTCCACCCAGAAGTCCACAGTGTGAGCTAATTTGGAAATAGGAGGCTCTTTGCAAATGTAATTACTTAAGATGAGATCCCACTGGAGTAGGGTGGGCTCTAACTCAAATATGACCGGTATCTTTGAAAGAAAAGGAGACAGCCACGGGGACAGGCCACATGAGGACGGAGGCAGAGGCTGAAGGGACGCGGCCACAAGCCCGGGGACACCTGGAGCCCCCAGAATCTGGAAGAGGCAGGAGAGATCCTCCTCTATAGCCTCCGGGGGTGGGAGCGGGGCCTACCTACAACTCGATTTCAGACATGACTCTCCAGAACTGGGAGAGAACACATTTCTGTTGCTCAAGCTGTGCGGTTTAGTGTACTTCGTTGTGACAGCCCCAGGAAACCAACAGGACCTCCATCCTTGTAATTTCAGCCTCTTGAATAGACAAACACGTTTAATATGACTTAATGCCTCATTTAAATAAACCCACTTGTGATTATAAGGGGGGGGGTGGCAGGAAAATACAGTCAGACTGCAGGCAGGCAGGCGAGGACTGTTGCCTGATTTCAAAACAGATACGAATAGAACGTGGTGCAGGTTCCCAGGAGCTGCTCCGCACGAGGCCTATTCCCGTTTCCATTGGGGAATCTGGGAATCAAGGCCTGAGAACCGAGAAGACGTCAGACCCAGGGAGGGCACTTGCGATGGCAATGCTGGCGTCACTCTGAGCCTGGCACCCGCCCATCATGCCCACGGGCAGATGAAGACGTGGCGTGCAGCCTGGCCCAGGCATCACCTTGGGGGCACCTGCCCAGGCTCACCTCCTGATGGGGCTCCCAGGTGCTATCGTTAGGGCCGTGAGCCACCCTGAGCTATCTGCAGGTCCTGGAATGCGCTATGCTCCCCTCCTGGCCTCTCCTGCTGGTTCTCAGGTGTCAGCTGGGACACCACTTCCTCCCGGAAGCCTCCCTGATACACTCCTTCTAGTGGTGGGGACGGGGCAGGAGGTGGGGATCAACATGCCCCCTGTCAAGTGCCCGTGGTCAAGAAAGCTGGCAGTGGTGCCCTGATGGTAATAAGCACGGGGGTGGCAGCGGCAGGATGTTCAAGGAAGGCCCCTCAGAGGAGGTGACTGGACCCAAATGATGGCAGGAGCCCACAAAGGGACATGTGCACAGAGAGGAGTTTTAGATCATTTACAACCTCCCAAAAGGGGCCTTTCTCCAGACCCATAAGAGCCCCGAAGGGGGCAGGCCAGGGGGCGTGGATGACCACAGGTGTGGACAGGTGGACTCCACCATCCCAGGTCCGGCCTGCTTTCTCCAGGTGGCGTCTGGGCCACAAGCAGACCCAGGAGTCAGCCCTTCTGGCCCCTCAAAGGGCGGCTCCGAGTGGCCCCGTACTCAGTGTGCAGGCCCCACTGAGCACCAGGGCCTGTGGCTGCCAGGGACCAGATATCATCTGGGGCAGGATGCAGGCTGAGCCCTTGGAGGAGAGGTAAGCCTTGGGGAGCAGGAACTGAAGGGCAGGTTACCCACTCCCCGCCCCGCCCCTGTGTCCTCAGGTGCTGAGTCCCCTGCCCGTGCCAGGCGGCTGGGGCCATCAGAACAGACACCTGCACCAAGGCGACTGCTCACCAGCGCTGTTCCAAGTCTCCCCCAGCCCCATGAAGCAGGTGCTGTTAAGTGTTCCCATTATACAGATGGGGAAACTGAGGCACAGGCTCTCAGTCAGGCCTGCCGGCTGGAATCAGGTACAGCAAGGATTTAGCCCGGGGGGTTGGACCCAGGAACACCTGCCCCTCTCCCCCTGCTCTTTGCTGCATGGCCTACTGGCCAGGACCACTGCCGGGGCACCGCCTTGGTGTGACGTGGACTGAATGGCAGCCTCCAAATTACAGGTTCAACTCCAATTCCCGGAACCTGGGCATGTGACATTCAGATATTGGGGTTTTGCAAATGTAATCAAGTTAAGATGAGGCCATTAGGTGGGCCCTAGGACAGTGACTGGAGTGTCCTTTTAAGAAGAGGACACAAGAGGGCTTCCCTGGCTGTCCAGTGGTTTAGACTCCATGCTTCCACTGCAGGGGCATGGGTTCGATCTCTGGTTGGGGAATGAGGTAAGCAGAGGTGGTAGTGGCTCTGAGAATAAGAATATGCAACTACGTAATTTTTCATTGAGCAAAATGTTTTTATATACATTCCCTGCATTGAACTGTATTCCCTAGCATCACAGAACGTTAGCACTAAAAGGTACCCAAGAGATCACTTATCTCCTCTAGCAGATGAGGAAATTAATGTCCAAGAAGGTAAATGTCTTTCTCAAGATCATAAATCCAGGACAGGATGACTCTGTAGATGGTTAATGATTCACAAGGGACAGTGGTCCCAATGTCAGCAGGGAGGGTGAAAGTTACCCTTGACAAGACTTTAAATCGCTCCTAACATACAATGTAGCGACAAAGCATTAGCAAGTGAGTCCACCAGAACATTTTCCTCTAATAAGGAAACATCGCTTTTTTTCCCATTGAATCCCAGATGAATCATTTGGCTTGGTTTTATGGGGCCAAGTTGCATGGGAAAAAAAAAAAAAAATTTAAAAAGACATTATAAGAAATACCTGGCGGGGGGCTTCCCTGGTGGCGCAGTGGTTGAGAGTCCGCCTGCTGATGCAGGGGACACGGCTTCGTGCCCTGGTCCGGGAAGATCCCACATGCTGCAGAGCGGCTGGACCCGTGGGCCATGGCCGCTGAGCCTGCGCGTCCGGAGCCTATGCTCTGCAACGGGAGAGGCCACAACAGGGACAGGCCCACGTACTGCAAAAAAAAAAAAAAGAAAAAGAAATTCCGGAGCCTGTGCTCTGCAACGGGAGAGGCCACAACAGTGACAGGCCCACGTACTGCAAAAAAAAAAAAAGAAAAAGAAGTACCTGGGGAGTAAGATCAACTTAGGAAGTTGCCCTGTTATGTTCTTTGGGTGAAAAAGTGACTTGAATAGCCCATCTTTCTTTTATACTTCTACTTGTCCCCTAATTGTGTGCTTTTTTTTTAAAATTTGCTTTCCTGAGTGTATGGAGAGGAATTTATATGCTACATTTTTAAAGAATGAAACCTTACTGAATAAGTGACTTAGAAGGCTTAAATGTTTGGGTTTCAGATGGCTGCGATTTCCACTTTAATGTATTAATATCACATACGGGTTGCATGGTCCTTGTTGCGCTTGATAATTTTTGTTATTGTCCCTGCTATAGTTTATTCTGTTAATCACGTTATCAGTAAGTCTTAACCTTAACCAGAAGCAGCCACCAGCAAAACCAGTATCAACATAAGCTCCACACCCTAGGCTCTATGTCTTGGGATTTCTGCAAGAATAATCACAAAGAAGGAACTATTCATCAAACCTAAAATGTGGATAATCATTTACACTTAACTGTATACCAAGAGTACTGTATTTGTTCCAGGGTAGCTCAAAACTCTTTGAAAGTGCCATATAGGAAGTGGGGAAAACGAGTAATCCCATTTTAACAAGAATGTATACAGATGTGAAATAGGAAAACAAGGGATCCGGAAAATTGTTATGGTCCTAGCCTCATGTAGTTTATATTTATTTAATTTTTTTGGCCATGCTGTGAGGCATGTGGGATCTTAGTTCCCCAACCAGGGATCGAACCCGTGCCCCCTGCAGAGGAAGTGCAGAGTCTTAACCACTGGACTGCCAGGGAAGTCCCTCATGTAGTTTAAAATTAAAGTCTATGCATACAGAAAATATCTGCAAGGTAATTATTAGAATAACGGCAAGAAAAGTCAGCACAGGGAATCCTTTAGATTCAGAGCCATGACTTACTTTTCAAATGGAATAGACTCAGCTAGTGGCAGTTTTGCTTCTAGAGTAACGTGGCCTTGAGAAAGCCACTTCACCTGCTTCTATGGATTCATCTGTTTCCTCCTATAGACTCTATGCCATATTCATACATCTCATCTTCCCCTCATTATTTCAGTGGTGACAGTGGCAATTTAGGTTTACATCTTGGCACCTAAAACTCTTTGGACTAAAAAGTCCTAAATAAAAACAGTCGTTAAAAGAAAAGTTTCATGTAAAATTACCCAGCGTCTCAAAAGTCAATGAAAAGTTACCCAGGGACCCTAATGCAGAAGTAGTATTTGAATCTTTACACACAAATGCGGTAAAGTGTGTCAGTAACTAATAAGTTGCCTCCCTTGTAATTCTTTCCATTTTTGGATTTCATATGTCAAAACAAACTCCTTCGCTTAGCTTGTGCGCGTAGTAATTAGACAGTGTTTCAGATACTCATTTTTGGAGCACAGAACTAATTAACAACTAAGCCTGTTATAACAGGCTAAAATGAGAGTAATGTTTTCCTAATACATAATTGTATTTCTGAACTTGAGTAGGGATATTTTGAGCTGTTTGGTCACGTTAAATATTTTGCGCTTTTTAAAAGATTCCTGATAATACTTCTCAATTCTTTCCCATGAGCCCTGAATGTAATTCTGATCTTATATTTTTCAAAATGATCTACGGGGAATTCCCTGGTGGTGCAGTGGTTGAGAATCCACCTGACAATGCAGAGGACACGGGTTCGATCTCTGGGCCGGGAAGGTCCCACACGTCGCGGAGCAACTAAGCCCGCGAGCCACAACTGCTGAGACTGCGCTCTAGAGCCCGTGCTCCGCAACAGGAGAAGCCACCGCAATGAGAAGCCCGCGCACCGCAATGAAGAGTAGCCCCCGCTCGCCTCAACTAGAGAAAGCCCGCGCGCGGCAATGAAGGCCCAACGCAGTCAATAATTTAAAAAGTATATATAAAATGATCTTCGTCTCCCTTTATTGGAAAATGTCACTTCATCAATCCTTTAGCAATTAAACTCCTGCTGTGGCTTGACCGGCATGGGGTGGGGTGGGGGGGGAGGACCCATAGAGACACAGAGAAGGCCATGTGATGCAGCCACAAGCCCAAGACGGCCCAGAGCTCCCAGAAGCTGGAAGAGGCAGGAAGGACCCTGCCCTGGAGACTCTGAAGGGAGCCCAGCCCTGTAACGCCTTGATTTCTGCCTTCCTGCCTCTAGAACGGTGAGCGAACACAGTGCTGTTGTCCTTTCTAAGCCCCACGGCTTGTGTCCCTTTGTTGTGGCAGCCACCGGAAATTAAAACAGCATTCTCAGTCCTGTTGCAGACAGAAAGGCTGTGGACAATGTCGCCCACCTTCCCACCAACTCACTGAAGTGACCCGGGGAGAGGCCACTCCACTACAGCCGTTCCACCAAGGGCCAGGCCCAGTGGCCAGCACACAGGCTGCTCCCCCAACTGGCGCCGGCGTGCTGCACCACCTGCTCCAACCCTGAACAGACAGGCAGGGCCAGATACAGTGGCCTCGTTGATATGCGCCTTTAGTAAACAGGAGGAGGACAGACCTCCAAACTTGAAAATGCTGGTGCTCTTTTCTTTCGTAGTTTATTGCCTCCTCCCCCAGCTCGGCCCCATCCTCAGCAAAAGCAAAACAAGGTCACTACAGAAAAGTCAGAAAATCCAAGTTAGGCAAGCAGGGATCCCACACACGCCCTCTCAGTACAGATGCGGGGCAGAGGCTGGTCCCCGCCGTGTGGGTCCCACCTGGGTACCTGCTGGGCACCCTGCGGCTGGTTAACTGACAGTTATGTCCTTAACAGCCCCATCCAACAAGAGCCTCTGGATGATTTCAAACTCCTCCCCCTGCCCCCTTCAAACTTGCTGAAAGTTAGAACGGGTTTCAGAAGCGACCCCGCTCAAAGAAAGGAAAGTTTCTGAAGAAACGGACAAAAATAATCAAAGACCCCTCAACGGAAGATAGCGCCCAGAAACACACTCTCAGAAGCTCGGGCCTGGCGGATGTGGGTTTCCACCGAACTGTCGTCTTACTCAAGCGGTTTTCAGATTAACGCTTTTCCAGGAACTGTAACGTGGTGAGGCCGGGGTCGGTACCCCGGCCCCAGCGGCCCGGCCCTTCCTTCTGGCCGGTGGGTCTGTTAGGCCCGAGCCGGGCTGAGACGCTGGGGACGCGGGCCTGGGCGCTGCCCCGGGAGAGCCCGTGAGTGCGCGGGATGGGGTGGGGGAGGAAGAGGGGACCCCACGCGCCAAGCCCAGTAGGCAGCACGAGCCCGGGGATTTGAGGGGGGAAGCCCAGGCCATGGGGTCGCGGAGGTCGGCGGGGTCAGCGCGCGCGTCCCTGGGGCTGGAACTCAACTGGGATGGGGGGGCAGACAGGGGTCGCGGGAGGTGGGTGGGCCCCGAGACAGCGCCCAGTCCCACGGGGGGCTGGGGAAGGGGGGTGCACAGGCCGGGGAATGGACTGTGCCCGAGCGGGGGTGATCGGTCGGGGTGGGCTGTTGGGATGGGGAATGGGCTGCGCAGACCGGGATGAGTGTGGGGCCGGAAAAGGGGTGCGCCCGAAGAGAACACGAGAGTAGGCTGCAGCAGACGCCCCCCACACGTGACCTCCGCGCACCTCCGGTCCTTAAAGGGGCGGAAGGAACGCGGGCGCGCGCCACGCTGACGTCACACATCCCTATTTGCATCCGGCCCGCGGGTCTCAGCCCCGCTGAGCGCGGCGCCTCCTGGGCGGCCTCCGATTGGCCGTCACCGGCGGCGCCGAAGCGTAGTTGACTTGCGCCGCGCCCTCCCAATCGTAGCCCGCTTTGCTCGAGGAGGGCGGGGCCAGGAGACTCAGCCAATGGGAGGCGGCGTTGTTGGCAGCCACGGCGGCGCACTCCCGGAGCGAGCGAAACCCAGACGGCCGCCGCCACTGCCGCAGGAGGCGTGAGGTGCGGACGCGAGGTTCGGCCGGGTAACGGTGGTAGTGGCGGCCGGCGGGGCGGGGACCGGGGCCGGGGCCGGGGCGGTGGGAGCCGCGGAG
>NW_020173674.1:2222949-2245036 GCF_003031525.2 Neophocaena asiaeorientalis asiaeorientalis | reverse complement strand
AGCCGGGCGGGGCCGGGCGGCGGCGGCGGCAGGTGTCGCGCCCCGCTCCTCCCGCGGCGGCCTGAAGGTCAGGAGAGCTTTGTTTCCGCGCGGCTCCCGCCCGCCGGCCCCGCGGCGTCCCCGGGAAGGTTAAGGCCACGGGTCGGGCCGCGAGGACCCGGGCGAGCGCGGAGCCGCCCAGAGGCCTTTTGTTTTCGGAACCGGAGCCTTCCCAGGGCTGAGTGACCGTTAGCCGCGGCTGCAGCGGGCTCCGGTCCCGCGTCCGACGGGTGGGTGAGGCTGCAGCGTGTGCCGGGGCGACACCAGGACCTTACAGGGTCCTGGGTGTTGTCGGGGACGGGCGGCGACGTGCGCTCGCAGCCGTTAACGGACGCGCCGGGAGCCGGACGGGCCCGGCGTGCCCGGCAGGGTGGCCGCCGAGTCTGCGCTACTTTACTGCTTAACGTCATCCTGCGGACGGGGAAGTGGGGCCGTCCGAGAAGTCCGTGAGCGTCACGGATGGGACGTTGCCTTGCGCGTCTTAGTCCGGAGGTGGTGACAGCAGTCACATCGGTGTGTTTGTACCTGACTGCTGGGCCACTCCCCCGCCCACCCCCTCGATCCTGTGTTTTCCGAATGCTTTCCGTTAATGATCAGACTTCCCGCCGTCCGCAGTTATCCCCGGTCTATCTAAGCCGAGTCCTGCGAGAAGCGTTTGGGCCCCGAAGAAGGCTGTGTCGGGTTCCTGGCGGGGATGCTCCTGCACTCACCTGCCAGCAGGGCTTTGGTTCACATGCCCCCTCTGTTTTACTTGCATGTCGCTGTAAAGTATAAAAATAGGCTTGTGAAAATTCTCAGAGTGAGTTGTTGAACTTAAAAGTTGTCTTTTCAAAAGTTACTGCCTTCCTGTAAAAGTAACTATCTCTAAGTGATTAATAGCTGTCCTGCACACCAGGGACTCCGATAATCTCTGCCTGCGTTGACTCATTTCATAATAGTCTAATAACTTATGCGATAAGCACTGTTGTTTTCCCGTTTAACCACTCAGGAAGCTTGAGGCCCTGGAAGATTAATCCATAACTTGGATTAAAATGCAGGCAGTTTTAATTTTGCCCAGCTTTACTGTTTCTGTAGAAGAGATGAGAAGTTTTAATAAGAAATTGTTTTTATTATTGCACTGAGCCTCACTGAAGTCTAGTTTTTGAGCATCATTGATGCTGGTTGATCATTTCCAGCTCAGAATTCTGTGATTCCACAGAATGCTAAATGCTTCCCATAGTAGAATCTGGAAATGATTTCAGACGGTGATTAACAGTAGCTAGAGGGATAAATGATATGCAGATGTAAAATGAACTTCTGAGAAAGAAAGGTGGTGATAGAGTAGGGATATATTTAAAAGGTTAAATGAGTGACTAAAGTAGAGGGAAATGGCTTAAAAATTAGCGTTATCTATTAGTGGTTAATTTGTTAAGAGTTGACAGGAAAAAGAAACCCCAGAAAATGAATTTTCTCGATTTATTAGCTGCCTTTTTTTTTTGTTTTGTGACAAGGAAGGTTTTTTCTTTCATGTTTTGAAGGTAAATATTCTGTTCTGAGATTTGGAAGGATTGAAGATAAGACTTTTGGTCAATAAAAATACCATTACAAAACTTAATTTCTTACAGAATTATAGTGACAAAGGGGATTTGTTTTATAGATAAAATAGGTATAGGAATTGTGACCTTTTCAAGTTTACTTAGGAACACTTTCACTAGAAGTTTGAGGCCTCTTCTCGTGGTATGATGAGAGTAATTATTCTCAAAATAATTATAATTATATAAATAATTCCAACGCTGTAGTGCTGTCTTAAATACCTGTTATTACACATACATTTACAGTCTTTTTTTTCCCCTGGTTGACCCGTGTTACTAATTCAGAATGTCTGCGGTTATTTGTGCCTCTGTATTATAAAATAACGTCTAAATGCCTTTGTGACTTTTGCATTACTTTTGAAAATACTGTATAGAATAGAGATTGGAGAAATTGATTGAATTCTTTGCAGTAGCTGATTTTATCACTTGGTTTGATAACCTCAGTAAACTGAATTCTGGAAAGGATGCATGTGCTTTAGGGTTGTGTCCCCTAAAAGTGTAGACATCGTAGCTTTGTGAATTGACCGTTCAGATTATCGGACCCTTCTGTGATATTCTGAGTTGGGAGGTTTTAATCTGTATGAGATAGTTCAAAAGTTTTTAGAAATTGCGTGCTTAGAGTTGGGATGTGTTCATCAGTATGTGACAGTCTGAATTCATACTTGAATCTTTAGTTAAAATATTTCCGTTAACCTGTCAGGATTTTTACCAGCCTCTTGATATTGAGAGCATATTAATTCCCTGTATCTGCAGTTCTCTGACCAGCTAGGGTTCAGAGTGAAATCCTTTCCTTTTTTCTTTGAGCAGTTGATAGTCTTCTAGCATCAGGAGGAGGTGACCTCGAATGTAAATGCGTACGTGGGGTAATAAGAGTTACGAATTACTTATTTTCAGGGTGGCTTTTCTTTTCTTGTTCATTGTCCACAGTTTTAAAATGGTTTAAAACTGTTCTGATAAGCTCATGTTGTACTTCCACAAGTTTTATTGGAGAACCCAGGGGGGTTTTTTGGTTTGTTTTTTGTGGGGTTTTTTTGTGTGTTTTTTTGTTTTGTTTTGTTTTTTGATAAATAGTATCTGTAGGCCGAGGGTGGTTTAAATTCCCAAAGCCCTAAGGGCCACCAACCAGTATGAAACAGGGAAGAACCATTACTGCTCAGAACCAGTGTTCCCAGTGACGGCACTTTGAATAATCAAGGCAGCGTTGAGGAGCGTGTTGGGAGGTTGGTCTGGGATTGCTGTCTAAGTGCTGTTTTGTTTTCTAGAGGTAAAGGTGTTCAGGCATCCAAAGTAGAAGGCTCATGTTAGTGTGACTAGTCTGCCACCGGGATGATTTCAGGAGTAGAAAGTAGCTGGTGTGGCATTATTGCAGGAAATTGCTCTCCTCCAGCCTTAGCTTAATTTGCACAATTTCTCCTAGTTCAGTGAATACTTGCCTTCCTAAACTGCAGTTGTGAGATTTTTCCTTGAGCACAACCCTTATTAATGGGTAGTGAAGAATTTTATGTTTGACTGTTACGGAATTTTCAAAACAGACGACGTAGGTTTGTTGTTGTTTGACAGCCATTGGTTTTCTACCCTGCCCTCTTCAGAGAAAGCAGGGCTGCTTTACACTGTTTGCCATTGAATTTTAAACTTCATGAGTATTTAGTAACAGGAGAGGCAGTGTATTTCTGTAGTAAGAAAACTACAAAAGATCACTTAATGAACTTTACCTTTTGATCTGGGCCACTCACTGTGTGGCCTTGAAAATTTCCTCTTAGAAGTGTACTGTCAGCTGTTATTAGAGGTGCTTCCATTCTGGGTCTGTGGGACTTTTTTTTTTTAGTGTATGTACTGTGCATGTTATTATCACCCCAAAAAGCCTGTTCACAACAAGAGAAGATGACTTCTGTGTAATGGTTGTGGCGTGGCAGAAAGGTCGACTATACAATTTAAATACGTGCAAAGGGCGTAAGTATTGTAATTTAAAACGCTACTTGTTTACCCAGTTATCCAAAGTAGCTTTCGGTGCTTGGCATCTGTTCATCCACGAATGCCTTCTCTCTGCTAGGCACAGTTCTAGGTACTGGGGTATCTTATTGCACTGAACAAAACAGACAAAAGACCTTACCCTCAAGTATCTCCACGGTGGGAGACAAACAAGTTAGACAGTGGTAGGTGCTTTTGAAAACAAAAGTAGAGAGAAGGAGTAGGGATTTGGGTTTTAAATAGGGTGGAGAGGGTAAAGCCTTACCGACAAGGTGACAAGACCTTGGATTAAGAAAAACCTTCAAATATTTGACTCATTCAGTCATATACTAACGAATTGCGGACAAGAGAGTGGAGGAGGAAATTGGAGCTATAACGATGAAGAACCAGTGTGCCTTGAGTAAAAATAGACTGTTTTGGTTAAAGAAGGGAAACTTTTTTACTTTCTTCCTGAAAACTGAGGGCTTGGTCTCTAGCAAGCTTCTGAAAAAACAGTCCACCGTTGTCTCGTGGCCATTGGATCTTCTAAGCAGATGTGACTTCCTGTGTGTCTTCCGAACCTTCTTAGGAGCGGCTAAGGTGCGCCTAGGGTCCCTGACACCACCATGCTGTATACAGGTGACACACGAGCAGATCATCACTCGGCAGCGGTGAGCGAATGGGTGAAGCAGATTGCTTGGCCACTGTCTCCTGCCTAGTCCTGTGCTGGGCCCAGGGACTGCTGCGTTGAGCAAGTAGATAGATCTCTGCCTTCATGGAACTTACTCTTCAGTGGGAGGCCAGAGATGGAGCATTCATCCATTCTTTTTTCAAAAACATGACGATAAAAAGTTTCAAACATATGTAGAAGTAGTGATTCCCCCATATGTACCTAACATTTAGCAGCAATAATTAACTATTTGCCACTTTAGTTCGTCTGTAAACATGTAATATATGTGATTTTTAAAATAGATTTTTCGATCATGGCAAAAGAAAAAGTGCGTATGTATTAGATTATCAATCATTACACGTGATTGAAATCAGAACATAATTCTAAGATCACTGGTTTGAGTTTAGAATCTGGACACTTTTTTTTTTTTTTTTTAACTTTTGAGAGGTTACAAGTCTATTGAAGGGTTTGTTGATTTACAAGGACATTTTCCATTATTTCAGCTATTTACATAAGTTATCTGGTTGTTTCTTTTAGATGTTTTGACTTACCTGCTGGCATATTGAATCCAACGCAATTAACTCCCAGTACTAAGGAATGCAGTGACAGAGACTGGATAAAGAACCTCCTGATTAGGGCTTTGTATAGTGGCCAGGTTTTGTGGGTAGAGACATTGGGATGTCCTGTGGGGATATCCTGATTCCTTCTTAGAGCAGATGAATGGCTTCTTTGTCCTTTCTGATGTGTCCCAAGCCAAAGTATGGTCTGGTACTCCTGGAGGATTTGGACCTGTACCCTGGGACTGATCAGACTCCACGATGGGATCGCCAGCCCTCAGACTTTTATGTGAACCAAGTGATTATGCTGTGGGGTTCATTTAACTGCCACCCTAATTTAATAAGTATTATAGACTATATTGAAATTCTAAAGTCTTAACAGAAACATGTTGATTACATTTAAATTAATTTTAATCATCTCACGGGAAGATATGGAGGACCTCTGACTTAAGACAGCTAATAAATGTATTAAAATTGTTGGTTATGTGAAGGGCGACCATGTTCCCCAGTTTACACCTTCTTTGTCTCTTGCGAGTGGCCCGATTTGAAATTATAGGATTACTCTCTAACTGTAGGCTAAATGTTTTCAGTTAAAAATTAAGAATTTAAAGTTATATTGGATAACTTGCTACAAAAATAAATTTTTTTTCCCCTAGGAAAATTTTTTTGTTTGGGGTAAAAATAATCCATAAATCGGATTGTGAGGTAGCTTATATAAATAAAAGCAAAACGTTCATTTGTGTAATCATGGAAATTTGCATGTCAATCCAGATTTAGAATTATAGGCTCAAAGTTTTTGACCCTGGAAGGGAAACTGAACAGCTGTATTCTTTTGAAATTTTAGAATATTCTTTGGCCTGGTATTCCTTTCATATTTCAACTTGATTGCCTTTTAGAAGTAAGAGACCCTTTTGATGAGGCTTGGGACTGTGGTTTCATAAAATTAATATTAAACGCAGTATGCCACCATTTAAAACAAATGGATGGTTATATTTCTCACACTTGCAAATTTGGTAATTCCTTATAATTTTCTATTTTAAGAAAGTTTTGTTTGATAGTGATGGCTAAACGAAAGCGAATAAATTGTGGTGTGAAACTTGAGTAACTGAACTCCAGCTTGTTTGTGATATGTCACCACTCTACATTATTTTTTCTTAGATAAGGGTAGCAATGTTTAAACTAACTCGACTTATTGGTTTCATATCAAGCAATAGATAGGATGATTTGTAAGCGGTTATAAAAGTGGAGAGAGACCCGGAGTAGGTCGTGTACTGGGCACTTCCTCTGTTTAATTCCGTCTTCACAGCAACCTCTCAGGTAGGTCCCTTCTAGTTTATGGATGTTGAAACCGAGGTTACACAGCTAGGAAATGATGGAGATGGGATTCAAACCCGGATCAAAACCATACTGTTTATAGTGTGTGTGCTTTGCTTTAAACATTGAGTTCTGGGTTTGTGTTGTTGTTTTGACCTCAGAGAATTTTCTTTTCTGTTGTTTAAACTCATTATTTTGTTGTTTTTCTTTCCTTGATTTAGCGCCTTTTGGGGGCGGAGAGAATGTTTCGTTGGGTTTAACCTAATTGCTTTGTCATCATGTCACCGAAAATAGGATCATTGTATCCATGGGATCTTTTAAATTGCAGCGGTGTCATTCCGGGGGAAAGTGAGCCTCTTTGGCCTCTCTTCTGCAATAGAGTGTTCATTCGTTCACCAGGCATTTATTATGTCAGAGGCTGTTTCCGTCCCAGAGACTACTACATAGTGAACAGGATAGAAGGAGTGGTTTCACACTCTACTTCTAGACAGTGGGTTTCTTGGGAATGCTGCTGAACTGCAGGATCCTGACCCTGACTGAGCTGTTGATTGTCATCTATTCCAACAACAGCAACAGGAATTTTGAATTGAGCAGGTGGAAGTGGCGGCAGGAAGTGAAGTGGTTGGTGGGGGTAGGGAGAGGTCAAGAGGGTCTGGATCTGAAACGTGAAAGGATTTTAATCTAAAATGGAACCAAAGGGTATGAACGGGTAGCTCTCATGCATGCATCTTCAGGAAAATGAAAGTTGAAGACTGTGAGACTGATTTCCCAAAATTGCCTGCTTTACAGAAGATTGAGACTTATCCTATAACCGGTGAGTGTCTTCCAAGAATCTCTCTCCATCTTCAAGTCAGTGAACTTGGTGTGGCTCCTGACTGGGTTTTCCCCTTTTGCACTCTTTGCCTGTAAAAGCAACCTGCCCTAAACCTTCAGGCTTACCTGCCGCTCACTGCAGTTTAACGTGTCCCAAATTGCAGTTCTTCTGCTATTCCCAAATAAACTCGGTTTCTGGTAACTTGAGCTTGCCTCAGTTTACCTCCTTTCTTTTAGGTTGCCATTACATGGTGTCAGAAGTGGGATCCAAAGGAGATACCCACCAAGGAGCGGCAACCCCCAGAGTTGAGCAGGGCACCCACACTTGAGCCCTTTGTGCTCTTCATTTTCACGAGTTGCCGCAACTTGGTTAGGCAAGTCTCCTCTTGGATCTCAAGCTCCCTCGTTTTGGTTGAGCTCTCTGGCTTTATTTGGGATCTGGATAGGGACAGACTGTCCTTCTGGAGAGTACTCTTTTGTTCTGAATCCAACAATGGGATACCAGTCATCTAAATGTTTTAGAGGTGGCTCCCTTCGGGAACTCTGATGTGTTTTTGTTTGTTTGTCTGTTTTAAATATTTATTTATTTATTTATTTACTTGGTTGTACTGGGTCTTAGTTGCGGCAGGCGGGCTCCTTATTTGTGGCATGTGAACTCTTAGTTGTGGCATGCATGTGGGATCTAGTTCCCTGAGAAGGGATCGAACCTGGGCCCCCTGCATTGGGAGCACGGAGTTTTAAACACTGCACCACCAGGGGAGTCCCTCTGAGGTGTTTTTTAATTAATTAATTAATTTTGGGCTGCATTGGGTCTTCGTTGCTGCGCGCGGGCTTTCTCTAGTTGCAGTGAGCGGGGGCTACCCTTCACTGCAATGTGGTGGCTTCTGTTGTTACAGAGCACGGGCTCTAGGGCGCGCGGGCTTCAGTAGAGGTGGCATGTGGGCTCGGTAGTTGGGGCTTGCAGGCTCTAGAGTGCAGGCTCAGTAGTTGTGGCACTCGGGCTTAGTTGCTCTACGGCATGTGGGATCTTCCCGGACCAGGGATCGAACCCGTATCCCCTGTGTTGGCAGGTGGACTCTTAACCATTGTGCCACCAGGGAAGTCCCACCTGATGTGTTTTATTATGATCTTTCCTCATAGACATTTTTGACTAAATGGACCAGTCTTACTAAGGATAACTTAGAACTTCAGTGGCCGTTACAAGGAACCTTTTATGTCCCCAAACTTGTTTTTCTCCGAACCAAGTTAGAAGACCGTGGTTACCAAATTAAACCATCCACATAGGGTAGTTATTTTAATTGTTATCTGGAGGCTTCTAAATGGGTTCAGGATTATAAAATTGCCTCCTTACCAAATACTGTTTCCAAATTGAAGCAAATAAGCAGCTAAAGGTGGATTTTAAAAATGTCACTGGCCTCTTTCTTGGTGTGAGCTGAGGTCCCTCCTACCCTTACTGCTCCATCTCCTTTGTACCTCTATCTTAGCTGCCTCCTTATCCCTCCCCTCTCTCTGAACTTCCTTTCTGTCCTGTCACTGAACCCTCACCTGCCAAGCCCATTAAAAACTTCCCTTTCAAAATTAGACCTTCTGAGCATCCTGCTAAACCGTAGCAAACTTCCTGTACCCCATGGACAAAGGTCAAGCTTAGGGCTAGGGACTGCCCTGGTGGTCCAGTGGTTAAGACTTCACCTTCATGCAGAGGGGGCACGAGTTCTACCCCTGGTCGGCGAGCTAAGATCCTACATGCCTCGTGGCCAGAAAACCAAAAAGCATAAGACAGGAGCAGTATTGTAGCAAATTCAGTAAGGACTTTAAAAATGGTCCACATCAAGGATATCTTTAAAAAAAAAAAAAAAAAAGGGGCTTAGGGTTATAAGGACTTTCCCAAGGTAACATGGATCCTCATAGATTTGGTGAGGAATTCAGTATCGTAACCCTGATTTACCAGCTTGGTCCCTCCAGTCTCTATCAAACAGTCCACATGCTTGTCTAAAATAAGTCAAGCCCAGCACTGGACTAAAACAACCAGTTGAGAAAACCCTTAACCATCTCTTAGGCTCCCCCACCCCGCAATTTAAATTTTGATTGATTTATTTATTTTTAGTTAATTAATTAATTTTGGGCTGTGTTGGGTCTTCGTTGCTGTGAGCGGGGGCTGCTCTTCGTTGTGGTGTGCGGGCTTTTCATTGCGGTGGCTTCTCGTTACAGAGCGCGGGCTTCAGTAGTTGCAGCATGCAGGCTCAGTAGTTGTGGCGCACGGGCTTAGTTGCTCCGTGGCATGTGGGATCTTCCCAGACAAGGGATCGAACCCGAGTCCCCTGCATTAGCAGGCGGATTCTTTTTTTTTTTAATTTATTTTTGGCTGTGTGGGGTCTCCCTTGAAGTGCGTGGGCTTCTCATTGCGGTGGCTTCTCTTGTTGCAGAGCACGCCTCTAGGCAAGAGGCCTTCAGTAGTTGTGGCTCGCGGGCTCTGGAGCACAGGCTCAGTAGTTGTGGTGCACGGGCTTAGTTGCTCCACGGCCTGTGGGATCTTCCCAGACCAGGGCTCGAACCTGTGTCCCCTGCATTGGCAGGCAGATTCCCAACCACTGTGCCACCAGGGAAGTCCGATCTCTTAGGCTTAAACGAAGCCAACCACCAGCCCTTTTATGTGATCAGGCTGGCAGTACAGCCAAAAGCCTGCATGAAGCCATCCCTAGAGTCTTCCCCAAGTCCATGGACTGGAACAAGATTCAGGCATGCACCCAAAAGCCTGCTGTATCTGTCCATAACTGTTAAAGCAGGCTCCAGATTGTTTTCAAGGAAAATTTCAGGCTTCCCACGGATGCCGAATCCACCCAGGTGGCTTTTAATTCCACGTTTGTATATGATCTAACCAAGGACTTACCCTGTTAGTCAAAAGAACCTGTATAGAATGGGAAACAGTGTCTACCCTGATTTTGTCACTTTGGCCACTCAATTGGCTCGTACCCCGGAAGATGACACCAAAAGAAAGGCAACTCCCGCAGATGGAGACTCAAAGCAAATCTGGCCGTTGGAAAAAGGATTGCTATAAATTGAAATCCAAACACTTGCAACCCTCCAAGAACCGACAGCCAAACCCACCCCAAGGATGTGACTCAGAGGACACACAGGGACTGTTCCCTGTCCGTCCATTAAATAGCCTGGGGAAGACTCTTATCCAGATCAGAGACAAGTTCCTTATAGTATTAATTGGCACAGGGGCTGCTCTGTCAGCGCCCAACCTAACTACAGCGAAACAGTTCCTTCCTCACAGTGTTACATACGTTCCGATAGTGGGGACCTCACGCTGCAACATGTCCCTGTTTCCCAGCCCATACCTTTTTGTCTGGGGCCTTTGCAAAACAAACACCCATTTCTCCTCAGCAGTGTGGCTCCTATACATGTATTAGGATGAGATTTCCTGGAGAAATAGCATGCTGCCACTTTTTCCCTCAAGAGGCAGTATTCCTTCAGTTCAAATCAACACTTAGGAAGATTAAACCCCTTTTTGCCTTTATTACATTGCAAAGCTAAGAAGACCAAGCTTTGGACTTACCCCACTATTAACCAGGTACCCCTCTCCCCCACTCTTTGGACAGAATCCTCAACAGACATAGGCAGAATTCATAGTGCCTCTCCTATTAAGACGTACAATACCCTATAAATAAAGAAGTCTTCCAGGACATAAGTTCTATCATAGAAGACTGTAAGGCTGAAGGACTCTTTGTCCCTTGCACTAGTCTTTGTAATAGCCCTGTCTTACCTGTAAAAAACCCAGCAGCCAAGGAGGGAGATTTGTGCAGGACCTTTGGCAATAAACAGCATTGTAATTCCTTGCCACCCTGTCACCTGTAATCCCCACGTGCTGAGTGTTCATCTCTACTGGAAGCAACTTTTTCACTGTGGTCGACTTAGGCAGTATGTGTTTTTAGTATTCCTGTTGATAAAGAGTCAATATCTTTTTGCCTTTACCTGGGAAGGACAACAATATACCTGGACAGTCATGCGTCAGGGCTTTACTGAGGTTCCTCTTCTGACAGATTTTAAAGGCTGACTTAAATGACGTAGAATTCTCCGGAGGCACCACCTTACTGTAATATGTAGATGATTTGCTTCTTTGCTCACCCTCCCAAAATTTCCACAAAGACATTGTTCACCTGTTAAAAATCTTAGCCATTAAGGGATATAAGGTCTTGAAGGAAAGACTGCAATTTGTCCAAACTCATGTTTGATATCTAGGACATTTAATCTCAGAACAGAGACTACACCTAGATCCCGATAGGCTTCAAGGCGTTTTAAACTCTCCAAACCCCCAAACCAAATGTCAGTTACGGGGTTTTCTTGGGCTAGCTGGTTATTGTTGCAACTGGGTTCCAAACTTCTCTTCAATGATTCTGCGCCCCATATGCTCCCTTTTGTTGTTGGCCGTGCCACATGGCACGTGGGATCTTAGTTCCCCAACCAGGGATTGAACTCGGGCCCCCTGCAGTGGGAGCCTGGAGTCTTAACCACTGGACCACTGGGGAAGTCACCCTATATGCCTTTCTAAAGAACAGCAAACCTGACCTCATTCTTTGGGATGACCAAGATCGTTTAGCCTTTGAAGGAAAGTTTAATAAATCCACCGACCCTTGAATACCCAAATTATCAGCTACCCTTTTCCTTATTGTATATGAGAAGGAAGCGAATGCCCTCGGGATATTTACCCCAAAATATGGGGCTATCACTGACCCCTGGGTTACTACACCCAACGGTTAGATCCCTGGCCTGAGCATATGGCATGGCTTAGAGCTATGCCTGCTGCTGTCCTCTTAGTAAAGGCTACCATCTTTGCACCTCACACCGTTGAGGCTCTCGAGTTCACACCACACTCAACACCTTTCAGCAAGCCATTTTACCCCTTTGAAATCTTCTTACTCGCTGTGCCCGCGTCACTCCCATTCAGTGTAACAGTCTCAACCCTGCAACCTATCTTCCCTCCTCCACTGATAAAATTTCCCATGACTTCCCGTGATGACACCTCATGACTACTTACAGGAAACCTCCTTGATGAATCCTGATCTTATGTGGTTTACTAATGGCTCTTAGCTGAAAAATGAAAATAGTGAATTTTGTGCTGGGGATGTGAAAGTATTGAGGCTGCCGCCCTGACTTCGGCTGCTTCAGGTCAACGAGCTGAATCACACGGGCACACCTTATCTTGTTGTGCTTCGCAGGTATTGTGTCTTTTTGTAAATTGAAGGCTTGTGACGACCCCGTGTCAGCGTCGGTCGGCGCCATTTTTCCAACAGCATTTGCTCACTTCATCTGACTGTGACATCTTGGTAATTCTCACAGTATTATTGTATTTGCTATAGTGATCTGTGGTCAGTGACCTTTGACGTTCCTACAACTCGGTGAAGACTCAGATGATGGTTAGCACTTTTTAGCAATAAAGTATTTTTAAATTAAGGTATGTACATTGTATTTTAAGATATAATGCTATCACACACTCAACAAACTACCATATAATGTAAACATTTATATGCACTGGGAAACCAGGAAGTTCATGTGACTCGCTTTACTGCAGCAGTCTGGAACCAAACATGTAGTACCGTGGAGGTCTGCTTGTATACCCTCACTCAAACATGCATTTCAGTCAAAGGCAAGACAGCACACCTCTTCACTGATATGTGCCTTTGTAGAGTGGTGCAGTGCTTTGGAATGTTATGGAAACAACAGGGTTTCCTTACTCCCAGTGGAGATAAAATTAAGAATGGCCCTTATGCCCAAAGTCTGTTGGACACCATACTGCTGCCGGCAGCTCTAGCTATCATTACAGGGCCTGGGCATTGCAAGTCTGATTCACTGGAAGCCAAAGGAAACCACCTCCTTGATACCTCTGCAAAAAAAACACTTCCTTTATGATACCCATAGACCAAACCTCCGTCATGGTCCAAAAGGCTCTTCCCCCAGCAAAGACCTAAGAGAACTAGCCAGGGGAGGATAACAGCTGGCCTCTGAAAGAGAAGAACACAACTGGAAATCTGAAAGGCTGGCTGTTGGACCCATGAAGAAAAGGGGCTCTGGTTTGAACCCAGTAATAAGCTGTTTCTGCCAGAAAATCTAGAACTTCCCTTATTGACCACTGTACCTGGATTAAACCATTGGTCCACTGAGAAAAGGGTAACCTTTATAAATCAGTGTTGGTAGAGAAACTCCAGCAAGACCACAAAAGGCACTTGTTTGCTTGTTCTACTTGTCATAAATTGATCCCAAGGAAGCCTGTCTGTACCGCCTCAGGACATTTTAATGCACCAGACTGCTAACGCTCTGGCAAGTGGATTTCATACAGTTGCCCCCACTCATGGGTATAAATATGCTCTAGTAACGGTTTTCATGTCGGACTCAAGCATTTCCATGTAGAGTGGTGACTCCCTCTTCCATAGCTAAAGTCCTTGTAGAAAAGATCATTCCCACTTGAGGACCTCTCCCGCCCCTGGAACTCCAGGGGACCTACTTCACTGGGCGGTTTCCATCAGGCTTATCATCCTCAGTCTTCAGGGCTGGTTCATGCAAATGTAATTGTAAAGAGCTGGCTGGCTAAGTTAGTTGAAACCCTCCAGATACATTGGCCAAGAGTAGTGCTCTGGTTCTTCTGAATCTTAGATCTACATTTGGGATTCATAAATTCTCACCCTTTGAAACAGTCACGGATGGCCAAAGCATTTAGCCTCTGCTTTGTTTGACCCCACTAATAAAAGGTTACATACTTCACATTTTGCAGGGGTCTAAAATCCATTGAGAATAATCGTGCTGTAGTAGAGCAGTCTTTCTACAGTGTGCTCCCTGGAGATGAAGATGTCAGTTTACAGCCTGGAGACTTCAACTACTGGAAGAGACCTATGCATAAAGACTCCCTCCTCCCTCATTGGAAGGACTTCTACCAGGTGTTACTGACTAATCCCTGTGCCACGAAGCTCCCAGAGTTAGACTCCTGGATTCATGTGTCCCATCTTAAAAAGGACCCCAAACCTGAGTGGACCTGCAGCCCAACTCAAGACTGAAAGCTAAGAATTTCTAAGGACTGAAGCAGACAGCTTTCCAGAGATCAGAGATATCCGGCCCAGGCCTGTGAAACCTGTTTCAGCCAATTCTGTATCACTCAGCCAAGTCACGCTGCTATAGTTGTAATTGTCCTTTCTTTGGCCTCCTTGCCGCCCTCTAGTTTGGCTGTAATGCACCCCTTTGCTCCCACCTTACAAGAACTCTCATTCCACCAACCTTACTGATTGCTGGTGATGATGAACCTGAACTGGAGGCCTGGCCATTATCCTTAGAAGGGTGGTGAAACCTGTCTGGCAGAGATACAAGGTTTTCCTTTGGCATCTTTGTGGCTATACTTAAATTGGCACCTGACATTACAGCATTCCATTGGGTGCCCCACCCCTAAAGGAATCCCTCTCACTTAAGCCTGGCCTCTTACCGAAAAGCTTTCCAGTGTTCCAGAAGCATTAATGGGACTGGTGAATCTCTAGGCTACCTCCTGCACCCTTGTAACACTTGTATGTGATTCAGATGGCCATGGGTTCATTCCCCACTGGAATCTAGGAGACTGACGTCTCCTCCAGCATGTATCTCTTTGGTGGGGTGATGAAAATTTTAACGATACAGGGAGTAGAAAGCTGATGTGCTGTCTTCAGTGGCGCCTCATGGGGAGCTGATCAGAGATCTGTTGAGTGGCAGGAACTAATTCACCCTAGCTTGTCCCTGGCAGATCCCCAGCCTCCATCAGAACCTCACCCACAGTAACCAGACTCACCTGTTACTCCAAATATATTGAAATTTAAGATATTCCTCTAACTGTCCTCACGGTGCTAAACAGAACCACTTATCATGCGTTGTTTATAGATGACTGATTTTGATCATGAGATCTCTTTTATTCCAGGAAAAGAAAAAACCCTGTCTTTAGAAAACACTGGTTATTTCCTTCTGTGTGGAAGGAATGCATACCCCACACTTGCCCTAAATGGGAAGTGTGCTTGGAGCCCTGTCCTCACTCCTGATGCTGGAGTTGGGAAAACCCTGCCTTCCATCGCCCTCGGGCCCAATCTGGGTTCCTTCTCCTGCCGTCTTGAGAGAGCACACCGTAGCTGGGATGGATACAATTTTGGGTGGATGCCTACAGATACGCTCCTGGTAGATAGAAAGAGATTTTCCCTTTGGACTTTTTCCCTTGAGTTGGAGTAGCAGAACTTGAAAAGGCAGTTAAGAATCTCTTCAGGTTCATGGCTGCTACCTTAATGCTTATGTCAGAGCTTTTGGATATCAACAAACGCAAGTAGACAGCCTAGCAGAAGTTGTCTTACAAAACTGCAGAGCCCTAAACCTCCACACTGCATAGCATGGGGGAACCTGTGCCCTGCTTGAGGAAGAATGCTGGGGGCTTTTTGTTTTTTTAAATTTTATTTATTTACTTATTTATTTTTGGATGTGTTGGGTCTTCATTGCTGCACGCGGGCTTTCTCTAGTTGCGGTGAGCAGGGGCTACTATTCGTTGCGGTGCACAGGGTTCTCATAGCGGTGGCTTCTCATTGCGGAGCACGAGCTCTAGGTGCGTGGGCTTCAGTAGTTGCGGCACACGGGCTCCGTAGTTGTGGCTTGCGGGCTCTAGAGCACAGGTTCAGTAGTTGTGGCTCTAGAGCACAGGCTCAGAAGTCTTGGGACTTCCCTGGTTCTTAACACAAGGACTGAAAGTAGTGAAAGAGGGCTTCCCTGGTGGCTCAGTGGTTAAGAATCTGCCTGCCAGTGCAGGGGACACGGTTTCGAGCCCTGGTCCAGGAGGATCCCACATTGCCACGGAGCAACTAAGCCCATGTGCCACAACTACTGAAGCCCGTGCGCCTGGAGCCCATGCTCTGCAACAAGAGAAGCCACCGCAGTGAGAAGCCCATGCACTGCAACAAAGAGTAGACCCTGCTTGCCACAGCTAGAGAAAGCCCGCGTGCAGCAACGAAGACCCAACGCAGCCAAAAATAAATTAATTAAAAAAAAATAATAAAAATAATGGAAGATAATATCAAACTATTAACTGAAATAGGACATACCCCCGGGACCTGGGCCATTTTTGACCTATTAAATATAGGCAGCTGGGGAAACAGGTTGAGAAGTTTATTCTAGTCAGTAGCTATAATTGGACTTCTGGCCATGGGTATAATCCACATGGTTAAATTTCTCCTGTTTTGTATCAGCAGGCAAATGTCTTTCTCCCAGGTGTATGTACGAAATAAAGTTGTTTTTCCTGTATGTAACTGCAAAATAAAGGCTTATCCTGAAGCTCAGCTGACCATGGAAACTGAACTGACCACGTCAGAGGAACATAACTGAGGTTCACCATTTCTCAATTGTTTTGTTCGAATGAGGCCAAGTATCTGCTTGCTGTTTGCCTCTTCCGTGGGATGAGACATCTGAGGATGGTCCTCCTCAGCTCGGAGAGACCCATAATCCACGTGCAGCTAATGGTGCCTCTGACTAAGTGAGGTACCCACACAGTAAGACTGATGAGCAAGACTGATGAGCAGTGCTCTTTGTGAAAGAGTTTAATCAAAAGGGGGGGATGTGAAAGGATTTTAATCTAAAATGGAACGGAAGGATGTGAAATGGAGAATCTCTTGTGCATGCACCCTCAGAAAACAAAGGTGGTGGGACTGATTTCCCATAAATGCCTGACTTACGAGAGATGGAAATTTATCCTCCAACCAGTGAGCGTCTGCCAGGGATTTCTCCGCATCTTAGAACCACTTGCTGCATGGTCCCTAGTTGGATTTTCCCCTCTTGCACTCTTTGCCCAAAGAAGCAACCCACCCCAAGCCTTCAGTGAACTCACCTGTAGCTCGCTTCAGTATGTGTGTCCTGAATTGCAGTTTCTCTGCTGTTCCCAGATAAACTCTATTTCTGGAAACTGGAGTTTGCCTTAGTTTACCTCCTTTCTTTTAGGTTGAAAGAAACCCCAATCCACACCTTACTAGCCAGGTAACCTTGGGTTAGTCACCTCACCCTTCCCATCCTCAGTGTCCTCTTCTGTGCAGTGGGGATGCACCCTCCCTGCCAGAGTTGCTGTGGGTATAAATTGTGGGAAATTGCCTGTCACGTGGGGACCTTGCTAGTACAGAAGGTGTTGGAATTAGGTGTGTGGCTTGACTGGGTGGGGAAAACGGGACTTTGTCCGTTAAGCTGGCAGTGACAGCTGCTGCAAGAGAGAGCAGTTGGTGTGTGTGGTCTACACAGAAGGTGCTGGTGGACATAATTGTTAGACAATGGAGACTTTAATTACATAGCCAAATTGTAGTTGGTTTCAGTGTGTAACCAGTTTGGCAGTAGGTGTCAGTATCCATTCCTATTCTTTGACCCAGAAATCCTACAGCCACAATCCTACTATTGCCAAATAAAGAATTACTTGGAATGAGAAGCCATGTAAACTAAGATGTGTTCATGTAGATGTTATCTGCAGTATATCGGGGGGAAATCTTCAGTATTTAACAACTGGTAAAAGGTAAGTGTATTAGCTCTTAAAATGTCATCAGATGTTATTTTGAAGACCTGCCTGTCTCATGTTTTGCATTTGTGATATATGAAAAAGCAGAATATAAGCTTGGGAATCGGGCTTCCCTGGTGGTGCGGTGGTTAAGAATCCCCCTGCCAATGCAAGGGAGATGGGTTCAAGCCCTGGGCCAGGAAGCTCCCACGTGCCGCGGAGCAACTAAGCCTGTGCGCCACAACCACTGCGCCTGCGCTCTAGAGCCCGCGAGCCACAACTACTGAGCCCGCGTGCCACAGGTACTGACGCCTGCGTGCCTAGAGCCTGTGCTCCGCAAGAAGAGAAGCCACCGCAATGAGAAGGCCACACACCGCAACCGAGAGTAGTCCCCGCTCACCGCAACTCGAGAAAACCCGTGCGCAGCAACGAAGAACCAACGCGGCCAAAAATAAATAAATTTATTTATTTAAAAAAAAAAAAGCTTGGGAATAGCCCGGATGCGGCTGTATGCATGCAGCAGATTGCGGAGGAGCTAAGCTGGGAGGTGTAGGAATTCGGGTTTCTGTGTGGAGTGACTTTGGACTCAGCAGAATGTGATGGGGACCGTTGGAGGGTTTTTCCTCTCCTGATTTTCATTTGTTTCCTTAAATCATTTAGCTTTTTGAAAAAGATAATGTAACATTTATGTAGTATTTCGAATTTTTAAAGTAATTACAATGTTTTATTTTGAAACAGAATTACCTAAGAAAGATGCACTTAAGACAGTCGTAGTTCATAAATTCCAGGTGCGGCTGTGTTTCCTAACTGAAGCATGATTGTTCTCTTTGACCCTGAGGCACTGATTAAGGGGTTTGGGCTTTGCTCAGATACCTAAGAATGAGTCATCGACCAGTTGTCAGCTTGAAACCACCCTTCAGAGGGGCATCTGAAGTGGATTTACTACATCTAGGACTAAGGAAATGTGATCACCAAACCTGTTTTTAGCTCTGCATTTAGATAGGGCTTTGGAATTGTACTAATATCAAGTTCTATTTAAGTCATACATGTCTTAGAACCCACCTTTAATATTTATAGGTAGAAAGTCACCTAATCTGGAGATAATCTTTTTTTATATGTCTCTTGTAAAAGTGGGATCATAATTGAGTGTATTACATGATGTTTTTACACAAGTACTGCATCTTCAGTGTAGAAGTAGTAGAACATACAGAATAACATTTAAAAATCATTCTGAGTTAAGGTTTGAAAGGCAATGTGAGCACCAGTAAATTCTTTGAATTGCTCTAAAATAATTGGTCTAGCGTAAATAAATGTTTCTGTTTCTGAAACTTATTATAGACATAAGGCAAGTTAAAATTGATGAATTGTCTTTATTCTGAAGTCTGGTCATTTTAGTGCCAACAAGAGAAATTTTTTATGAGTAAATGTGCTTGCACTGAAAGGCGTATAAGTTTTTAATTTGATTAGTTTTCACAAGTGTGTATATGCAAGTAACCAGTACCCCATTCAAGGTCTTGACGTTTCCATCACCCCAGAGCAGTCCCTCCTGCCCCTCCTTACGAGGTCCTCATCCCCCACTGAAAATCACTGTGAAAAGAGTACATTTGAAAATTTTTTGTCTGTGAATATTTAGTAATGTTAATTCTTTTTTAATTTGTAGGAGATAAAAACATTCAGATGGCAGATAACAGGTAAGCCAAAATGGACTTTGTTTATTGGAGTTTAAATTTTACTTGGTGAGCAAGAGGCAAGCCTTATTTCTGTAAACATCATTAGGTGCTCCAGCTGATGGCTCTTTTTTTCCCTCTGTGTTTTTGAGCCCATAAAGAACTTGCTTTAGATGTGAAAGGTGTGTCATATATTGATACTAAAAACCTTTATGTTTTTAGAGACTTTGTGTGGCTGTCCCACAGAGTCACTGTGGGCACTGTGTCCTAACAGCTTGGCAAGGTGGCTTTTTTTAATAACGGTGAGGAAAGTATTTCATAGGTAACACATGTGTGTGTCTGTAGTTGTCTTCTGCTCAAATCTGAAGTTACTGTGGAGACACCTTAATATGTTAAATAAGAAAAACGCCATTGTGCTATTTATCTGTGAAACTTTTCTTAGAGTAATACTTTTTAAATATATTGTTTTAGTTTTTCAGATGGGGTTCCTCCAGATTCCTTGGAAGCTGCTAAAAATGCAAGTAATACAGGTCAGTTCACCGCACGTGGGAAGGTGAACCGTTGGAGAGTTTGCGTGCAGAGCAGGGAGGCTCCTACGCAGACCACAGTGCACCTCTACCTGCCGTCTCGCTCTTAGCGCTGATTGCCAGGCGCTCAGGCTTTTTTCGCCTGTGCCTTTACTTCTCTTCCCGTGATTATTCTGAAGCACGTCCCAGATATCATATTATTTTGATATGATCATAAATTCATAGATATATTACTTTTCCTCCAGTTTCTTTCTTGCTTTTTTTAAATACATTTATTTATTTATTTTTGGCTGCGTCGGGTCTTCGTTGCTGCGCACGGGCTTTCTCTAGTTGCGGAGAGCGGGGGCTGCTCTTCGTTGCAGTGCACAGGCTTCTCATTGCCGTGGCTTCTCCTGTTGCAGAGCACGGGCTCTAGAACGCAGGCTCAGTAGTTGTGGTGCGCGGGCTTAGTTGTTCCATGGCATATAGGATCTTCCCGGACCAGGGCTCGAACCCGTGTCCCCTGCATTGGCAGGCGGATTCTCAACCGTTGCGCCTCCAGGGAAGGCCCTTTCCTCCATTTTCAAGTATTTATCTATGCTTGTTTTTCCCTCTGAACTGTTTGAAAGCAAGTTGTGGATATTCTGGCTTTTTCTTCCTAAAACAATTTAGTATAAATTTCCTGAAAACTAGGATAAAGTCTCATAACCACAGTGCCACTACCACAACCAAGAAATTTAATGGCGGTCCAATACTATTAGCTAATGTACAGTCATGTTCATATTCTGGTTTTCTCAACATTTCTTTTACCTCCGTACCCCACACTCAAATCCAGAGCTGGCCAAGGATCATGTATCACGTTTAGTTCTGTCCCCTTTATTCTAGAGTTATCCCCCCACCTTTTTTACCCTTCCTCGCAGGGACACATCAGCAGGCTGTGTGCTCCAGCTGTAGCTCCAGCTGTAGAATGCTCCGGATGGGTCTCGTGGTTTTCTCCTCACTAGATTCAGGGTAAATGTCTTGGCAAGACGAGCACATAGGCGACCTGATGGAGTGGCAGTGCAGTTAGGCCTGTGACGGGGCTCCCGAGAGTGCTGACGTGGTGAAGACAGTGTCTGCCGGTCTCTGCCCTTACGGTCCTTGGAGTAAAGAAGCTGTTGGGCACCCTGCGGGAATCCTGTTCTCCGTCAGACTCTTATGTAGGGATTCGGGCACCGCTGATGATCCTTGCTGAATCCGTGATGACGTTGATGGTCACCAAAGGGTGTTTTTCTAATCCTATCAATCTGACTAACACATTACATCTATTAAAGAAATACTTCCCTACTCCCCCGCTACCCCATTTTAATGTTACTGTAGACTCGTGGATTAGCTTTTTATTCAGTGTTTAATCATTTGCCATCACTATTCTTTTTTTTAATAAATAAATTAATTATTTCATACAGCAGGTTCTTATTAGTCATCCATTTTATACACATCAGTGTATACATGTCAATCCCAATCGGCCCAATTCATCACACCACCAGCCCCACGCCCCGCCGCTTTCCCCCCTTGGTGTCCATACGTTTGTTCCCTACATCTGTGTCTCAATTTCTGCCCTGCAAACCGGTTCATCTGTACCATTTTTCTACGTTCCACATATATTTGTTAATATACGATATTTTTCTCTTTCTGACTTCACTCTGTATGACAGTCTCTAGATCCATCCACATCTCTACAAATGACCCAATTTCGTTCCTTTTTATGGCTGAGTAATGCTCCATTGTATATATGTGCCACATCTTCTTTATCCATTCATCTGTTGATGGACACTTAGGTTGCTTCCATCTCCTGGCTACTGTAAATAGTGCTGCAGCAAACACTGGGGTGCATGTGTCTTTCTGAATTGTGGTTTTCTCTGGGTATATGCCCAGTACTGGGATTGCTGGGCCATATGGTAATTCTATTTTTAGTTTTTTAAGGAACCTCCATACTGTTCTCCATAGTGTCTGTATCAATTTCCATTCCCAACAACAGGGCAGGAGTGTTCCCTTTCCTCCACACCCTCTCCAGCATTTGCTGTTTGTAGATTTTCTGATGATGCCCATTCTAACTGGTGTGAGGTGATACCTCATTGTAGTTTTGATTTGCATTTCTCTAATAATCAGTGATGTTGAGCAGCTTTTCATGTGCTCCTTGGCCATCTGTATGTCTTCTTTGGAGAAATGTCTATTTAGGTCTTCTGCCCATTTTTGGACTGGGTTGTTTGTTTTTTTAATATTGAGCTGCACGACCTGTTTATATATTTTGGAGATTAATCCTTTGTCCATTGATTCGTTTGCGAATATTTTCTCCCATTCTGAGGGTTGTCTTTTCATCTTGTGTATGGTTTCCTTTGCTGAGCAAAAGCTTTTAAGTTTCATTAGGTCCCATTTGTTAATTTTTGTTTTTATTTCCATTACTCTAGGAGGTGGATCAAAAAAGATCTTGCTGTGATTTATGTCAGAG
>NW_020173674.1:2198693-2222781 GCF_003031525.2 Neophocaena asiaeorientalis asiaeorientalis | reverse complement strand
TGTTACTGTCGACTTCCTCTTTTATAGCTGTTAGCAGTTGCCTTATGTATTGAGGTGCTCCTATGTTAGGTGCATATATATTTATAATTGTTATATCTTCTTGGATTGATCCCTTGATCATTATGTAGTGTCCTTCCTTGTCTCTTGTAACATTCTTGATTTTAAAGTCTATTTTATCTGATATGTGTATTGCTACTCCAGCTTTCTTTTGATTTCTGTTTGCATGAAATATCTTTTTCCATTCCCTCGCTTTCAGTCTGTATGTGTCCCTAGGTCTGAAGTGGCTCTCTTGTAGACAGCATAATATGGGTCTTGTTTTTGCATCTATTCAGCGAGCCTGTGTCTTTTGGTTGGAGCAGTTAATCCATTCACGTTTAAGGTAATTATCGATATGTATGTTCTTATTACCATTTTCTTAATTGTCTTGGGTTTGTTTTTGTAGGTCCTTTTCTTCTCTTGTGTTTCCCACTTAGAGAAGTTCCTTTAGCAATTGTTGTAGAGCTGGTTTGGTGGTACTGAATTCTCTTAGCTTTTGCTTGTCTGTAAAACCTTTGATTTCTCTATCAAATCTGATTGAAATCCTTGTGGGGTAGAGTAATCTTGGTTGTAGGTTCTTCCCTTTAATCACTTTAAATATATCATGCCACTCCCTTCTGGCTTGTAGAGTTTCTGCTGAGAAATCAGCTGTTAATCTTATGGGAGTTTCCTTGTATGTTATTTGTCGTTTTTCCCTTGCTGCTTTCAATCAATTTTTTTTGTCTTTAATTTTTACCAGTTTGATTACCGTGTGTCTCGGCATGTTTCTCCTTGGGTTTATCCTGCCTGGGACCCTCTGTGCTTCCTGAACTTCGGTGGCTATTTCCTTTCCCATGGTCGGGAAGTTTTCGACTATAATCTCTTCAGATATTTTCTCGGGTCCTTTCTCTCTCTCTTCTCCTTCTGGGATGCCTATAATGCGAATGTTGTTGCATTTAATGTTGTCCCAGAGGTCTCTTAGGCTGTCTTCCTTTCTTTTCATTCTTTTTTCTTTATTCTGTTCCGCAGCAGTGAATTCCACCATTCTGTCTTCCGGGTCACTTATCCATTCTTCTTCCTCAGTTATGCTGCTGTTGATTCCTTCTAGTGTATTTTTCATTTCAGTTATGGTGTTGTTCATCTCTGTTTGTTTGTTCTTTAATTGTTCTAGATCTTTGTTAAACATTTCTTGCATCTCCTCGATCTTTGCCTCCATTCTTTTTCCAAGGTCCTGGATCATCTTCACTATCATTATTCTGAATTCTTTTTCTGGAAGGTTGCCTATCTCCACTTCATTTAGTTGTTTTTCTGGGGTTTTATCTTGTTCCTTCATCTGGCACATAGCCCTCTGCCTTTTCATCTTGTCTATCTTTCTGTGAATGTGGTTTTTGTTCCACAGGCTGCAGCATTGTAGTTCTTCTTGCTTCTGCTGTCTGCCCTCTGGTGGATGAGGCTATCTAAGAGGCTTGTGCAGGTTTCCTGATGGGAGGGACTGGTGGTGGGTAGGGCTGGGTGTTGCTCTGGTGGGCAGAGCTCAGTAAAACTTTTTTCTGCTTGACTGCTGATGGGTGGGGCTGGGTTCCCTCCCTGTTGGTTGTTTGGCCTGAGGCAACCCAACACTGGAGCCTACCCGGCTCTTTGGTGCGGCTAATGGTGGACTCTGGGAGGGCTCACCCCAAGGAGTACTTCCCAGAACTTCTGCTGCCAGTGTCCTTGTTCCCCTGGTGAGCCACAGCCATCCCCCACCTCTGCAGGAGACCCTCCAACACTAGCAGGTAGGTCTGGTTCAGTCTCCCCTGGGGTCACTGCTCCTTCCCCTGGGTCCCGATGCGCACACTGCTTTGTGTGTGCCCTCCAAGAGTGGAGTCTCTGTTTCCCCCAGTCCTGGCGCAGTCCTGTAATCAAATCCCGCTACCCTTCAAAGTCTGATTCTCTAGGAATTCCTCCTTCTGTTGCCGGACCCCCAGGTGGGGAAGCCTGACGTGGGCTCAGAACCTTCACTCCGGTGGGTGGACTCCTGTGGTGTAAGTGTTCTCCAGGCTGTGAGTCACCCGCCCAGCGGTTATGGGATTTGATTTTACTGTGATTGCGCCCCTCCTACCATCTCACTGTGGCTTCTCCTTTGTCTGTGGATGTGGGTGTTTTTGGTGAGCTCCAGCGTCTTCCTGTCGATCACTGTTCAGTAGTTAGTTGTGATTCTGGTGTCCTCGCAGGAGGGAGTGAGCGCACGTCCTTCTACTCCACCATCTCCCTCACTGTCCATCGTTACTCTTTTTTGTGTGCAGATTGTCCCATTTGCCAATGGGGTCCCTGTAAGCTGGTTTCTGTGTCCTTTTGCTGCGTCCCCGTCCATTTTGAGTTCTCTGTAGCTTTGTGGCATAGGCGATGGTCCATTTTCCCTTGAACTTTCCTTTCCGCGGACCTGGAATCTACATTTATGCAAGGAGGCCTGTATCTTTTAGTTGGGACAGAGATTTAAAAACCAAAATATAAATCCCGTCTGCCATTATTTCTAGACCTTTCAGTGGCCAGAACTAGCGATGTGTGTTTGTGTATATGTTTAGTATTTATATACAGTTTTGTATATACACAGTTACGTATGTTTTATACACATACACGGTGCTTCATGTTAATGATTGGGATTGTAGGTAAAAGGTAAAATCGAGTGCCTACTTGTTGTATTCAGCTTGCCCGCATCACTGTCTTACAAAAGGTGGGGGAGAACTCTAGGTCTGCGCTGCCTTTTGAGTCGGGCGAGGGCCCTAAGTTTGGGTTTCCATACAGTGTCGCTGAGAGGGAATCTTTTCAACACAGAGCCTGTGCCGCGAGCCAGGTGTGAGCCAGTCTGCGGCACAGCTGACCTCCCTCTTGGCGTCGTGTTTGTTCTTCGGGAGTCGGTACAGTGTGTGTGAGCTGTCGAGGTCGCAGGGCAGAGGGGCAGGGGCTCCTGGGAGGAGGCGGGTTTGGGCAGGAGGGCAAGGTGGGTGAAGGTGGAGGCAGAGAGCGCCTGGAAGGTCTGGTGCCCCCAGGGAGCTGGTGGGAGTCGCGCTTTCCTGAGCTGGGGCACAAGTGCGCGCTGATTTCCTGAGCCACGGGCACCTTGTCCCGGTCCTCGGCTTCCAGAAGGGAGGTAGACTGCCTGAACTTAGCAAGTGACAGTGTCCTCGGCGGGGGCTGGGGCTTGTGCCGCTAAGGTGAGGAGCAGAACTCTCCAGGTACCCCCGGTGTGTTTGTAACCATCCCCTCGGTGATTAACACGGAGGATCGAATGCCTTTACAAGTAAATGTTTTTGAAACAGATGTTGTTTCTTTTTAACTCTTGATAGAAAAGCTCGCAGACCAGGTGATGCAGAATCCTCAAGTTTTGGCAGCTTTGCAGGAACGACTTGACAGTGTCTCCCACACTCCTTCGAGCTACATCGAGACGTAAGTGTGCTGTGAGTGAGACGATGCAACTTTAAGAGACAAAGAAGAAACCTCTCCTGGTTCCTTAGACTAGGAATAAGTATGTTTTTCATTCAGTTGACCTTGCCTGCTGAGAGCCAGGCTCTGGGGTCCCGAAGGTGACTGCTGGGGTCAGAGCCTGGTAGAGGCCACAGGCCTGTGAGGGCCAGGGTAGTGCGGTGTGTCAAGTTATGGGCGAGTGTACGGTGCCAGCCTGCAGGGTGAGAGGCCTTCACAGGTCCCGTGAGCAGGCGGACTGGGGTGTCAGCAGGGGGCGGAGGTGCAGGCAAATGGGGCAGCGCTTTCTCTTCGCGGTGGCTCCTGGTTCGCTGAGAGACCCAGTCGTGCCTGGCTCACCTACGTGAGCCTGCAACAGCGAGACGTGCCTTGTTTGGACGAGGTCTGTGTCTTTGTCGTACTGCACAGTGAACACCGTAAGGATGCCCACCCTCCAGGCCCTTGGACTGCTCGTCTCGGGGCCTCAGCTGCCCCGGGCTTCCCTCCTCCGGTCAGTGCACGGCTGCGTCTCAGAGAGTCACCCCGCACACACACTAGCTGGCCCACGCGGGGCTGGGGACAAGGGGGCACAGAGGGGGCACGCTTGGGGTCTGCTCTGCCCGTAGAGAGGGTTCTTCGGGGGGGTGACCTAGTGGGGAAGGTGGGGTGTGGTGATGCTGGGTGCAGGTAGGAGAGCTGAGTGTAAGTGGTGCTTTCTAGTTTCTGGCTTCAGAAACTGGGTGAATGGGGTGGGTGGCATTCACTGAAAGTAAATGGGGGAGGGGAACAAGGTTTTGTGCGATAGAATTAGTTCCACGTTCCGTGCTGTACGTGACGTGCCTGTTGTGGGGAGAAGAATGGTGTGTAGTTACTCTTACTGTCTGGAGGCTGGCTGGGGAGGATATCTGGGTTCAGTTGGCTTAGAGGTCCTTGTATTTTTACTCCATTAGGAAGATTAGAAAGTTAGGAAATAACGTTAGGTTGTGTAATTAATGTAGAAAAGAAGTACAGATGTTAATGTATTCGGCGTTGCTAAATTCTTACTCTGCTTTTTCCTTGTTCTCTAACTAGCAGTAGTTCTAGAACGGTTTCTGTAGTTGGCAGTCTGTAGTGAAGGACCTTTGTCCAAACTGAGGTTGCCGTGGGTATGATTATACCAGGACAGGGTCCTTTGTGATTCAGGGCTTTTCCACTACACTTGACCCTCTGTATCCACGGGTTCCCTGGGTTGTAGATTTGCAGATTCAACCAACTGCGGATCAAAAATATCGGGGGAAAACTTTTCCAGAAAGTTCCAGAAAGCAAAACTTGAATTTGCCTCACGCCAGCAACTATTTGCATAACATTTACATTGTATTAGGTATGGTCAGCAATCTAGTGCTGATGTGTAGTATACGGGAGGATGTGCCTAGTGTGCAAACACTGTACCATTTTATGTAAGGGACTTGGGCACCCATGCGTTTGGATATTCACAGGGTTCTGGAACCAGTCCCCCTTGATGGCTGTATTTTCTAAACAGTGCTGTGCTTGGGAGCTGCCTGATAACTGTATACCATTAGACGAATGCCAGCCCCGCCCTTGAGGAGTCAGCCCACGTGGAGGAGGACTCTGAGGGCAGGACCCAGGCCCACCGAGGGGGATAGTGTGGGTCTTTGTGGGGCCCAGGAGTCTGCTCTTTTTTTAAAAAAATTAATTTATTTGGTTGCACCGGGTCTTAGTTGCGGCACGTGGGATCTAGTTCCTGACCAGCGATGGAACCTGGGCCCCCTGCACTGGGAGAGCAGAGTCTTAACTAACCACTGCACCACCAGGGAAGTCCGCAGTAGTCTGCTCTTTGTTCCAGATTGTGACTCAGGACTTCAGGTTAAACAAATGATTTTAATGGGTTTAAAATGTTTTTTCCCTTCTGATTTATAAAAGTAAGGCATACAAACTAAAATGTTTCTTAGAAGGTAAAAAGTATCAAAGGGCTAAGGAGCTGGTAGTTGTCTGACCCTAGACTAGAATGCACGCCTTGTCTCTGTCGTCTCTGGTTTTTCCCTTGCTGTGTCAGCAGGAGCTCGTCCTGTGGTGCTGAGTATTCCTTGAGGACACGGTTGTGGACAGGCCCTGTTTTAATCCTGCTCATCTTGTCATTGTTCCCAGTCTTTCACTTTTACAAATAATACATCAGTGGTCACTCTAGCACATAAACATTTGGTTATTTCCTTAGGATAAATTCTTAGAAGTAGATGCAAAGAATATTTTCAAGGTTCTTGTTTACCCTTAAGAAAGATGAGTCGATTAGAGGGCCTCTGCCCTCAGCCTCATCAAACCTGGGAATTTCTAAAATTTTCTTCTCTCTTTTATTTAAAAAAATTTTTTTGGCTGCACCTCGAGGCTTGCGGGATCTTACTTCCCCGACCAGGGGTTGAACCAGGCCCTCGGCAGTGACAGTGCCGTGTCCTAAGCGCTGGACCGCCAGGGAGGTCCCCCTGGGAATTATTGTTTAATTGCCAATTTGCTAAGGAAGACATCAGTTCTTTTAAATTTACATTCTTTTGGATATTTCATGAGATTGGACCTTTCTTCCGTATTTCATTATTTGTATTTTTTGTGAATTATCTTTCAGCTTCCTCCTCCGCCACCACCCTGCTTTTTGTGGGGGGGGGCGGGGAGGTGGTGTTTGTCCTTAATGATTTTTAGGAGCTCTTTTTCATGGTAAGGATATTAATTCTATGTTAATGTTAATTTATTTTAGTCAAAAATAAGCATGCCGCCTTATTTTGCAGGCATATGGATGTTTTATTTTTTATTTCCTCTCTTTTAGTTTACCTAAAGCAGTAAAAAGAAGAATCAACGCACTGAAACAACTTCAGGTGAAATGTGCTCATATAGAAGCCAAGTTCTATGAAGAAGTTCATGACTTGGAAAGAAAGTATGCAGCATTATACCAGCCTCTCTTTGACAAGGTAGGGAACTCTGTTAGTAAACTTAATTGGTATATGTCAGAAAGTTCTTCAGGCAAAACATCCAGATGTACCCAGTGAATCGTTGAATGTTACTTTTTTTTTTTTTGACATCTTTATTGGAGTATAATTGCTTTACAATGATGTTTTAGTTTCTGCTGTATAACAAAGTGAATCAGTTTTACATATACATATGTTCCCATATCTCTTCCCTCTTGCGGCCCCCTCCCTCCCCCCCTCCCTATCCCCCCCCTCTAGGTGGTCACAGAGCACCAGCTGATCTCCCTGTGCTGTGCGGCTGCTTCCCACTAGCTATCTGTTTTACATTTCGTAGTGTATATATGTCCATGCCACTCTCTCACGTCGTCCCAGCTTACCCTTCCCCCTCGCAGTGTCCTCAGCTCCATTCTCTATGTCTGCGTCTTTATTTCTGTCCTGCCCCTAGGTTCTTCAGAACCATTTTTTTTTTAGATTCCATATATATGTGTTAGTGTATGGTATTTGTTTTTCTCTTTCTGACTTACTTCACTCTGTATGACAGACTCTAGGTCCATCCACCTCACTACAAATAACTCAATTTCGTTTCTTTTTATGGCTGAGTGATATTCCATTGTATATATGTGCCACATCTTCTTTATCCATTCATCTGTTGATGGACACTTAGGTTGCTTCCATGTCCTGACTATTGTAAATAGAGCTGCAATGAACATTTTGGTACATGACTCTTTTTGAATTATGGTTTTCTCAGGGTATATGCCCAGTAGTGGGATTGCTGGGTCGTATGGTAATTCTATTTTTAGTTTTTTAAGGAAGCTCCTTGGTCGTCGTGTCTCCATTGTCATTTGTTTCTAGGTATTGTTTGACTCCGTCTGTGATTTCCTCAGGGACCTCTTGGTTATTTAGTAGCGTATTGTTTAGCCTCCATGTGTTTGGGGTTTTTTTACGTATTTGTTTAATGTGTCATTTAAAGCTTGTGTTTCCTTATTTATTTTCATTTTGGATGATCTTCTGTCCATTGGTGAAAGTGGAGTGTTAAAGTCCCCTACTATGAATGTGTTACTGTCGATTTCCCCTTTTATGGCTGTCAGCATTTGCCTTATGTACTGAGGTGCTCCTGTGGTGGGTGCATAAGTATTTATAATTGTTACATCTTCTTCTTGGATCGAACCCTTGATCATTATATGGTTGGTGGAGGGGACTGGTGACTGTGTTCTGGTGGATGAGGCTGGATCTTGTCTTTCTGGTGGGCAGGGCCGCATCTGGTGGTGTGTTTTGGGGTGTCTGTGACTTTTTATGATTTGGGGCAGCCTCTCTGCTGATGGGTGGGGTTGCGTTCCTGTCTGGCTAGTTGTTTGGCATAGGGTGTCCAGCACTGGAGCTTGCTGGTCGTTGAGTGGAGGTGGGCCTTAGCGTTGAGATGGAGATCTCTGGGAGAGCTTTCGCCGTTTGGTATTACGTGAGCCCGTGAGGTCTCTGGTGGACCAGTGTCCTGAACTCTCCTACCTCAGAGGCACAGGTCTGACACCCAGCTGGAGCACCAAGACCCTGACAGCCACACGGCTCAGAAGAAAAGGGAGAAAAAAAGAAAGAAAAAGAAAGAGACACAGAGAGAGAGAGAGATTTATTAAAATTAAAAATAAATTATTAAAAATAAAAAATGTTTAAAGTAATTTAAAAAGAAGAAGAAAACAAGAAAGAAGAGAGCAACCAAACCAAAAAACAAATCCATCAATGATAGCAAGCGTTAAAATCTGTACTTTAAAAAAAAAAGGACAGACAGAACCCTAGGACAAATGGTAAAAGCAAAGCTATACAGACAAAATCATACAAAGAAGCACATACACACTCACAAGAGGAGAAAAAGGAAAAAAAAAAAAATATATATATATATCTACACATATTAAAAAAGAAGGAAGACAGCAACCAAATGAATAAACAGATCTACCAATGGTAATAAACTCTAAATACTAAACTAAGATAAACATAAAACCAGAAACAAATTAGATGCAGAAAGCAAACCCCAAGTGTACAGTTGCTCTCAAAGTCCATCCCCTCAGTTTCGGGATGATTTGTTGTCTGTTCAGGTATTCCACAGATGCAGGTACATCGAGTTGATTGTGGAGATTTAATCTGCTGCTCCTGAGGCTGCTGGGAGAGATCTCCCTTTCTCTTCTTTGTTCGCACAGCTCCCGGGGTTCAGCTTTGTATAGGCCCTGCTTCTGCATATAGGTCGCCTGAGGGCGTATCGCTCATACAGGACAGGGCTAAAGGAGCAGCTGATTAGGGGGCTCTGGCTCACTCAGCCTGGGTAGAGGGAGGGGCACGGAATGTGAGGTGACATTACAACAGCCTGAGGCATACTGTGTGTTCTCCCGGGGAAGTTGTCCCTGGATCACAGGACCCTGACAGTGGCGGGCTGCACAGGCTCCCGGGAGGGACGGTGTGGATAGTGACCTGTGCTTGCATACAGGCTTCTTGGTGGCAGCAGCAGCCTTTGTGTCCCATGCCCGTCTCTGGGGTCCGCGCAGATGGCTGCGGCTCGCAGCTGTCTCTGGAGCTCGCTTAGGCAGTGCTCTGAATCCCCTCTCCTCGCGCACCCCGAAACAATGGTCTCTTGCCTCTTAGGCAGGTCCAGACTTTTTCTCGGACTCCCTCCCGGCTAGCTGTGGTGCACTAGCCCCCTGCAGGCTGTGTTCACGCAGCCAACCCCAATCCTCTCCCTGCGCTCTGACCGAAGCCCCCACCCGTCCGGCGGTGAGCAGGCAAGCCTCTTGGGCTGGTGGGTGCCGGTCAGCCCTGATCCTCTGTGCGGGAATCTCTCCGCTTTGCCCTCCGCACCCCTGTGGCTGCGCTCTCCTCCATGGCTCTGAAGCTTCCCCCCTCCGCCACCTGCAGTCTCCGCCCACGAAGGGGCTTCCTAGTGTGTGGAAACCTTTCCTCCTTCACGGCTCCCTCCCTGAGGTGCAGGTCCCGTCCCTATTCTTTTGTCTTTGTTTTTCCTTTTTTCTTTTGCCCTACCCAGGTACGTGGGGAGTTTCTTGCCTTTTGGGAAGTCTGAGGTCTTCTGCCAGCGTTCAGTAGGAGTTGTTCCATATGTAGATGTATTTTTGATGTCTTTGTGGGGAGGAAGGTGATCTCCGTGTCTTACTCCTCTGCCATCTTGAATGTCTCCCCGAATGTTATTCTTCAAGCCCCAAAACTTAGAATCTTAAGCTATAAAAGCATCCAGTTTTCAGTCTTTTTATGCACATTATTTACAGTTTCACTGTCTTCACTCCCAAGTGTCTGAGTAACTGAATGTAATGGTAAGAAGATCTCGTTTTTACTTAGAGAAGGGAATTCATCACTGGTGATGCTGAGCCGACAGACGCAGAATCCGAATGGCACAGTGAGAATGAAGAGGAGGACAAATTGGCCGTAAGTTTTTTTTAATGAGCGCCACTTGTGTTCTGTTTCAATGCTGTTAGAAATAAGATGGTTTGGGGTGGTGATCTAGTGGTTAGGGTTTTGCACTTTCACTGCTGTGGCCTGGGTTAAATCCCTGGTCTGGGGAACTGATACCCCATGCAGCGCGGCTGGTGGGGAAAAAAAAGAAATTTGATGGTTTTCTTTTACAAAGAAAAGAGCTCCTAACAGTAGGTGCGGCTTCAGCCTTAGGTTGGGTGTTTAGATTTCTTTATGACAGTGGAACTGGACAGCTCGGCTCTGTTAGTTAAGGTGGTGAGCCAGAACTGGACAGCTCGCTTCTGTTAGTTAATGTGGTGAGCCAGACACAGTCCCCTTCCCAGCCGTCTGTGGCACCTCTGCACGGTGGTACAGTGAGATAAGGGGTCAGGGGAGTGGGGACTGAAACATCAGAAGAAGTCTTAGTCGAGAGAAAGCAAAAACCCACAAGGGAGAGCACAGCTGTGTCTGTAGAAGGGCAGATACTAGAGGGTGGGCTGTGGTGGGGAGAGCATACTGGAAACATCCGTGCCATCCCGTTCGGGGACCAGCAGTGACAGTGAAGTAGCCCCAGTGCATCTCGCCACTTTACATTGGTAAATGGTCCTTTTGGTGATGTGCCCTGTCCATCACCTGCTTGCAGCCTTTTTTTTGGTGACGGGTATCATTCCAGTGCCACGGAGAGTCCCAAAACGACAAGGTGAACTTTGTTGACCTGATTTTACATTTGGGAGTGGCTTTTCTATCCTATAGTATAAACTTCCGGGTTTTTTTTGCTTTTGTTTTTAAGTGTGTGTTAGTTTTGGTAGCTATACATCTTTCTGATCTTTTAAAAACATGTAGAATCTGGCGTAGTTGAAGCCACGCCTGTGGATCAGTATAGTTGTGAATCAGTTCTTCATTGTGCGAGGAAAATCTGCCCCTGTTAACTTAAAAAGCCCCTTGTGATCATGTCCTCCTAAGAATCACATGTCAGGCCTGTGATGTTAGAAAAGACTACCCTCCTCGTGGCTACATCGCCTTTCTCGTCACCCCCCTGATGTTCGCATGGTGCCTCTGTCCCGACGTCTCCGTATCATTGGACGTGCAGCTTGCGGGGCAGTTTCTTGTTGCTGGAGATCCTGGAGTATCCCTCTGGTGGTTATCCCAGGATAACCACCCCCCAAGTGCCCCCCAAGTCGGGGGGGGGCATTGTATCAGCTCTTCAGCTCTTTTCCCCTTGGTCGGGAGTTACATCTGGCTGGAATGCCTTAAATGCTTTATTCCTCAGAGACGTTGGAAACTGTGATGGGCACAGTGGTCTTGGAGATGCAGTTTCAAAGAGCAAGGGTTTTTGATAGAAGTTGACATGGGATTCTGAAAATACGGTCTGTATTAAGCCATTCAATTATTTGTAAAGTTGTTGCTTCATGATAAGTATCCAGTTTTGCATCTTATTTTTCTAGGGAGACATAAAGAATAAAGCAATCATAGCGGAAAAAGAAGCAGCAGCAGCAGAAGAGCCAAACCCAAAAGGCATTCCAGAGTTCTGGTTTACCATCTTCAGAAATGTAGATATGCTAAGTGAATTAGTTCAGGTAAGCAGAGGCACATTCCCACTTCAGAGAAGACATTATTTATTTGTGAACTTTCAACCGCATGTCTAGCAGTTGTTGATTGTGGGTGGAAAGGCGCCTTCTGTGACCATAACTCAGAGGAGTCAGGGTCCCCGGGAGGCCTGGCTGCAGCTGGAGCCCCCGTGCGCCTTCGTGTAGCGGCCCTCACGGAAAGGCCTGCCACGCGGGACCTCAGCCGAGCTTAGGGTCGCTTTGTCTCCTGTAAAGCATCTGTTGTCTCACCCCAGGAAGCTTGTTAACAGATTCCAGACCCTTCTCTACCTCACAGTGATGTGGACAAGCGAGAAGCGTGAGGACGAGGGGCGAGAGTGGAGGAGTTGATACTGAGTGGTGAAGTGTGCGTGCGTGCGTTTGTGTGTACACACGTACCCATGAGCGCGTTTACACACAGGCGCACGCTCGCTGGCACGCAGTCTTCTGTTTTGATTGATTTTTGAAATTTGAAATGGGCCTATTGTGCCACCTTGCTAGTTGTACAAGTATTTAACAAGCTGCTAATAATTTCTAATCATTTTCCTTGAAAAAGTCTTTTTTTTTTTTTAATGGGAGTGGTCAAACTTTGTCTTGCCTTGTTGAGCTTTCTCTAATGAAATGGTGAACCAATTAAAAGGTAACAAAGGTGACTTTCCCTGAGCTCAGTTATGGTAGAAGTTTCCAGAATTCAGAAATAGGTACTGCTCAGAAGTCCACAGTGGGGGCCATCTCTGCATTTGGACTTATTCCAGACGGGTCAGCACAGTGCTTTTATATCAGAGCACGGCCACAGGTGGCGTGCAGCTAGCTCACTCTACTGCAGTTTGCAGAGGTTTCACAGCTGCAGTTAGAATGGCTCAGAGAGTTGCTGCGTTGCTACGTCTGCTGCCTGCCTTGTTCAGTACTTATCTGTAAGCCAGAACTGAAGAAAAGGTGGAGGGGATGCGTTTCTTATTCCCCTTCCAGACGGGGGGAACATTTAAAATACATGACTTAACAATAGCCTGTGTTTTCTTGTCTCATGTGAAAAGGTGCGGTTTAAGAATACTAGACTGTTGGGAATTCCCGGCGGTCCAGTGGTTAGGACTTGGCCCTTTTACTGCCAGGGCCCGGGCTCAGTCCTTGGTTCGGGAACTAAGATCCCATAAGCCGAGCGGCGTGGCCAAAAAAAAGAAAGAAAGCATACTAGACCAAGAATTCTAGAAGACTAGAACGCCATGAGCCAGAAATTTATTGGGAAAATTGAGTAATATATGCTAGAACCAGATTCTCACCCTGCCTATAGGTTAGTCACTTGGGCAACTTTTAAAGCTAAATAGCAGCATCAGTGCCTCCCCACCCACAGGTCAGCGAGAGTTTGAGGTGTTTGTAGAAGCTCTCTCATGATTCTGATGTACCCTCAAGGGTTGAAAATCCCCATGCCGGCAGAGCAGATGGAGAAGGGTGTGTGTACCTGTCACTGGGACGTCTCGTGGAAGTGCAGGCTCTGAGTCAGTAGGTCTGGGTGGGGCCTGAGGATCTTCGTTTCTGATGTGTCCCCCAGGTGATGCCCATGCTGCAGGTTGGGGGCACGCTGTGAGTGGTGGCAGGGGTGTCATGAGGTAGGCTTTTTGGTGCCGGTTAGGCGACTTGATTGGGAGACCTGGCTCCTGGTGTTGCCCGGCCAGCCAGTTAGTAACCCAGGGATGGCGCTGCTGCTTCATCTGTAGCATTCCTCTGGTTTCAAGTACAGTCAGCTGTACCAGAATGAGGTGTCTCTTCCGTTCTCCCAGCACCTCTGTCTTAGTATCAGTGCTTCAGTATTTATGCCGCAGAGTGTCTCGCTGCTTTTTGTCTTACAGTTGTAAAAAGGTGTCATTTTTTGAGTACTCATGCAGTATGCAGAGAGTGATGAAATCTGGTTTGGGCCGTTTATAACCTGAAGCAAGTAATGGTAGTAGGTTCCATTTTGGTCAGATGTTAAATCCCAAAGGTGGGTTTGGCTGTAGGTCCTTGGGTTCTCTGTTGGTGGTGGTGGCCAAGATAGGTCCAAAAGCAGAGTTTTGAAACTTAGGGAGAGCGGCTTTAAGTCAGTCCCTGAGTTGCTTCCACTGTTGGCCCTGAGTTTTGAGCCTGCTAACTTAGGGCTTTCCGTTGTGGTCTGGACCACAGAAGGTCCTTGGCCCTCAAGGCATGAGGCTGTTGGAGGAGATCAAGAGCATCATGGCCGTCTCCTGGCTATGGGGCAGCACCAGTGGTGCCGCTAGCTTGACGGCAGTGGGCTCGAAGGTCCCAGTGCCGCGTGTTTGGAAAACATACTGGTGATACATTCGCCTTGGTGATTCTAGAACTAGGCATACGTGCTCAGTCAGTGATACACGTGATCTTGGGGCCAAGTGTTTTCTGGTTCTAGAATTTAGGATTTGACATCTCAGACTGATGTGGCCTTCTTTGAAAACTGCTTTGGACTTAACTTTCTGTCTAGAGACTTGGAAGGTGCCTTTGTTACTGCTTTTCTTTTTGGTTTGTTCTATGCAGGCAGACCTCGGAGACATTGTGGGTTTGGTTCCAGACCCCTGCAGTAAAGTGAATGTAGCATTAAAGTGAGTCACATGAATTTTTTGGTTCCCCGGTGCGTCATAAAAGTTAGGTTTACACTATACTGTAATCTGTCTACTAAGTGTGCGATAGCATTATGTCTCAAAAATGTACGTACCTTAATTTAAAAATACTTCATTGCTAAAAAATCCTAACCATTGTCTGACAACGCAGGGTTGTCACAAACCTTCAATTTGCAACAAGAACAACAACAAAAAAAAACCCCCAAAAACCCCACCAAAATATCTGTGAAGCACAGTAAAGTGAAGTGCATTAAGCGAGGTCTGCCTGTGATGTAGAAAGAATTTAAAATTGGGAAGTTGGTAGTTATCAGGCTCAGCGGAACCTCAGGAAATCCTTTCGGTCCAGTCCCCAGACTTCCAGGGTGAAGTGACTGTTTCACAAATAAAGCCCCTCTCGTGAGTATGTGGTCACTGGGTTTCAGGTCCTGTGATTTTCTTTTTTCTGAGTTTTTCTCAGTTGGCCTTTCTCAAACGACAGGCCCTGGTGAACTTCTGTGTTTGCATAACGATGACTCGTAAAGGCATAGAGCCATCGTTAGAGGCTCTTCCGTAGTGCCTGCCATCAGGTCTCAGACTTGCTTTGTGAGTGTCCTTGACTGTGTGTGTTGTTGGATTTGGGATATTTATCACCACGTGCCCTAAGCGAGGGGAATTGGCTGCCAAGGTCAGTAGCTTGTCCAGGCATTTCTTCTGATTCTGTCTCTTAGGAGATGCTGAGGACCAGCAGTCTTAATTGACGGCATTTCCGACCCCGTCTATACTGGCAGCTGGTGGGGCTGTGAAATCAGTCAGGGCTCTTGCCCCTGGCAATGAGCGCGATGCCCTTCTGGCTTGGCATTGGTAGTTACCAGTGCTCCGTGCCAGACAAAGGTGGCACCTCATTGCTGCCACCCTAAGACTGCTAGTGACTGAACAAATTTGGGTGGCTTCCTGGGAGTGACAAGGACGGAATTCCAACAGGGCTAATTATCCAGTGTCTAGGAGTAGGTGCAACAGTGACTCAGTGAGAACATGTGTGTTGTCTGTAAAAGCTCAGCAGAACTTTCTTTTCTGCTCTTCATGGTTAGGAATATGATGAGCCAATTCTGAAGCACCTGCAGGACATCAAAGTGAAGTTTTCAGACCCTGGGCAGCCTATGGTGAGTACTGATTGTTTGAACTCCTGGTTGGTGTCAGAAAGGGTCAGGCCACTAAGGGTAAAGGGCTTAGAGCCAGAAATCCACACCCGGCCATTCACTTGCTGGGTGACTGGACTGAGACGTGTGTTCTCACATTGCATCCCTGGGCGTCACCCGGCAGTGTGCGCAGCCGGACAGTAACTCAGTCCACCAGCTGTCCGGGGGCAGGCGCAGGAGGGGCCTCCTCCGGCGCGGCCTCCACTGTGCCATGCTGTGGTTTCTGGGCTAGTTTGTTTCCTCTGTCAGATGGGGTGATGTCCTCCTCCTCCTGAGCGTCTCCCAGGTTTGTGAGGGTGGAATGTATGTAAAACAGGCTGCAAAGGGTGGTTGGTGCGTATTCAGATATAAGCAGCACTTTAACAGAAGCCCAGGACGCAAGTGAAGGACGTGTGCTAGGTCTCACCTTCAGGAGCCACTGCGGGTACATAAGACTGAAAAAATGATTCCCTGCTCTTTGATTTGTCTTGAAACACATCTGTCCAGAATACTTGCTCTCGTAGGCTGCCTACCAGTGAGGGGAGTTCGACCTAAGCCAGCCTGTCCTTTTCTGTGAAGCAGCCTTGAGACGGTGATGGCTGAGCTGGGGTCCTCGGGGAGCACTGTTCGTGACCTCCCAGTCTGCCTGTGGCTGGTGGGTTCCATTCCAGTGCCACAGCAATTCCAGCACCACACAACTGACTGCCTGCCTGGTGGCTCTTGGTTTCAGGTTTTGAAGACACAGTGCCTGAGGGCCGTGGGGCTGAGGCCCGGTCTCTTCCCACTTCCCCACCACAGAGCAGTGTGAGCGGGATTCCCTCTACCCTGGCCTGCGGGTGATGTCTGCTGGGGGCAAGGGGTGGGGGCACACACACCTGTATCTGTCCCTTTCCTGGTCTGCTCCACTCTGGAGGTGACATTCACACATCCCTCCGCAGCAGGTGGGGTGTGGACACCAGCCAGAGTGATGCCTGCTCACAGGTTGGGGGTCACTCTGGTAGCTGAGGGAGCCCCTTCTTTCCTACGGCACCCAGGTTATTGCAGCGCCTTCCTCTTGTCAGTTTTTTCCCAGTAATCGCTCCTCACCTGTGCGAGGCTTGGCCACAGCGTCCCCTAGAGGTCTCCTGTGGCAGAGTGCTGTAGTTTGCTGTGATGGGTGTGAATTCTCTTTCCGTGTGTGTGTGTGTGTGTGTGTGTGTGTGTGTGTGTGTGTGTGTGTGTGTGTGTGTGTGCTGTGTGTGTGTTGCGCGCACACACACACGCACGCACCTGTTTGATGATTTCCTTGGTCCATTCCCTTTCTTCCTCAACCCATCTGTCTTATATTTTCCTCGGTCTCTTCTGTGGCCCATAGACAGGCTGGAGCCCTAGCTGTGGTAGACTAAGTCATTGTGAAAGTCATACGTGCTTGCATAAGAAAAGTTAGAAAGTACAGAGAAGTGTACAGAACGCTGTGCACTCTTTTAGAGATAACCGTCAGCAGCTTAGTGAATTTACCCATAGTCTCTGCGCTTTTTAAAATTGTTATGAAACGGGGTCTTCCCTGCTTCCACATGCCGTGGAGCAACTAAGCCCATGCGCCACAACTACTGACCCTGCGCTCTAGAGCCCGCGAGCCACAACTACTGAGCCTGCTCTCTAGGGCTCGTGAGCCACAACTACTGAGCCCCTGTGCCACAACTACTGAGCCTGCGCTCTAGAGCCCGCGAGCCACAACTACTGAACCTGCGCTCTAGGGCCCGCGAGCCACAACTACTGAGCCCGTGTGCCACAACTACTGAGCCTGCACGCCTAGAACCTATGCTCCTCAACGAGAAGCCACCGCGATGAGAAGCCCGCGCACCACAACCAAGAGCAGCCCCCACTCACCGCAACTAGAGAAAGCCCGCACAGCAACAGAGACCCAACGCAGCAATCAATCAGTCAATCAACAAATAAAATGTCTAAAGAAAATAAAATGAAACCACCTTACTTCAGAGGGAAACACAGCCAGGGTGTTTGCCCCTCCTCAGGGTCACTCTCCAGGGTCACCATGTTTGTACCTCAGCGAAGTGGAATCCCAGTGTGTGGACAGTGTTGAGCTGCTCTCTTCACCTCACGTAGGCCCTGCAGGGTGGAAAATAGTTGCTGCATCTGTTGGCTGTAAAAAGGTTCAACAGGGCTTCCGTGGTGGCGCAGTGGTTGAGAGGCCGCCTGCCGATGCAGGGGACGCGGGTTCGTGCCCCAGTCCGGGAAGGTCCCACATGCCGCGGAGCGTCTGGGCCCGTGAGCCATGGCCACTGAGCCTGCGCGTCCGGAGCCTGTGCTCCGCAACGGGAGAGGCCACAACAGTGAGAGGCCCGCATACCGCAAAAAAAAAAAAAAAAAAGGTTCAACATTCCCCAGAATATGCCACTGCCACCACCACCCCGTTATAAATTGTTGCGTTATGATCAGCTTACTTGTGCCCCAAGCTTTTGTTTAAATTTCTGATGATTTCCTCAGTTTAGGTTCCTTTTAGTATAATTACTGGGTCGAAGGAGACAAACCTTTATAAGTCCCAAAGGTGGTTCAATTTACACTCCTGCTGATGCTACTGGTATCTTCTTACACTTCTCTTTTTGTAATAACATCTTTTGGTTTCTTTCTATGTTGAAATAATTTCAAGCTTAGAGCAGCACTGCAGCAACAGTACAGAGAATCCTCGTATGTCGTTTGCCTGGACTTGAGTTGTCTGCTTTGACCACATGGGCAGCATTGCCTGGGGACCGCCTCCTCTCTTCTCAGCACAAGTGTCGGCAAAGACAGTAGCAGCCGTGTTTACTTTGCTGGGTGGAAGAAATGGAATTGTACACTCAATTGCGAGTGTGGCTGGGCATTTGTCATACGTTCATGGCTGACTTGGCTGTAGGGGGTGTGAATGAGGTCGCCTCGTCCTTGGGCCCTTTTCTGTTGGACTGTTAGACACTTTCTTTAAATCATCCCCAGTTGTGTTTGACTCATTCTTGACTAAACAGAGGCCTAGGGAAAGGAGGAAAAGTAGGAAAATATGAAGAAAGGAAGTAGCACCCTTGGTTTGGAGAAATGGCAGGAGAAGGAAATGGGGAGAGAGAGAGGAAAATAAATAATTCTGTCCATATCTATATGGACGTAATGAAGGACGGAATAGAACAGTGCCATTCGTTAGCCCAGCCCAGTCCCCAAGGTGGGTCATCCACATCTGTGGTCACCACCCTCAACAGTTTTCAAGTAATAGCAGTCTCCACTGACTGAAGTCCAAGATAAAGATCGGGTTTATGGGGCCTGGGGTCAGGTTCAGGAGAGCCATGGAGAGGGATTCCGCCGATGTTCTGACTCCCTATAGCTGCCTTCCTGTCCTCGCTGCACTTTGGTTTTGCCAGCCTAGTGACTTGTGGGTGTTGACCTCCCTTCCCCTCCAGCCCACACCACGCTGGCAGGGGTCAGTGGAGACCTGGCCAGATCCCTGCCATCCCTTCTGAACACTGACAGGACTGCCTCCAATCCTCTTGGCCACTTGTGTCTGTACTTCCCAGGCCCTTGTGGCCCTTCTCTTCCTCATCCCCCTCTTGGGGGAGTTCTTATTTCACTTCCCCTTGTGCAAGTGGCTTGTTTTTAGTCTTCTTAATTTTTCTCTCAACTGATGGTTGTACTATTACAATAAAAATAGAAATAGCTAACATTTAGCAAGTAATGCCTATAAACCTGGCCCTGTTCTAAGTGCTTCCATAGATTAATCCTCAAGTGAACTCATGGAGAGAAAGGGTTGTTTATTCCATTTTGCAGGGGAGGAAACGAAAGCATAGGGACGTGGAATAGCTTCCCAGAATCACGCAGCACTGACAGGCAGAGGCTGGCCAGACCCAGAGCCGGTCCTTTAGACTGTTGCTTACTTCCCCCAGGTTGTCTTGTCAGAAGGGCTGAGGTCAGTATCTTTGCACTTGCTGCTGCATCCATCCAGGCATCCTCCTGAAGTAGGACACATTCCTCAAAACAGAATTATCGGGTCCCAGAATGTTTTTTATTTTGTTAATTTTTTGATATTGCCGAATTGCCCTTCACAAAGCCCTTTACAGTATATGAGTGCCCCTGGCTTCCCAAAACACTTGCCAGTACCGTGTGTTCTTTGGACATTTTGCACAGGAAGGGGCCGTCTCATTTTATTTTTCATTTATTTTGTTACTGAATATCTTCTGATTTGTTACTACTGCTCTGTACACCCGTTTGTCCATCCCTCCCATGCGTGTCTCTAGGTCTGAAGAGTGCTTTGTGAGTGAAGGGTGAACTTGTCCTTGGTGTGGTTTGAAGAGGCCCAGTCAGTGCCCCGCCTCTCTCCCCACGTGGAGTCTTGGCCCTTCTGCTGCGCGGCAGAGGAGGAGCTGCTCTGCTCAAGAGAAAGGAGAGGGAGACAGGGTTCTGTTGCCGCCTTCTGCCTCCAGACCCCCGCCCTGCTGTGCTCTCGGGGAAGGGAGGGTGGGGCGGCAGGGAGAAGCCACACTCCTCAGGAGAGCTTGTCCTCCCCGGGAGGGGAGGTGGCGGGGCCCGAAGGGTGATGGGTATTTGCCCGCCTGCTGCCCTGCTTTAACTCCGTGCTGGTGCTTCTGCAGTCAGCAAGTTCTTATGTGGCAACACCTGTTGAGCTTTTCAGTCATGCTTTCTGCCTGTGGTGTCATGCTTAGGGAAGAGCTGGGTTCCAGTAAGTACTGTGTGATTCATAAAGTCGGTCGCTAATTAGTCATAGACTTTAAGTGGTGCTTAGCCCAGTTTCTGTCTTTTTTTCCAGTCTTTTGTATTAGAGTTCCACTTTGAATCCAACGACTACTTTACCAATTCAGTCCTGACAAAAACGTACAAGATGAAGTCAGAGCCAGATAAGGCCGATCCCTTTTCCTTTGAAGGTCCTGAAATAGTTGACTGTGACGGGTAAGGAAATGCCATTGCAACTTTTTTTTCTGAAACAAAAGCAGGAGGTGGTTTTACAACTTTACAAGTAAGATGGAAGTTAGGAATAAAGCAGAAAGCCTTTAATCTGTTTAAAAGCCCAAAAGACAAAGATGGAAATTAAAGTCTCTCTAGGAATATGATGACTGGCGCTGGGAAATGTAGCATGTGGTTACGTGGGCCAGGGTTTGGGGTGGTGGCCCGATTTCCTCGTTTTAATGAGGGCATTGGGATCTCCAGTCACCGAAAGTGAAGCAGTGATCATTGAACTGATAAATTCCTCTCGGCGGGTATTTGTTGAGTGAATGAATCCGTCAGTGCAGGGCAGCACTGACCACGGTGAGGCAGCATGAGCGTGGTTGGCCTCAGGGCTGAGCGCCTTGGTGATTGCAGCCTGTGGACCACCAAGGAGAGTGGCTTGGAGTTCACTCCTCTTGGGTGGTTTGAGACGGTTTGGGAAATTGTTTTATTCTTGATTGAAACAGTTATCCTTATTCACTGAACCAAGTACTTATCCTGATGAATCTCCCTGTGTGAGTAATACAGAACTCTCTTAAAATCCTGCTAGGCTTAAATGGCCAGAGTAATGTAGATTGTTTCCCACGGCCAGGCCATCGGGTGAGAAGGCCTGCCTTTCCAGGCATGTCCTTGAGCAGACGCTATTCAGACACTGCCAGGGCTTACCTGTTGGTCCAGGGTGATTCAGAGCGCGGTCCCCACCAAGGGCCGCTCAGCACACTTGGAACATTGTGTCTTGCTCCGGTCACCCGTGTTTGCGGTAGCCACCTGCTTGCTGTCTCCAACTTGTCCCACTCGCTTAGCTAGTTGTCTTGAGAATTCAGGCGCCTGGGTGGGTGGCTTCCTGTGCGCTCTGGGGTCTGTGACGGGGCAGCAGGTGACAAGCCCTTGAGCGGGCGTGGTCACGGGAAGAATGTTGGAGGCTCCCTGCGAAACGTCTGGGGGTTAAAGCTGTGCAGCTCCGGGAGCTGCCGCGCTGACAGCCTGCCTGGCGGGGCCCTCCGCCTTCACTGGCCTTCGCGTGAGCTGACCGTGTGCCGAGTGCTCGCTCGCAGGTTGCTACGTTGTTTTGGGGTTAAGCACAGAGCTGTGATTTGCTTGCTGGACACACGTGTGACCAGTTTTTCTCATGAAGTGTGTACCCCCGTGATCACGGTCTTGTCCCTGTAGGTGTACCATTGACTGGAAGAAAGGAAAAAATGTAACAGTCAAAACCATCAAGAAAAAGCAGAAACATAAGGGCCGAGGCACTGTCAGAACAATCACCAAACAAGTCCCCAACGATTCCTTTTTCAACTTCTTCAGTCCGCTGAAAGGTGAGTGGGCTGGGTTGTGACTCCAGGTTACACACAAAATGACTGTTAACATCAGGAAGGAGGTTCTGGTCCTCTGGCCAGCGTTGGGGGGCGGAGCCGTGGCTGTGCGGGCGGGCCCACGGGTGCCTGTCCTGGCAGGAGGGTGAGCCTGGGCAGCTGTCGGAGCCGCATGCCCCCGCCCCTAGGGGGAGGGGTCCGCGTGGCTGCTCTGCTCATACCCCTACAGCCTGCAGGGCGTCGGCCCACCCCTCCCTCTCCCCTCCCTCTCAGGTGGGTTTTTGGTTTTTTCTTCGAGCCTTGGTGTAGAGCACAAGGGGTTTGGGAACTTACATATTGTGACAAACACAGACTTAGGACAGAATCATAGCTTGGACGCTTGTTCTCTGCTCCCTGCTCCCACCCCCCAGTAAAAGAGAGATGGAAATAGTAATGGCTCAGCCGCTGGTTTTGAGGAAAATTACTTGGAAGTCTTCACATAATTTCCTAATCCTGAGAATTCGAAGACCAGACCCGCTGGCAGCGTTAAAATATGGATATGAGGGGGAAACATTTTCTCTTTATTTTCCGTGAACAAAAACAGTTGGAGATAAATGGCAGCTCTGATCTAGGCCATTGGTGGCCCTTTGGGTTGTTTGTCGGGGCCACGGGGTGGCTTCCGTCTTCACTCTGACTCTCGTGCCAAGTTATCAAGCTGCCCATCACCATGCAGTCCATCGTTTTTCACTGTTGTGGCTATTTTCCGTGACTTGTCTTTGAACCTGGAAGATGCCGATGTATATCAGTTTTGGGGACAAGAACAGCCATAAATGTAGTTCTTAAATTTCCTTTTTTGGGAAGATCCCTTTCAGAGCCTCACATACGGGAGGCTTCCTATGTGAATTCACTGTGAAGCAAAGGGGCTTTGATTCCTAAATTCAGTGGCTTTTTTGGATGTTTTAAATAATTAATAACAATTAAAATGGAATCAAATGGATTCAAGAATGTGGGGGTGATTTGGGGGGTCTAAAACTGTGTTGCGATTGCACAAGTCTAAAAATGGATGAGAAGTCATTGGATTGTATACTTAAAGTGGGTGAATTTTACGGTATATCACTATTTTTAAAGTAATTGAATAAACATAATATCAAGTGATATGCTCTATGAAAAGGAATAGAGGATGACAGTGGGGGAGGGGTGATGGAGTGGTCAAGGAAAAAACCCAAACTGCTGAAATGCTTTTTGAAATGAAGGAAATAAAAGATGGCTAGTCCAGCAACCTGTTTGGCTTTAATCCTACAAACTGGCCCAGAAGTCAGGTGAGGAAGTCCTTGCTGTGATTGTTGCCGCCCCTGAGTCCAGAGGCCCCGAGCCTGCATCTTAAACAGCAGGTGGGGCTCTTACACGCCGAGGCTCGGGCCCCCCACCGCCCACGGGGAGGGGTGCTCACACCAGCACCTGCTCCGCCGTGGCTGAGATGGCGCGTGCCCCTCTCTGTGCTGGCCACGGAGACAGACCTTGCAGCAGAGGGGCGACAGGGAAGACACAAAGGCAGGGTGAGCCCGGCAAAGGGGACGCGATGCCTGGCGAAGCGCCACTGGGCTTCACTGAGCGTGGTTTTAAGTCTGTGTTTTCTTGGTTCCGTGTTGGGCTGTAGTTCGGCACCAAGGTCTGTAGGGCCGTGGGTGCTGGAACCGAATCTCAGCTCACCTTTTGTGTGGAGCGCGGGCCTCTGCTGTGGGTGTCGGTGAGTAACGTCACCCTGCGTGCTGCAGTGTTTGCGGGAGGAGCGGCTCCTCGCTACCTTCTCCTTCCCCTTTGCAAGCAAGCAGGGATGCAGCTTCCACCTAGCTGAGATGCAGCGCCTCAGTCGCACTGAGGACTTACAGCCTTAAAGTGCTTCCTGTTTCTCTACCGAAACGTCGCTTGTAGTTTTGTAGGACACGAGTTAAAACTCCGCTTAAAACAAAAATGCCCTGAACGGCCACAGTCTGGGCAGCCGGTGCACCTTTCCATCTGCTGATGCTTTAAACGTCTGTAAATTCTCTTCTGAAAGTGGCCTTCTCCAGCTGGGCCTGTGAGCGTTACTGGGTACCGGCCTTTGGCCCTTGATTGGGGGTGGGGGGAGGGAAGGGGGCCTGGCGGTGCTGGGGCCACAGCTTCAGCCTGCAGCAGACCGGAGAGTGGGGAGCCGGCCAAGGGGAGGCACAAGCTTAGGCAGTTTCTAGTGAGATGTTCCATTTTATTTGTCAGCTGGGCTTCCTGCGTGGGCTTTAGGTGGTTTTGGTTGTCGATGTAATGCAGATGTGTTTTGTCTTTTTTTCTAGCATCGGGGGATGGAGAATCACTGGTAAGTTGTGTGTCATTATCAAAAAAGTATGTTGTTTTGCTGTTAAGGTCCTTATTTCCTGAGTAGTTTGCTACTTTCTTTTTAATCTGTTCTTACTGCCTAAAAATCAAGGGTGAATTTGTACCCACTGCACCGTGGGGGTGGGATAGAAGTGCACGTTCCGTGGGTGGACCTGAGGGCAGGCGTATCCTTGAGCCTCACCCCCTCGCACATGTGGCTCTGGGCCCTACGCTTTCCTGCCATTTGGCTGCAAGGGTTCCTTTAATGCGGCCTAACCTCAGAGATGCCTGTCACCCAGA
>NW_020173674.1:2176291-2198642 GCF_003031525.2 Neophocaena asiaeorientalis asiaeorientalis | reverse complement strand
CGGTCAGGCACGGGCAAGGGAATGGATGTTTACCCCACTGAAGCAAGTTAGCACTTGGCTTTTCCCCTCAGGATGAAGACTCCGAATTCACGTTAGCCTCCGACTTTGAGATTGGACACTTCTTCCGTGAGCGGATCGTGCCGCGCGCTGTGCTCTACTTCACGGGGGAGGCCATAGAGGACGACGACAACGTAGGTGGCCTGTGGGAGCCGCTGGGGTCAGAGCGGGTGCTGGCTTGGGAAGCCCAGCCGAGATTTTCATGACGTCCTCCAGCAGGTCCCCGGGGCACTGCCCTCTGGGGTTTGGAGGAAATAGACTGGGCAGGGAGATGGCAGAGGCGGGAGAGGCAGGCCTCTCTGAGGCGGCTGAGCACCACACGCCCACGCGGGCCCGGCCAGTGACTTGTTTCCGAATGTCCTCTAAGGACCCAGGGGTTCGCTGCTGCACACGAGGTCTGTGGCTTTGGGTGACTTCTGAACACGAGGAAACTCCTGTTCGCCAAGCGACGGCCAGCGCAGCCGAGTCGTGCCGGCATGTGGCATATCGACCCCAAAGAAATAGAACCCCACACTCCACAGAAAAACAGCCCGGCTGCGCAGGCCACCTTCCCCTCTGCTTGAAGGAACTCGCCCTCCCACAGTCAGAACTTGGGAGCAGGACCCCTGAGCACAGCCTGGCCAGCTGCCCCGGGCTGTCACCTGAAATGGTTCTCCATCGTGACCAAGGCCCGGTTGCCGCGAGCCCTCTTGTTGTGTGTGGAGTTAAAGGTCTGTCCTGTGGCGTGTTGCTGGAAGTGTGCTTAGGTGCTGTTTGCTCCCTTGTGTTGAGTGCTCTGAGGTTCCTTTCTGGCGAGGTCTGTTGTGGCTGCTGGACAGGTCCGAGCTGCTTCGTGCCCTCCTTTGTGCTGAAGGCCCCCACGCAGCGGGAGTGGGCCAGCCCAGGGCGTACTGGCTACATCGCCTGACACTGGTGAGCTTCTCAGGTGCGGCCTGTCCATCCCCGGGCGGGGAGGTACTTGTGGGAACCCGGGAACACGGACACACACAGCACAGCGCAGTTTGGGGTCATCTTAGCGCTCAGGTAGTTGCTCAGACTTAAGTTTTAGGAAATACTGGTTATGCGGCAAATTCTGGACCAGCGCTGTCCAGCGCACCTTCTGTGATGAGGGAGCTGTGCTCTGCCCCGTCTGCCGCAGCAGGACTGGCACCACGTGACGCTGGGAGGTTGAAGGTGCGGCCCTTGGCAGCTGAGGAACCAGGGTTTGCATTTATCTAATTTGACCAAAAAAGATCGAGTGGCTACACACAATGGGAAGCTCAGCTCTAGACCAGTGGTCTCAAACTGTTTTGATCGTACACCCGTCAGTCTAAAAGCTTAATTAGCAGCTCATGTATATTTATTTACAGTGTAGGCAGCATAGCGACTCCTGGTGAGCAACACAGTGTGTTTGCCTGCAACATCCGCATCCACGCTCATTCATAATGCCTTTGGTGCAGGCGCCACAGGTGCGCAGCGTGGTCCAGGGGCTCACGTCAGCCTGCGTCTGCTGCGGCCCCAGCTCTGCCGGTTCCCCCGCGTGGACCGGGGCTGGTGGTCGTCACTCCAGCTGCTCCTCAGGCTCCTGGCAGAGGAGGCTGGGTGGTACTGGGACAGAGACGAGTGCACTGACGTCAGACACGCCAGGGACGATGTGGACACTGGGCATCGTTATGGGGTGAAGTGGGCGGAGGAGGAGTCCTGGTTTCGTCTTCCACACTCAACGTGGGTCACCTCACTCGTCCCACGGGCTGCACACCCCACTCTGGAGCCTCTGCTCTGCCCGAGTGTGAGATGCCCGCACAGAGCTCGCTCAGAGGATGGGGCCAGGGTGAAATGATGGGCTTAGAACCTCAGAAAATGGGCACTTGAGCCTGTGTGAGGCTGGTTCCAGTGCGACCTGAAATGCTGCAGTGAGAGTCTTGTCGACTGCAAGACACTGAAAGGTCTTCTTTGTCAGAGGCCTGGAGGAAAAGGTGCCAAGACACGGTCAGATCCCAGGCCGACCGCACCAGGCCCTGCCCGCACTGTGCTCTTCTGAGTTCCCTTTGAGTCGTTGCTGACGAGTGGGGGGGCGGGGGGCTCCAAGAAGAAAGGGTTATAAGAGAAAGCTTGCTGAATCTTCTTGTGTCTGTGTCAGTGCAGCCACCAGGGACGAGGGTTATTTCGTTTTGTTTGGCTTTTGACAGCAGTCTGATACTCGGGACTTGGCTGAGAGCCTGGCCAGCAGTGTCTTTGGACACACAAGACATTGAATTGAGACGTTCGTTCATCCACAGTGTTGGAGTTTCTCCCATGCACACTTTTTCTGACTTATTTTAAAGATTAAACACCAAGATTTTATTACATTTCTAAGTGCAGATTAAAGATTTCCCCTTGTCTGAGTTATAAAATGACATTGAAAGTCCAGTATGTGATAAAATTACGCTACTGGTCTGCTTAGATCAGCCAGTTTCCCAGTTGGACCCAGCGCACACCCAAGCCAACGGTTTCCTTTCTTCACCCCGTCTCCATCCGTAGTCTTCGTTTTGAGTGGTTTTCGGATACCTGGTATCCTATTAACATGGCGGGGCTTGTGAGCAAGCAGCCCCGCAGTTCTGGCCCTGGCTTGGAGCAGAGGTGCCGGCGGCAGACTGGCCTCTGCTGAGAGGCCAGGCCACTTCCCGCTCTCCTTAGGCCCTATACCCCTGTGGGCGCTTGACGGGCTGTGTCTGGGTCAGGTTGCCATCACGCTTTATAAAACCTAAAAACGGGCTTCCCTGGTGGCGCAGCGGTTGAGAGTCCGCCTGCCGATGCAGGGGACGCGGGTTCGTGCCCCGGTCCGGGAGGATCCCACGTGCCGCGGGGCGGCTGGGCCCGTGAGCCATGGCTGCTGAGCCTGCGGGTCTGGAGCCCGTGCTCCGCAACGGGAGAGGCCACGACAGTGAGAGGCCCGCGTACCGCAAAAAAAAAAAAAACCAAAACCTAAAAACCTGTTTCCTTTCTTTTCAGTTTGAAGAAGGTGAGGAAGGAGAGGAGGAGGTAAGACATGGTTTTTGTGAGACATCATTCCCCGAGGTTGCTTTAGGCCTTCTCTGTTTGAGTGGATGAAGGTTATGAAGTCAGGGGACCACTTTAGACTCGTCTCGTGGGAAGCTGCCTTTGAAGCTTTCAGCCCTATTGAATACTACGGAAAGACACGGCAGATGGGTAGCAGTGTCCAGTTTGACCCTGCAGTTGGCTTATGAAAATGCATCTTAGAAAATAACCATTTAGCAAACCAAATCCACTTTTTCAGCAGTATGTTTATTTCAGGGTTATTTGCTAGAACAAGAAGTGTCCAAAGGAGGGGATGTAAAGAAGTATGGCTAGCAATGATTGTAATTGCTTTCCTTCAGAATCAGAGTATTGCTTTATTTGTGGCTGGTGAATCCACAAGAACTTAAGTCCTGTCTGTTCAACTAGCTCTCACTCCTTTTAATGCAGGAATTAGAAGGTGATGAGGAGGGAGAAGATGAGGACGATGCCGAAATTAACCCCAAGGTTAGTTATTTGGGGCTTCCCACGCCTGTGTATGCTACACTGTGGACCTTTTAAAACACGTTCCCCACTTTGAGGTAGTGGTGTTACAAATATGTACCTGTCATTCTCTAATTAGGAAAGTTAAAATGTACCAGGAAAACACTTGAATGAGGAGCTGTTTAGACCCCTGGTATATAGCTTGAGTGTTATATGAGTACTAAACTGCTTTCCGGTGCTTTCCCAAGCTCTATCTTAACTGGAGAAACTTGTTCAGTAGAGCAGCTTTACATTCCATCTTTAATTCTTTTAAGATAATGATTTAACTGACAACATGAATAAACTTTTTTGTTTTGTGTGTTTGTTTTTGGAAAAGGTACAGAGACGGGGCTTGGTGGGGGGCTTGTTTTGTTTTGTTAATGATGGGATAATGGAGTTGTAGGCATAATTTTACAATTGTACATGGGCTGAGAATACTCAAAAGACGTGTCTAGATAGCTCAGGTAATTTGAAATAAATTAGGAAGCTTTGCAAAAAGACAAAACAAAACAACCAATTAGGATGAGTGGGCGGTCCCATTAATCTTACGCCTGTCTGAGTTTTTACTTACGGACTCAGCTGAGCGTACATCAGGGACTTTGCCACTTGACACATATTTTAAATACAGAACTGTTCTAACGCTGTCCTGAAGCTGTAATTGCTCACGTGACATTTCTAGTTCACCTGACTCTTAGGACCAAATGTATCACGGGCTGTCAGAACACTAACATCACTTGGCATTGTAGAATCTTTATCTCTATTTAAGTAGACGTTGTTTGTTTGTTTGTTTACCCCCGTTGTGCCTGAAGTGGACCGGGCACTGAGCTGTCATTGTGTAGCTGGGTCTGATCGCTTTATAGCACCAGATGTTCCTATGAATGCATGCTTACAGCAGTAGTTCCTCCTGGGGAAGAATTCGTGGTGGGTTTAAATCCTCAGTGTGCCTTATAGATACTGCTCTGGGAGTGGGCTCGGGCATGTTCATGTTTTCAAAGCCAGCCTGTCTGTTGGGGCGTCACCATATGGACGGCGCACCTGTGCTCAGTTCCTGAGCTGCGAGCCTAGGGCCCTGCTTTGAGTGGATCGCCCTTCGCTGTCGGGTAATAATAGAACCGCGCCGTGCCCGGTCCCAGGTGTCTGTATCTGGCTGTTCTTCTGTGCTCGGGGGGTGCTGATGCACACGTTCACGGTGGGGTTTCTAGAGCAGAGATGGCTGGTTACCGTGTCCACTGCTGGACTCAAGTGCCCTGTCTCTGGTCGCTTGTCTCACTGACAGTGGCTGCTCTGTTCCCCATTTCTTGTTGTTTCCTCCTGTTGTCCGTCCTCTCTCTCCCCTTGCCAAACCTTCTGTCTCCTCTCACGTCTGGGTTTTCTAGAAGAGAATTCTCACCAGGTGATCACAGATAGCTTAACAGAAAGTAGAGACATGTCAGTAGTAAGCCTTCGTGAAGCCTTCGGTCTGTTGTGTTGGTTGGGAGTGGGCGAGGTGCCTGAGGAGGGCCCTTCGGTCAGCCACGTGCAGTCGAAATGCCCTAGTCCTGTCCCCTGGGGTCGTGACGTGACACTTCCGTTCCTCCACGTGCACCTCCTCAGAGGGTGCAGTCACATCACAGTCTGTACAAGCACAGGAAGATCAGGAAGAAGTGTTGCGGTGTTAAAGGTACAGATCTGGGTGTTGAGGTTTCCCATCTCAAGGTCGATATTTTTGCAGCCCTTTGTATCATGAGAAATGGTGGCTCTTTCCTCCTGTATAATTTTGTGCATTTCATTTTCTTTCATGCTGACAGTTCCTTTCAATTTTTTTCCCCATTTAGGTGTAATTTTTGTCTGTTAATCATTCATACGTTTCTAGGTAAGGTGGAATTCCATTCATTCCTAACTTCCAAACTTCTGGTCTGTGCTTTGTAGCAATGCCATGTTGCCGTGACTCGGTGGAGCGTCCGGGCGCACTCGGCACGTGCGGGCCCGGACAGGGGCTTTCTGAAGAGCAGTGTTTTTGTGCAGGTGTCTGTCGTGTGTGCTTTTAAAACCGAGTTGGTGATGGGGCTGCCGCCCCCCTCCCCACACCCCCCACACCCGGGAAGAGGACAGAACAGGAGGGCCCTGGGACCAGGATGCACAGGTCCCCCGGCCATGCTGGCCTCAGCAGGACGAGGTCTGCTGCCTGCTGTGATTCTTCTCGACGTGTGTCTGTTGCTTGTTGATACTTTTTCAGTCCAGGTGCTTTGCAGACCGATAGATAATAAAGGGGTAACTCGAATGCGCCAGGATCTTCTCTCTCAGAAGCTGCTGGCACCAGTTTTCACAGCAGCGTTAGTAAGTGCCGCTGAGGGGCGCACTGCTCGAACAAGCAGAGGACCTGTTGTAGATCCAAGTGAGCGCTGCAAGTCCCAGGAGCCGCCCTGTCCCCCTCCGGGGGTCATGGGTCCTCGTAGCTCTGCCCCAGTCATGAAGTCCCTCTCGTACGACACCGTCGGCTTTTGTGGGGCAACGGAGGAAGGTGCAAACAGGAGAGCCTGTGAGAAGCCAGGGCGGCAGTGTTAGCATCTAGGAGAGAGCAGGGGCTGCCCGCGTTGAGCTAAGCAGGCCAGCGGTGTGGGAGCGGCTCCCGGGAGAGCAGAGCTGTGTCTCTGCACCGCAGAGCCGTGGTCTGGGGGTCTGTTAGCCCCGTGCCTTCGAGGGTCCATCAGCATCGCCTTCCTGCTTACTCGGGCGGCTGGCTTTCTTACAAGACTAACGGGCAGGTGGGCAGACTTGGGCTAAAGGAAGCATTTTAATTAGATGAAGTGAATGTACACCTGGGATCTTTTCTGTTTTAAAGGGTCAGATCTGATCATTTAGAATTGTGTCTGATTCCTGCTGCCCTGTGTGTCTGAAGAACGTGTCAGCCAGGCTGGTTTGGCCCGAAGCCCCACTGCTCCCCACTCTACCCGTGACTGCGAAGCATCCATAAATGGTCCAGCCTGTACCTCTGGGCGAGGAGGACTCTTCTGTGGCAGAACCACAGCCGTGCCGTCTCGCCTGTGTCGTCAGGCGCCCCGTGGAGGGGGTCGTGTCATGGGCTGTTGGGCAGGCGCTCGGGCCTCGGGCCCCCAGCCCTGAGGCCATGGTGGTGGCGTGTGCTTGCTACCATCAGTGCAAGCCCTTCTTTTCAGTGCCCGCCCCCACCAGGCAGGGTGTTGACTGTTAGTTTGTGCCTTCGAAGCACCGACTCCCGTCCCTTGACAAGCGGCAGCATGAGAGACTGGGCTTCCAACAGCTTCGTGCCGTGGGGCAGAGGGCGCTCGGGTTTAGTGCAGTATTGCTCTGCCCTCTGTCACGGGCCGAAACTGTGGTGTCCCGGTGATGAAGCTCACATGCGTGGCTCCAGGCTTCTGCACTGGTGCCAGGCTGGGCTGAACGTGGCCCTCGGGAGGTGGGATGCTGCCTGGCAAGCCCCACCTTCTGCCTCCTTCTAAACACAGCGTCCCCACCCGGCTCCCACCCTCACAACAGCCCGTCCTGGTCTTGGTTTGGGCGAGGACCCGTCCCTCTGGCAGTCTTCAGCACCCGAGGAAGGAGTTCGTTGTCAACAGACAGATGGTTGATGCCGTCTCCTGGTTAAAGATAGATGCGATGTCACTGAGGCAGCGCCTTGTAAACCGCGTGCCGCTCTGCATTCATGGCGTCCTGTGCGTCCTGCGTATGTATTTACCCAGAGGATGTAGAGCAGCAAGCCCATGGCCCTGTGCCGCCCGCCCCGCCATACCACAGCCATGACACCGTCCCACTCCCTCAGCTTCAGCTTCTCTCACCTCCTTCCTTTCTGCAGATCCAGTTATGGAAACCCACACACTTCTCCCCCGTCCACAAAAGGCTGCACGCCACTGCCCCAGCCCCTGCCAGTGCTGTCCCAGTCCTGGGGCACCTCTGCACCTCGCCAGCGAGTCTGGAGCCGGCGTCTGATCTCCCTGGCCACAGTCTGGGCCACCTCCAGGTCTCCCCTTGAGACGACAGAGTTTGAGTTAGGTCTCTTTCAACTAGGATTTCTGATCGGGGTATTTGTTTTGGTGCCCAGGCTCTTTCTTTAGCGGTGTTTCCGGTGAGCGTGTGATGGGCCGGTGCCATTGGCCCAGTGCTGGGCAGCGCTGGGCCGAGACCCGGGCCAGACCTGGAAGTCCCAGCTTGTCCCTGTGCTGTTACACTTACAAACAAGGAGCCCAGCCCAGGGCCCCAGATTATCGTTTTGTCTTTATGCGCCCTTTACACATCATCTTTTTCATCCCTTAGGTGTGGTTTCCCAAGGAATGAACTGTAGCCCAGCTAATTCCATGCAAGGTGTCAGTTGTGTTATCCCAGATGGTTCTTCTGAACTGGGTGGTGTGGGTTTTTCTTAAGACTCCGTAGATGTGCCAAGTTGTATTCAGAGTAATGTCATCTTCGCAGCCAAGACCATAGGTTACTGAGGAGTAAATTCATTTGCTAAGAAGTACTGGTGAAATCGTTACCTGTCTCTCAGGCTGCTGTTGGCCTCCACACAGCATTCATGGGGTCGCTAAGTGGGTTTCAGCGACAGGAGACGCAGCTGCCAGACCACACGGAAGTGCGTCTGCTCCTTGTCTCGCTCGCGCCTTCTCTGAAAGGACGGAATTCCCAGCCGAGGGGGCTCCTGGGAGGACTGGGGCCTGGCTGTGGAGTTCTTGGTGGCCTCTCGTCCTTTGTCGGGGCGCCACGGGCCAGTGCAGGAGAGGCTTTGCTTCAGGGCCCGGCCTGGGGGCAGGTGTGCTCCAGGCAGCGCCGGGAGCCTTGTTCACCTCGGGGATGGAGGGGAGCCAGCGCTGTTTCCCGCCTGCTCACCCCAGAGCTGAGGCGCCTGCCAGCCTTGGGACGAGGGCACTGCTGTGCGTTTATTTACTGTCTGCCACCCGAGGACCTCCCTCAACTCGGAGACCCTCCCGCTGAGAATTAGAATGTCTTTATACAGAGAGAGGCAGCCCCGCTGTGACCTTGCTACTGGGAAGTTAGCTGCTTATTTGTTACTATTTTTAAAGTGTATTTGTAGTGGCCATGTTTTCAGCAAGAACAAGTGACTTGAGTCTTTGTTTTCGTTGTTGGTTGGAGATGCCTGGTTGATGGAATTGCTCGGTTCTCTACAAGTCTTGTTCTCTCTCGTTGACAGAAGGAGCCCAGCCAGCCCTCGGAGTGCAAGCAGCAGTGAGGCGCCGCTCGCTCGTGTGGACACGTGCTCACGCCTGACTTGTTTTCGAGTGCATGATTTTCACTTTAACTTCTCCTTTTACTTTATTATTTTGCTTAACCTGTACAGTGGCAACTCAGATGCATTTCAGAAATAGGAGGTTTAATTCTAGCACGCTCTACGGCCTTGGGTGCAGCTCAGTGGACCCGCCCAGCCCTGCCTTAGGGAGGGCCTCGCAGACCGCTGGGCTGGGGCGGTGGGGTGGGGGCCGATCACTTGACGCTGGGGGCACGTGTCCAGGGCGCAGTTCCAGGGCGTGTAGATCCAGTTCACCCCTCCCGCCATCAGACGGGATTCCTGCTTCTTTGGAAGAAACCCACATGCAGTTTCCAGTTGTCTCGGGAGAGCCGGCCGGGGTTGGCACTCATCCCGCTCGCCCTTTGGCTTTATTTTCCTCGGGGCTGGGGTGAGGGGTCACGGCGCCCACTGAGCCTGAGGCGCGAGCTTGTGTGATTCATCTCGTATTTATTTCTCTCACGCTTGTGAGGGCTTGGGACGTGAGCTGTCCTTCGAGTTTCTGAGACCCTGTGGGCACCAGAGACCCGGTGCCCCGAGCGAGAGTTGGTGGTCCGCCCGCATGGAAGAAGGCCTCCCTCCCGCCAGCCGTGGGCCGGGCTGGTTCTCGGGACGCACGGACCACGCTTGGCGCTGAGGACGGGGGGGTGGGGCTATGGGCAGAGCCAGGGTTTGCCAGGCTTCGCGGGGAGGGGCTCGGGCAGGAAAGTACAGCTTTCCCACGTAGTGTGTAAAATGTCTTGCTTTCTCGGTAGCTCCAGTTTCTCAGCCTCACATTCACCTTGTCTTAAAAGCCCTGGGTTCCGAGCGACCCGTTCTTGGCTGGAATGTGGGTGTCGAGTGTGTGACCTCTGGCCCCAGGGGCATCCACGCTGTGGCCAGGCTGTAGACTGCTCAGCCTTACTTAAGATACATTTGTAACTGAACACAGTGTTTTCCATTTGTACAGACTAGTTAGAATATTCTATTAAAGCTGTGAACTGCGAGCCCAGTGCCGTGTGTCTTCATTGCAGGAGGCCCGGCGGGCGGGTTGGGGCACTTGGGGCGGTGGGGCTTGGATGTGGTTGCGCAGCCTCCCGGAGCCCCGGGCGTGGGCAGATCCGGGGCTTCCGGGCTCCTGGGCTTCTGTTTTGATTTTGAGGCTTTCAAGCCCATCTTGAGTTAGGCTTGCCGGCCCACTTCACCGTCGGGGTGGGTCTGGGGTCCCCGGGTGGGCCCTTTGCTGCCCCGAGAGAGCGTCTGCTCCTTCCCCCAGCAGAGTCGTTTCTCCACGTGTGCGGGGCTGGGCCTTTCCGATGAGAAGGTTCCAGGAGGGACACTTGCTGCGCCATGGCCACGTTCGGCGTGTCTTCTCGCTGGTGCTCTTCTGGTGCTTGCGCCCTCCCTGCTTCCCTTCATTAGTGGGGAGACACCTGGTGCCCGGGCTCTCGTTCCAGCTGCCCATCTGGGGGTCGGCCCAACCCGCATGCAGCACAGAAGCCGGTGCCCAGCTTGCCCGGTGCCTCCTGCCGGCGGGGCTGGCTTCTCCCGGGAGCGGTCAGAGAGAGCACACCAGGGGCCACGAGAAGGGCCAAGCAAGGCTTCGAAAGAAACGTGCTTTCGGGGTGTCCAAGATGACCATAGAGCCAGAACGTCGTCCACTCCTGAGGCCCCCGGGCAGGCCGGGTCAAGACCCGCCAGAGGTGGGCGGTGGTGAGCCTCTCCCGGGCCTGCCCCGACGGCCACCGAGAAGAGACGGGGGCACCAGGGGGGCCTTGTTCCTGCAGACACGCAACAAAAACCCCATCCTTGGAGGGTGCTCGGAGGCCTGCACGCCCCCCACCCAGTCCCCTCGGGCCTCCAGCAGAGCTACCATCCTTGCTGACCCCGGGCCCTCAGAGTGACCGCATTTAGGACAGTGGAGTTGACAAGTACCTATGGGGTCAGATACGGTTGCACAAAGTGACGTGTGCAGGTAACTTGCAGGGGGAGAGCGGGGACAGTTTAGTGCCCGGAGTGCCTGTCCCTCTCCTGACTGTCACCAACGGGTGGCGGTGCCGGGTTCATGCCCAGGGCAGTGACCCTGCACTCAGGCACATGCAGGGTGCTGGCGAGTCAGGTGAGAGGCTGGCTGTCTTCTCGCCGATCGGTCGGGGGCAGTGAGGGTTTGGCATGTGGTGTGACGAGAGCCTGAGGAGACTATTGGGGCCTCCGCCCAGCAGTCTTTGGGGCTTCAGGAGAGGAGGCGTGTGTCACCCATGTGCGAGCGGGTGGACGGTAGGTGCCGCCGCAGTTTGAGATGGCCAGGGGGTGGGGGAGGCCCTCCCTCCTCGCCCCCCAGGAGACACGATGAGTCAGGTCCCACACCCAGGGACTTCTCTGGTGGTCCAGTGGTTAAGAATCCACCTTGCGGGCTTCCCTGGTGGCACAGTGGTTGAGAATCTGCCTGCTAATGCAGGGGACACGGGTTCGAGCCCCGGTCTGGGAGGATCCCACATGCTGCAGAGCAGCTAGGCCCGTGAGCCACAGCTACTGAGCCTGCGCGCCTGGAGCCTGTGCTCCGCAACAAGAGAGGCCACAGTAGTGAGAGGCCTGCACACCACAATGAAGAGTGGCCCCCGCTTGCCACAACTAGAGAAAGCCCTCGCAAAGAAACGAAGACCCAACACAGCAAAAATAAATCAATTAATAAAAAAAACTTCCTACCCCCAATATCTAAAAAAAAAAGAATCCGCCTTGCCATGCAGGGGATGCAGGTTCAATCCCTGGTCGGGGAACTAGGATCCCGCACACCCCAACTAGAGAAGCCCGCGCACCACAGCGGAAGATTCCTCGTGCTACAACTAAATAAAAAGATCCCGATGCAGCCAGATAAACATTTAAAAAAAAGAGAAAGTCCCACGCCCACAGCGGGCTTTGTGGCCAGAGGACAAGCGCACCTGCCTGCCAATGGGGAACGTCCTCTGGGATGTGTTGAGAGGAGCAGAACCTGTACGGTGAGCGCACCTGTGCGTGAGTGCACACCTGCGTGAACACAGCTGCATCTGGGTTCCCAGTCAGAGGAGCTGTGTGCCTGGGGGAATACCAGGCTTTGGTGGACCCCTTTCTGCGTTCTCTGTGGGCAGCCATGTGACGTAGTGACCAGACACAGTGGTTTTACGTCAGACCAGTGTAAACGGGGGCAGAGGGAGGGGTGTTCAGATTGCTCACATTGTGGCACCAGGTTTATTTCCCCCATGGGTAAGAAGGGTGGGCGAGGGTGCCACGCTCGCCCGGGGCGCTGGGGCCTCAGTCTGCCACTCAGCTGTTCTGGGTACACTTGGTGGTAAGGCTGCAGCACGAAGCCCTGAGGCCGTGCCCTCCCCAGCCATGCGCTGTGGCTCTGACCCCACAGCCATTCACCCTCCTGTTGGACCCTCCGGTGCCTTGGAGCGCCCTGTCTCACCCTGGGTGCTCACAGGCTCCAGGGCTCCATCAGTCCTTGCCACTTGTGCTGGAAGGTCACGGAGCGTCCAGTAGGTTTGCCCGGAGCCGTCAGCCTGGAGGCAGCGGGAGGGTAGCGCTCCTGGTGGCCGGCTCTGCCTGGGAGCTGCAGCTTCCTGGGGCCCAGGCTGCTGTCACCACGGGACTGCAGCACTGCCTGCCTGCTTGGCCTCCGTCCCCACTGAGCCTCCGGACTGCCGCAAGCTGGGGAGGGCTTTGATGACCAGGCCTCCCCAGCCCTGCTTCGGGGCCCCCTCTGGGCCTAGCCTTCACGTTGCTCGTGAGGGGCCACCTCCCCTCCCGTGGCCTCTGCCACCCCTGCCTGCCCCCCTCCCTGGGTTACTCTCCCCAGGCCACCCTTGTTCTGTCGCAGGCCGCAGGGCCTGGTTCGATGCCTCTCCCACAGGGCCTGGGTCTTGTCTGTCACGCACGCTCAAAACCAAAGGGCTAGGACTTCCCTGGCCGCACAGCGGTTAAGAATCTGCCTGCCAACGCGGGGGGCACGGGTTTGAGCCCTGGTCTGGGAAGATCCCACATGCCACGGATCAACTAAGCCCATGTGCCACAGCTACTGAGCCTGCGCTTTAGAGCCTGCGAGCCGCAACTACTGAGCCCTCGTGGCACAACTGCTGAGCCCGCGCACCTAGAGCCCGTGCTCCACAACAAGAGAAGCCACCGCAGTAAGCCCGCGCACCACAATGAAGAGCAGCCCCTGCTCGCTGCAACTAGAGAAAGCCTGCGCACAGCAACGAAGACCCAGTGCAACCAAAAATGAATAAATTTAGTAAACCCAAAAAGACCAGGGACGACTCCAGGCCCAGCTGCCGTTCTGAGTCCCCCCCGCCCCCGCCAGCCTCAGCATCCTGACTTCCGGGTGGTGTGTGGCCTAGTGCCCCGGCCTTGGGGAGCAGGGGCTCCCTGCCTGAAGGTGGGGCGGCAGCAGTGTCTGTACCCCACACGGACCAATCCTTGGCCATAGGAGCCCAGCAGCACGGGGCTCTCGAAAGCATCACCTGAGCGGGGCCTTCCACGACGTATCTCTGACTTCCAAACCTTCCAGGCCGCACAGTGACCACGGCTGCCTGGGGGTGGGCCTGGGGCTGCCCAGGGCGCTGTCTGGGTTGCGTGTTCGCTTGTCAAACTCCTCAAAGTCCCTCACGTGGGGACGTTTGGTTTTACGTATGTAAATTATACTTTAGTGAGGCTGATTTTTCAAAAGCCCCACAAGTTGGGGAGATTCCACTTAAAACTCTGGTTTTCCCCTTTAGGAGTTGGGAGTTGTGGCACCTAGGGCCTGGGGTGGCGACAAAGCCTCCCAGGCCCCTCCGCCCCCGGTGGCCAGCCTGCTCTGCTGGTCCATGGCTCCCACTTGGTGGGGCAGGGGCCAAGCAGAGACCCGACCCCCCCATTCCAGGGCCCCACAGTCCCCCCAGCCCCAAGGGCTCCCTTCTTTTTTTTTAAAATTTGTTTATGTATTTATTTTTGGCTGTCTTGGGTCTTGGTTGCTGCGAGGGCTTTTCTTTAGTTGCAGCGAGCAGGGGCTGCCCTTGTGCGCGGGCTTCTCATTGCGGTGGCTTCTCTTGTGGAGCATGGGCTCTAGGCGTGCAGGCTTCAGTAGTTGTGGCATGTGGGCTCAGTAGTTGTGGCTCACGGGCTTAGTTGCTCTGTGGCATGTGGGATCTTCCAGGACCAGGGCTCGAACCCGTGTTCCCTGCATTGGCAGGCAGATTCTTAACCGCTGTGCCACCAGGGAAGCCCAGGGGCTCCCTTCTTTAAGCCCAGGCTGTCACGGGCCAAGCTGGGCTTCTGCTCCCTGAGCGCTTTTGTGGGGGCCGTTGGGGGGTGGGCTGGGGTTCCCTCCAAGCCTTGCCCCAGAGGTGGGCAGCTGGGCTGTCTTGGTAGTGCTGCTGACCTCTGACCTGCCCTCTGCTCAGAAATGTCTCCTCCACACCTCCCAGCACCGCTCCCCCCCCACCTCTGAGTGCCCAGTGGGCTGGGCAACGCTGGGTGGGCTGCAGAGGCCCGGTGGGAGAGGGGCCACCTCCAGCTGCACCCTGAGGGAGCCCCTGGCCACCAGCCAAGCCCCTGGTTGCAGCAGGGGCTGTCTCCGGGGCTGGGGCCCTGCTGGAGGGCACTGTCCCAAGCGTGGGTGGCCCCCGGCTCCCTGCCAACGGCCTGCCCGGCACAGCCACACCTGGGCTTTTGGCCCTTGCTTCCGAGTCCTTCCGAGCAGCTTCCTTCCTGTGGAGGCGGACACGTCCTCCCAGCCCCAAGCTCAGAGGGCAGAGCCCCCTGGGGGGCGGGAGCCCATGACCTCAAACCCAGCCATTCAGGCCCCCGACAGCAGGACCTCCAGAACCCCTCCCCGGCCCTGGCTGAGCTTTCGGTCCCTCTGAACTTGGTGTGATTCTCCGGGTACCTTGTCTGCCTGGGATCCGCCTCACAGCCTCGGAGCCTGGGACCCTCTGTGGATTCCCACTGGGCGCTGACCCTGGAGACCCCCTTCAGCCCTGCCTCCTGAGGCCGCCGGGAGGGTGAGGCTCGCACACACCCCGAGGCCAAGTCACGTTGGTATGCCTGGGTGGAGCCCCGTCCTTCTGTCTCCACCCGGCCAGTCACTGAGCCAGCCTGGCCACGCAGTCTCAGCTCCAGGGCGGTGGCCGGATGTGACTTTCCATGGCAACCTAACAGGCCTGGCCTGGCCCGGCCCAGCTGGGCTCCAGGCTCGTGGGGTCTGTGGACCTTGCCCAGGCCCAGGAGGACAGGGGCAGGAGACCCCACAGACACGCCCTCTGCGGGCTCTTCCCTCTCGGGCCGGGGGCTTTCTCCAGGGCCCCTCTGCAAGTCTGGGGGTGTCCACCAAGCCTCAGCCTCCCCGGCTCACGCATCTGGGCTGTGAGGAGACCCATCACTTGCCACCCTGGGGATACGGGAGAGGAAGCCTGCGCGTGAGGCCAGAGCCGCCCTCCTACTCCGACCCCGGGCACGCGTAGGGCTGCCCACGCCACCTCCCCAGTGCCTGCCAGTTGGGAGCTCTGGGCCTCAGCGAGCCTGGAGCGTGCGTCTCGGGGGACGGGCAGGCACTGGGCCAGCGTAGTCTGGGCTCTTCTGCCATGACCCCGTTTTTGGCAGGGGGCTGGAAGGTCCCAGCAGAGCTCCTGGAGCTGCCCTCCCAGGGACCAGGACCCTGACCTCCTGAGAAGGAGGAGAACCAAGTAGAGGATGGAGCCCAGCCCCCAGGCTGTGACCCAGAGAGGTCACCTTTCCCAGCTCTGCAGTGGAAGTGGGGGAGGGAACCGTGAGAGGCACCCCCAGGCCCGGTCCTTGGGGTCCCGTCACAGGGCAGGGCTGAGGGGCTCCAAGGACGATGGGAGGAGACTGGCCCTGAGGAAGGGGCTGGGCCGGGGTCTTTCCTCAGGCTTTCAGCACAGCCTTTCTGATCTCCAGAACTGGAAGGTAATAGACCTGTGTTCTTCACAGTGTGTGGTCATTTGTTATAGTAGCCCCAGAACACTCGTGCAGATGGCCACAGGCAGCTGGGCTAGAGGCTGGGACAGGAGTTGCGCCGGCGGGCAGGTGGTAGTACAGAAGCTGGAGGGTGGACTTCAGGAAGAAGGGAAGAGAGTGCCCGGCCTCTGGCCTGCAAAGTGGGAGGCACAAGGGGACACTGTTTAGAGCATGAGATACCTGGGGTGGTGTGTAGGGGGGCCTGGAGACCCTGGGCCAGGATGCCCAGCCCATCAGAAGCTCATGGGTGGGGGGGGGGGAGGCCAGGATGGGGCTGGTGGATGGGAGGGGCCACGGGCACAGACCAGCCCCGAGACTGCGGTGCCTGGTGAGGGGCTGATTGTCCAAACCAGGTGATGTGGAGAACTCCTACTCATCCTTGAAAACCCAGCTCAGAGCTCACTGGTGGTCCCTGGGAAGCCTGGACCTCACCACCCATGGTCAGCTAACGACCCCATCACTCTTGTCCGGTCCCCATCTGCCATCAGACTGGGCTGCAGGCCCAGGAGAGGGTGAGAAGGTGTGGATGGGAGGGTGGGGCAGGCTTAGCACCAGACTCCCTGGGAGCTGTATCAGTGTCCAGGGGCTGCTGTAACTGACCACAAGCTGGGTGGCTTAAAACAAACAGAAACTTAGCACTTTTACAGTTCTGGAGGCCAGAAATCCAAAATCAAGGTGTTGGCAGGGCCACGCTCCCTCCAGTGGCTCTAGGGAAGGGTGCTCCTGCCCTTTCCAGCTTCTGGGGCTCCAGGCATCTCTGGGCTGTGGCCGCGTCCCGCCAGCTTCTCTCTGTTGTCACGTGGCCTCCTCTTCTCCTGTGTCTCTGATGAGGACACATGTGCTGGCATTCAGGCCCCTCGATAATCCAGGAGCAGCTCCTCCTCTCAAGGTCATGAATTTAATCGCATCTTTTGCCATATAAGGTCATCACCTCCATCCATCTCCAGAACTTTCCATCTTCTCAAACTGACGCTCTGTCCCCGTTAAACACTCACGCCCCTCCCCTCCCCCAGCCCCCACTGTCTACTTCCTGTCTCTGTGAATGAGAACTCTGGGGACCTCATGTGAGTGGGACCCTATTCACTCTTTTACTGTATAAGGTCACATTCACAGGTTCTGGGATGACGACGGACACATCTCTTGGGGGAGGGCCACCGTCACCCCCTACAGAAGCTGTTCAGACAGACACAAGCATGTGAAGAGCAAAGACGGCAGACACATGGGGCTCAGAGAAACGCCCCTGGAGCCTGGACCCCGTTTTGGGCCACAGTTGGTAATACAGAGCATCCATTGTTCGGCCAGCTTTGGGGAAACGGGCACCCTGACTGCCAGGAGGGCTGTAAATCGGTTGGCAGGCAATCTTGTCAGAGTTGTGACATGTTTAACTCAGCAATTCATGTCCTCCCAGCTGTCCTGGTGAAACGCCGCACATATGGGTATGGTCAGCGTCACACAGACACTCCGGCAACATTGCCCACGGGAACTGCAGCCTGAGGCCCAGCACAGGAGGTGATTAGGTGAGAGTGTGGCCGGTGGAAGGGAGGCGGACTCATGGGGGACACCCTCGACCTAGAAGAAAACAAGACCTGTCCCCCTTTCTATCAAACAGATTAAAAATGCAAGCTCGTTTCTGCAGACATGGATATTCACATTTTCTCAGTTGTGCTAGAATACACATTACATACAATTTAGCATCTTGACCATTTCTAGAAGCTTAGCCAGCTCAGTGGCATGGAGTTCATTCACGATATTGGACAGCCATCCCCACCATCCGTCTCCAGAACTTTCCACCTTCCCAAACGGACACTCTGTCCCCATGAAACACTCACTCCTCTCCCCTCCCCCAGCCCCTGGCCCCCAACGTCCTGCTTCCTGTCTCTATGGATTTGACGACTCCAGGGACCTCGTGTGAGTGGAATCGGACAGAATTTGTCCTTCTACGTCTGGCTTATTTCACTAAGCGTAATGTCCCCAAGGCTCATCCACGTTGTAGCCTGCGTCACGATTTCCTCCCTTTTTAAGGCTGAGTGATACTCCGTTGTGTACACGGACCACGTTTTGCGTATCCGTTCATCCATGGACGGGCACGTGCTTCCACCTTTGGCTGCTGTGAACACGGGTGTGCAGCCATCTCAAGTCTCTGCTTGCGTCTTCTGGGGACAGACCCGGAAGTGGAATTGCTGGATCACATGTTAATGCTATTCTTAATTTTTTGAGGAAACGCCAATGCCTTTTTTATTGGGCTGGCCAAAAAGTTCTTTTGGTTTTTAAGTAAAAACACATTTTTCATTTTCACCAAGAACTTTATTAACAACGTATTCACCGTTTCGTTCCATTTACCTTCTGCCGTTTTTCAGGCAACTTCGTAATTCCATCTTCCCAAAACTTTTTATCTTTTCGAGCAAAGAACTATTCCGGGTGCCTTTTACAGTCTTCTAATGAATTGAAAATTTTTTCCATTAAGGGAATTTTGTAAAGACCGAAATAAATGGAAATCCGAAGGTGCAATGTCTGGTGAATAAAGCGGATGAATCAGGACTTCTTGGACACTTTTCATCAATTGAGAGCAGTGTCTGTTGGAATTAATCGTTTGGCGTTCTGCAAGGAGCTCATAATAGAGGACTCCCTTCCAATCCCACCCTATACACAACATCACCTTCTTTGGATGAAGACCGGCCTCCGGTGTGGTTGGTGGTGGTTCATTTCGCTGCCCCACGATCTCTTCCGTTCCACGTTATCGTACAGTATTCACTTGTCATCGCCCGTCACAACTTGTTTTAAAAACGGGACGTTTTCGTTACGTTTATGTGGAGAATCGCATGCGGAAGTATGGTCAAGGTTTTCTTCGCTTAACTCACGTGGAACCCAAACATCAAAGCGATTCACATAACCAAGCTGGTGCGAATGATTTTCAGCGCTCGATTTGGGTATTTTGAGTCTGTCGGCATATTTTGAGTATGTCGGCTATCTCCCGCGTGGTATAACATTGATTTGTTCTAAATTAATGTCTCGATTTGATCGCTCTCAACTTCAACGGGTCTGCCTGACCGTGGAGCATCGTCCAGCGAGAAATCTCCAGCACGAAACTTCACAGACCACTTCTGACACGTTCGATCAGTCACAGCACCGTCTCCATACACCGCACAAATCATTTTATGCCTTTCAGTTGCGTTTTTACCTTTCTTGAAATAATAGAGCATAATGTGCCGAAAATGTCGTTTTTCTTCCATCTTCAGTATTAAAATGGCTACAGAAAAATCCACCAATTTTGATAAGTTTTTTAAATGCACGCTGACGTGACAGCTGTCACAATGCAACCTAACAAAATTGTCTTGAATACAGTTAAAGACAAGTGAGCGCTACCAGAGCCATCTCACGGAAAAAAACGAACACTTTGGCCAACCCAGTAAAAAGGATCAAAGGTCACTTAACCGCATCAAGAGTGGACCTGAGGTGGGGTCGCGAGAGAGGAGCGCTCAGAACTTTGAAATAGAGCTTTGAAATCATTTCAGCCAGTTTTTACTTTTTATGTCAACAGTTGGTAACTATTTTGGTAAATGTTTAAAGTAGTAAAGAACTTGATTACAATACACATGACAGGGACTTCCCTGGCGGTCCAGTGGTTGAGACGCCGTGCTTCCACCGCGGGGGGCACGGGTTCGATCCCTGGTTGTGGAACTAAGATCCTGCATGCTGCACAGCACGGCCTAAATAAATAAATAAATAAATCTAAGGAAAACAGAAATACACATGACCGAAAAGAGAAAACAAAAATACACATGACAGGGTCCCACCCCAGACCTGCTGCACAGACTCTGGGGTCAGGGTGGGCGGGAGCAAGATGTTCTGTCCTGTGATGACGCAGCCCAGGCAGCTGCAAGGGCTGAGCACCGTCCAGAAGGTGGTGGCCATGCCTTGCCCACTCGCCCTCCCCCCTTTCCTGTATTTTGTTCATACATTCATCCGAGATTCCAGAAAGGTCCCTTGTCCCCGTGAACCAGGCCCTGGGCAGTCTCTGCTGAGTGACAGGAATGACAGCTGGCTCCCCTACCCGCTCCGCATTCTGTGATGATGGGAGAGGCCCCTCCTCTCAGCTCCCCCAGGCCTGGACCAGCCTGGCCCTGTCCCCGCCACCAGACACCCCCCACCCCGCCCCGAGGTGTTCTGGTTTCACAGACAAGCAAACAGTCTCCACTGACATCAGTTGCTCTGAGCAGAGAGCTGGGTCTCTTGGATAGGGAGGTAGATGCTTTTTAGGCCCACTCATTTCCAAAAACACTTCGCGAGTGCCTGGGCTGGGCCCTGAGGGCCCCAAAGACTAAGACATTGTCACTGCATTTTAGGAGCTGGTAGTGACTTCTGAGCAGGGTACTGAGGGATGAATGGGCGCTTGCCAGGACCCAAGAAGTAAAGGCGCTCTGGGTGGTGTGTCACTGTTTCTCATTCGATCCTCAGCGCCTTGTGAGGTGGGGCCTGCCTGTCGGACTCCAGCTGAGGGGCTCAGGGAGCCAGACAGAGGGATGAACCTGAGAGACCAAGGCCAGGCTGACAGTGAGAGCCTGAAACCAGGTGGGGACAGGCGGCCTGCCTCCCGCCCTTGGACCTCTCACTTTTCCCAGGCTGCAGCTTTGGGGAGAGGGACTGAGGGCAGGCCTGAGTCACAGGCCACGGCCAATGGGCTATGTTGGGCTCAGGTCAGGTGACATCAGTGTCCCAGAAGGCTTCCTGGAAGAGGCAAGAGGGGGGGGGGGTGTCTTCCAGGCAGGGGAGCAGGGGACCTGTCCTCAGGGCTGTCCCTGAGCACTGCCACTCACAGGAAGAGCCCCAGGCACAGGGGCTGCCCGTGATGCACAGCTTCCTCATCTTCCTTTCGCCAGGCTGGTTGGGCCAGAGCCTGGAGGGCCTGGCCTCGTCACCGCTGGGGAAATGACCTCACTCGGGGAGTTTCGAAGAGGTGTCCTCTCTCTGCCCCAGCTGCCTATCCCGGATGCGGCCCTTGGATAAATATTAGTAAACTTGGCTCAGACCTACGCTCTCTGACGCCACTGTCTCGAGGCAAGGCCCCGCGCTGGCCCCTCCCCGTCTGAGAAGCAGCCACCGAACATCCCCAGCCCAGAGCCTGCTCAGCCCTTCAGGCAGAGGCTGGTTCCTGCCCCCAGGCTCGGGATGCAATAGGATGAATCTGAATCCCACTGGCGGGCTGGGTGACCTCTGCTGAGCCGCTTAACTCCTCTGAGGAGCCCCACCCGGTCCTTGCAAACACCAAGAAAGCAACCCAGCGGCCCCCGCCTCATGGGGTGACCCTGAGGAAGAAAGCAGGGCCCACACGGGCCTCCCCGAGGGTGCCAGGCCCCTGACCCTCAGGCTGGGGCTCCTCCCTCCCCAGCACCAACCTGGCCTGGCGCCCTGATGGGCCGCAGCCCGCATCCGCACCCAGGGCCTCGGTCCCCTGCAGGAAGCCAGCCTGGTGGGTCCTCTGGGCTCCTAGCTATCAAATGGCTCAGGGGTGTCTCCCCGAGAGACCTTCGCTGGGGTTGCAAGGTCAGCGCTTTGCTTCCTCCTCATGTTCCAGAGGGACCCTCAGACGGGCCTGCTTCAGGCGTGGGGACAGGGTCCCCTCCTTGCTCTGGGTTCCTGCTGGTTTGGCCAGGCGGCCCACGGGCCTCTGGCTGGAGGGGTTTCCAGGCCCCCCGGGGCAGGGGCGTTGGTGGTGAAACTGCCTGGGGGGGATTCCCACCAGCCCATCCCCATCCTCCGGGGAGAGTGGCAGTGGGCTCCCCACCCCCTGTGACCTGCTTTCCCAGCTCCCGCGGACGCCCACCTGTCAGACCACGTCCCCCCCAGGTCATTGGTCACCGACTGACTCTCCCCAGAAAGGCCTGGCTGTTGGGGACAAAGAGAGGAGCGCTGGGTGGGCATGGCGAAGTGCACCTCACCTGGCCTCACCTGGTTTTCAAGGCCTCTCACATCCCTTCCTGTCTCTCTTGCCCCGCCCTCCCTGGGGCCTCCGCTACCACGTCTGTGAAATGGGGCTGGAAGAATGCCCACCTTGGGCCTCGCTCACCTGGGCTCCTTGGGAATCCCCCTGTGGCACCCCGCCCTCCCCATGGAGACCTCCAAGCTGTCCTCTTGCCCACCCCCAACCCCGTACTCCCCAGGGCAGGCAGGGCTTCTCCCCTCTCCCCTCTCCTCGGGGTCCTAGCACCAGCCAGGCTTACAGGCACACAGTAGGTGCTTAAGCAGTGCCGAGTGTCTGTGGTTTGCCTGGCCCTGAGGTTCCAATGACTGGCCCCCGGGTGGGGGAAACGGGCTGGTGGGCCTCGGCGGGGTCCCGGCAGAGCGCTGGACACCCAGGGGGCTCACAGTGGCTTCCTAGAGGCAGCAGCCTGGCCCCTGGGCTGCCTTTCCCGTGGCCCCGACAGCCCAGGGCCCCCTCAGGACAGAGAGCCTGCGGGAAGGCGGGTCAGCAGTCTCACCCTGCCTGGTGCTGGAATTCCCTTTACCAGCTCTGCTGGGATGCCTGTAGTGATGGGGAGCTCACCCCCTTATAAGTCTGCC
>NW_020173674.1:2174848-2176257 GCF_003031525.2 Neophocaena asiaeorientalis asiaeorientalis | reverse complement strand
CTGCCGATTCCAGCTCCGCCCCTCCCCCCAACACTGACCAGCGTCCCTATGCTTGTCCTGTGCTCCCTCCCGCAGGCCAGAGTCCTGGGCACCCCCTGCCCTCTGCCACACCGCTGACAGTTGCCCTGGACGCACAGGTGGGCGTGTCCATCTGCAGAGGCCTGGCCCAAGCCACTCATCTGAGCCAGCGGTACACCTTACTCCTCACGGTGACCCTGAAGGGCCGGGGTTGGGACTCGCCCAAGGCCTCAGAGCGGGGGCAGGTGGGGCAGGGTTGGCTCCACGGCCGGCCGGCCGGGCCCGCACCCAGAAGGTCCCACATTGGCTTTATGCTCTGCCTTCACAGTCCTGAAAATACCATGAATACTTTTTGAACCAGGGTACCTGCGTTTCCATCTTGCACCAGGAGGGGGCGTGGCTCTCACAGCCCCAACGGACTCGTGCCCTCCTTGCTCCACTTGCTTTGCACCACCTGCCCAGGTCACAGCCCGGCGGGGTGTTGGAAGGGGCTGGCCCCGGAGCGGCTGGGGCCCCCGTAGATTCCCTTCTGCCGCCGCCGCCCCCCGCCCCCCGGGAAGCCTGGAGGAGCCAGCGATCACTTCCTGTTAAACCCTTTAAAGGAAGAGGGTTTAAAAAAAAAAAAAAAAAAAAGGAAGAGGGTAAATAAAAAGACTTGTCCGGCTGGCAGGGCATGACTCAGCCGCCCCCGGCCCGGCCCAGGCCGAAGGCCCCTCTGCCCCCCACGCACCAGCGCGCTCCGCGCCCCCTCGGCTCCCAGTACCTCTGGCGGGTCCGCCGGTGCGTCCTCCCTCCCCCCACGTACAGCCGCCAGGAGGGCCCAGGGAGCGGGACAGGCGCCCGGGAAGGGAGCTGGGAGCGGCCCTCACACTTACTGAACACTAAGGGGAGCTGTTCTAGCATTTTCCGTGCGTTGCCTAATCCAACAAGTGTCATCGTCCCCCATTTTACAGAAGAGAAAACTGAAGTTCAGAACACCTGCTCTCCCGGTCGGCCCGACGACCCAGGGGGAAGAGGGCAGGTCGTCCCAGGCGCGCCGGCCGGCGGGTGGCAAGATGGGAGATAAGGCCGGCTGGGGCAGGGCCACCGAAGGGTCTCCCCGGGGGCCTGGGAGGAACTGGGGCCGCGACTGCATCTGCCCCACGAGCGGCAGGGCTGGGTGTCGGCGCGCCTGGAGGGTGGGGGTCTGAGCCTCGCCGTCACCGCGCCCCGGGCCGTCCCCGGCCTCGGGCGCTTCCCGCGGCTCCCCGGCAGTGAGTCACCGCGGGCAGGGCAGGCCGCAGCGCATTCCTCCGTGGGGCCGGCGTCCGGGGCGGGGTGGGGGCCATTGAGTCGCTCCACGGGGCCACGGGTCTGGGGCCACGGGTCTGGGGCGCCGGGGGAACGGGCTG
>NW_020173674.1:2154990-2174820 GCF_003031525.2 Neophocaena asiaeorientalis asiaeorientalis | reverse complement strand
GGGCCGTTATAAAGACAGCGCAGGGGAGCCGGGGCGCATTGCAGAGGCTGCCACCGGCGGAGCGCCTTCGCTTCTGCGAGCTGCACCCGGCCGACATGAAGACCCCCGGGGAGGTGTTGCGCGAGGGCGAGCTGGAGAAGCGCAGCGACAGCCTGTTCCAGCTGTGGAAGAAGAAGCGCGGCGTGCTCACCCCTGACTGCCTGAGCCTGTTCCCCACCGGTCCCGGCGCGCGCCCCAAGGAGCTGCGCTTCCACTCCATCCTCAAGGTGGACTGCGTGGAGCGTACGGGCAAGTACGTCTATTTCACCATCGTCACCACCGACCGCAAGGAGATCGACTTCCGCTGCGCGGGCGAGAGCTGCTGGAACGCGGCCATCACACTGGCGCTCATCGACTTCCAGAACCGCCGCGCCCTGGAGGATTTCCGCAGCCGCCAGGAGCGCGCCGCGCCCGTCGGGCAGCCCGAGGCCGGGACGGCCCGCGCGCCCTGAGCGCCGCCGCGGTGAGTGCCGCCCGCCCGCCCGCCCGACCGCTGGACGCGGTCCTCGGGGAGGCTGATGTCGACCTCGGACGTCGGGGGGAGGTCCTGCCCCGTCTAGGGAACGCTGTCGAGAGGGGACTGGGGGCCTCGACAACGCGGCGCGGCTGGGGCGCGCGGCAGGAGCCGTCGCTTGCCCCTGCCGTGTCCGGGCCTCGGGAGACCCACCGGCTGGACTCCGGCTCGCTCAGCCACCGGGCTCGGGCACAGCTCCCTGAACCTCCCCGCTCTCCCCACAGGAACCACACACTGGACGAGTCGGGCCGGACGCGGGCCGCGCCGGCAGGAGCTCAGGGAATGCCCGGAGCGGCAGAAGCCCCGGCGGCGCCCAGCCACTGACCACGGCGAGGACAAAGGCCGGGGCTGCGTCCTGCCCAGCAGAGAAGGACCCTCCCGTGCGGAGCCGCAGAGCCTCGCCCCCGCTGTGCGGGTGCATTAAATTATTGGACTATCTATGTATTTATTTTGATGGTATTTGTGTTAAAACCATCTGTCTTAATATATATACATATATATATGTGTATATGTATGTGTGTGTGTATATATATATATATATATGTGTGTGTGTGTGTGTAATCAATGTGTCCATTCCAAATAAACTACCTGACTTGTTCTCTTTTCTACCAGCCGGTGTGGTGCAGTGAGCTTCCTGCGGGAGGCGAGTGGGTGGCCCCTCCATTCAGTGTGTGTTAGTTGGGGGGAGCGGCCAGGCCACCCCAGGTGTCCGAAGGGCAAGGAAGTGCTCTTTGAATGAACACCGTTATCCGCTGGACCCTGGCCGCACCATCGCTGGAGGCGGGGAAGTGCCCTGGGAGTGGCCCTGACTTCCGCTCCCGGGTGTGGAATGGGGAGGACAGGGCCCCCGGCTTGCTCCCGGAAGCCACTCACAAAATGCCCCTGTGAGGTCATCACGCCTCCCCCATCTGAGCTGCTCTGGCCCTCGGTGGGGTACCCGACCCTAGCTGCCCCCTCCCGCCCCTGCCCAGACCCCTGAAAGGAAGCCTTCAGGCCTCTGGCTGCCCACCGGCCGCACTCCTCTTAACATGCTGCCAGCCAGTGCCTGACGTGCGGGGCCAGCAAGGTGGGCAGTGCTTCTGGGCCAACGGGAGACAGGCCTGCACCATTTCTGCCGGCGTGGCAGGAGGCTGAGGCCTCCGAGTGGCCCAGGATGTGACATCGGGATGGGGAGGCCCACCTTCTGCCCTTCCTGCCCGCTGGGACCCTGTGCATCCAGGGTTGCCCCCAAACCCCCAGGCTCCGGAGGGGAGGTGTGCCCCTCCACCTGGAAGGGCTGTGGGTGATGAAGAAGCCTAGGATGGAAGAAAGGGACAGGACGCTGATCCTGGCCTAGCCAGGGGACCTTCATTTCACCTTTGTGGCTGGAGGGAGCCAGGTGTGGGGGGCAGAGGTGAGGGGAGTGAAGGACCAAAATTGGGCCCTAATGTCAGTCACTTACCCTTGATGGGGGGGGGGGCCACCATCACAGGCCTCCTAACCGGGTGGCAGGGGTCAGACTGGGGAGGGGCTGTCCCTCTGCTGGGAGGCCTGCAGGAGCCTGGGTGCTGGGTCCAGAGAAGAAACCATTCCTGCCATGAATTTTCTCCTGAACAGCACTGTTGAAGCCCCTGTGCAAATGGGGAGGGGGCTCCTTCAGAGAGTAGAAAAGACCAACCCCAGGGTGCGCTCCCATGCTGCCCTACCCTGGAGACCCCTCCCACCAGACCCTCTGGGTGAATGACCAAAGTCAGAGGGTGGGACCCCAGTTCCTGGCGGGGCTCAAGTGGAGGCAGGGTCCGGCCTGAGCCCTTGGGTCGGGAGGGTGGGCGGACCTTGGCTCTCTGAGGCCCCTCCAGTTGGGACGTGAAATTCTGAGGTTGGGGTTTCTGAGTTTAACAGCTCCTTTTAAAGGCAGCCTGTGGGGGAGGGGTAGCCTTCCTGGTCTCAAGGGCGTCTGTAGACACCTGACAAGGTTGTCCTTTCCATACTGGTCATGGGGCACGGCAGCCTGCTGGCCTCCCTGTGTCTGGTACCCCTTCTCTGTAGCACCTGAGCTGGGAGGCGGGGGGAGGGGGAGGCACAGCTCCCCAGTTCTCAAGCCTGGATGCCTGGTCCTCCCCACTGGGCTCCCCAACAGTGAAATGAGGGTTCTTTTCCTAGACCTCTTCCCAAGCCTCAAAAGTCCTGATCTTTTCAAACAACCACGTCCTCCTTCTGTTCACGAGTGGAAGCAATTTCAAGGGCTGAGGAGGGTGCGGGCGGTGTGTGCTCGGCCCCAGGCCGGGGGTTGGTGTGGGGAGGGGGGTGTGAAGGGGTGAGCACGGAGCTCCCTGTCTCTGGGGACGTCGTGGGCAGAGCTGTCTGGGTGGCAGCAGGAGGTACTCCTCACGGGCCTCGGTGGCGGACTCCGGGGGCAGGACCCACCTCCCACGGGGATGAACTTGGGCGATTCTGCTCTCCCTGGAGCCCTGGGGCACAGCTGCAGGCCCTCTCCTCCAGGAAGCCCTCCAGCATCCAAGGCTCCATCCTGCCCTCGTCCCCAGGCCCCCTGCCCAACTGATAGAAATCAGGCTGGAAGAGGTCCTAAGGGAGTTTATTGCCAGTCTGTGCCTGGGGGCCACGGTCACCAGGCTTTGTCCATCTTTGGGGGCACAGGCTGCCTCCAGAGGACCAGCAGGACAAGGAAGTTGACGGCGAACTGCACGTGGCCGAAAACAGGGACTCCGAAGCTGTGGTACAGGAGGCCTCCCAGGGTGGGCCCCAGGGTTCTGGTCAGCGGCTGCAGAGAGGCGCAGAGGCCCAGCATGGTTCCTACGGCAGGGGAGGGGAGGGTCTCTCAGCATCACTGCCCCAGCCGCCCACGGCCTTGACACAGCTACAGCCTCCCTGTCTCCCCCGCCGCCCTCCACGCCCCACCCCCGCTCCCTCCCTGCAGACCCCCCAGCCACGCAGGGGGAGCACGGGGCCCTCTTGGATGGGGATCTGAGCCTCTGCCCTGCTCCAGAGAGTTCCCAAGCACAGGAGGAGGCTGGGAACAGGGCCCCAGGTTGTGGGCCAGGCCCCCCCGCACCAGGCCTGCCTGAGAGGTGGCATCCCAGCCAGGGGCCTCCCGAAGCACCGCGGTGAGGGCTGGGCCACCACACACCCCTGTCACCTGGCTCCCGCCCTCACGTGGACTGCAGGGAACTCCCCCCAGGGCGGGGGAGGGGCTTTGGGGCGCTCGAAGGGCCCGCACCTGCTTCTCTGCACCCACTTCCCGGGCTCGCCTGGCTGCCTGCACCCCTCTTACCTGACACCCCTACCTCCACGCCCCTCTTGTCAGCTGTGCCCTATGAGGGCCACCAAGCGTGTGGCTCCTGTCAACACTGCTGTCTGCCCCGAGGGCCCCAGGCTCCAAGGGCTTCACAGCCCTCGCTCTGGGAGCTGGAAAGGCCTGCCCTTGGGTCAGCTGGGCGTGGCCAGCCTCTCCCGACGCCCACATGCCCTCTCTCCTTCAGAGCAGCCTCTCCCTACGCCCACATGCCCTGCAGACACCAGGGAGCAATTACCGCCCCCTCTGTGGTTTCCGGTTCCCAGGCTGGTGCTGGGAACCGGCTCCTGGCTCCTTCCAAGCTGAGGGATGGTGCCTCTGGCACATGGGGCCCTGGTGGACCGGATCTGCCCCGCCTTCCTCCCTCTCAGGCTCCGCCCTCCTCCCTCTCAGGCCCTGCCCTCATCTCTCGAGGCCTTGCTCCCCTCCTCTCTCCTCCTGGCCTCTCACACCTGCCAGCCCACAGCCTCCAGGAAGCCCTCCAGGACCAGTCTAGCCTCCCAGGACCACAGAGCCACAGGTCTGGCCGGCCTTGGGGTCCCCAAGGCAGTCCTGAGAAGAGGCCTTGACCAGCAAAGACCTCCCCATTTTCATCAGGGCCTCTAGACCTCAGTCTGACCTTCCCAGACAGGCAGGTAGATGGACAGAGGGTCAGCCAGGGCCCTGAACTTTCTGGCCCTGCTGCCAAGGAGGGAGGTCTTTGACCTCAACCGGCCCACAGGAGCCCTTGACCTTGACCTGCACCATGCCCGGGGCAGCACGGGGGCAGAAGCCTGGGCAGCATCGGGCCCAGGGACCCCCAGTCTGGATGGGAGACTCCTTGGCCTCAAGAAAGAAGGCCAGGTGCAGAGTGGGGGGACTGCGGGTCCACCTCTGGGGGCGCCTGAGTCCCACTGGGTGGCCCGGGGGCAGCACTCACTCCCTCACTCGTTCACTCAGGAAGCACCTGCACATCCCGTGCGCAGGGAGGGAACAGGAGGTGCTCCCCATGCTAGCCACCCCCTCTGGCCTCTAGCCATTCTCTGCCCATGCTTCAGAGCCAAGCCAGACGCCACCTCCAGGAAGCCCTCCTCCCCTCCCCCAGGCCTGGCCCTGGACTGATCAGCAGGGCCTGGTGCAGGGTTGGCTGGGTCTGGCTGGGCTGGGTGGTGGGCAGGATTCTCTCCTGAGCCCTCTTGCAGCCCACCATCCCCATCCTGCCCACTCAGACCCCCAGCCGCCCACCCTACTCAATGCCCACTGAGTCCAGGCAGGTCCCACATTAAGGCAGCTGCTTTGCCGGAAACTGCTCAGCAAGCTTCCCAGAGAGGAGGGCCGGGGTCTCCCCAGGGCCTGCCCATCACCCGGCCCGGGATGCCGCACTCACCCGTGTCTGAGGCCGAGACGGCATTGGTCAGCATGCTGTCGGTGACCACGTTGAGGGCACACAGGCTGAAGACCAGGCCTGGCGCGAGGAGGCACAAGTGGAAGACATTGGCCATCAGCGCCTGCCGAGGGGCAGAGCAGGGGTCACGGTCACGGGGGCCTTGCAGGGCCTCGCGGGACCAGGGTGGAACTGCCCATCCCTGAGGTCCCACTGAGGTGGCCCTGGGTTGGGGTAGAGGGGGCCAGGGGGCCCAGGGGCTCAAGTGCAAACTGGGCACCGGCAGAGGGTCAGGGGAGCGGGCCTGGGACCCTGCTCTTTGCGGGGCAGCCAGAGGCGGGAGCTCTCACCATGGCCAGTCCCACCACGCTGAACACCAGCACGCTGGCCCGGAGCAGGGCTCCCTCAGAGAAGTGGCTGCTCAGCCACCCGATGACCAGGCCCTGGAAGACCTAGGTGAGGGCGAGAGGGTGGAGGTGGGCGCAGCCGGGCCTGGGGAGGGGGGCTGGGCTGCGGCCAGCTGCGGGACCTCCCCCACCACCTGCAGCCCCTGGGGCCACTGCCACCAGCCACAGCAGGCGCCAGGCGCAGGGCACAGGGGTGAGCCTGTGGTACCCACGATGGTCTCAAAGTCCCAGGGGAGACGGGGCCAGCAGCCTGGGCACCTCGCACGCACACGCACACGCACCCACGCACGCACACGCACACGTACACGCACCTGCGCACACACGCGTGCACAGCCAGCCACTCAGAGGTCCGAGTTCCACACTCAAAACTAATCCCTGCAGTTTCAGGCGTGATAAACGCATTTTAATCGAAGGGCCGGTTAACTCCTGGTGGGGGTGGGGAGGCCACGGCTTACGGTGCAAAGAGCTTCTTTGATAGGAAAATGCTCCCAGTGTGGCCCCGACTCCAACCCTGGGGACCCTTGGGGCCCTGGGAAGCCCCCTACCGTGTCACCTGGCCCCCATCCTGGCCAATCACTCGTCCTCAGCCCCCTCTTTGGCTGTCTCCTCTGGGAGGTGGGACCTGCCCCATTCACAGATGGGGAGACCAGGGCACAGAGGAGAGGGGGGCTGGATTGGGACCCGAGCTCAGAGCCCTGCTGCCCATGTGGGGTCGCCCTCCCAGCTGGCCCTGTGGAGGCCTGGCCCCAGCAGGCGGGCACACCAGCTACTGTCAACTGGGGCCAGGGACTGGGCCAGGAGCCCTGTGTCCTCCACATCTCAGGAGGCCACAGCTCCAGTTACAACTGGGTAAACTGAGGCCCAGAGGGTGGATGTCACTTGCCTGAGGTCCCAGAGCTGGCCAGGAGTGGGGCTGGGCTGGAGCCCAGGGCGGTGGACTTGTCCTGAGCCTGGGCAGGTAAGCAGGGGGCAACCAGTCTCCCCAGATAACCCCCACTGTTGCTCGGCCCTCCACTCCCAGCTCTGTCCTCCTGGCCGCAGCCCCCTCTCCCGGCCCCAGGGTCAGCCAGCCAGGAGCCAGGCTCCCCTTCCTGCCCTTGTGGGGGTGGGAGGAACGGCCCAGAGCAGGGACACCCTTGACGCTGGGGATGTGACTCAGAGGGCAAACCCAGCCCTCGGCCATCCCCAGGCCAGGGGGAGGAGGCTCCCTACCTGGTCCCCTGCCACCTCCTCCAGGCAGACAGGAAGTGCCCGGGGCGCAGTGGGTTTGGAGCAGCACCCCCTGGGGCTGGGGTCAGGCCGCGGCTGCGCCCTGTGACGGGGCGGGCCCACCCCTGCGGAACAGGACGGGCCACTCCGAGCTGCCTGCCTGGCAAAACGAAACTGTCTCAAACCAGCACCAAAGATGTCCTTCTTTAAAAAAAAAAAAATCCTACTTTCACACTTGCTTATCTTCGTTTTCGTTTGTTTAAAGGGAAGATCTACTTGGCAAGCGTCTTGTAGTGCCCTACACCCCGAGAGGAAACCACCAAACCAGGAGAGAGGTTTCAATCTGCCTCAGCTTTTCATACAGAGCCAGAGAGCAGGACCCTAATGGACTGGGATCGTCTTTCCATTTTCCCATTAACTTGAACAAAGCCTAAACTTTCGTGCCTTACGGGTTATTACATGAAACTAGAGCTACCAAGCACACCAGAAATTTCACTTTCTCCCAACCCTCCCACCTGGAGACCCTGTCTGCTCACCTGTCCTGCTCCCCGCTGCCCTGGCCCGAGCCACCTCCACCTCCCCGGAGGTCACATCGGCCACAAGCACCCAGTTCCCCAGCAGGGGGCTAGTAAGACCACATCCAGCCTCCAAATGGTTCCACCCACTCCGAGTAAATCTGAGTAAATCTGGGTCCTTCTTGGCCTTGCAGACCATGCCCCACACGTCTTCAGAGGGCAGTCCTCTCCCCTCAGGCCGGCCCAGCCACCCCAGGGCCTTTGCACCTGCAGCCCCTCCCTGTCTGAAGTTCTCTCCCTCCAAGCCTCTCCGTGGGCCAGTGGAGAGCCTACCAGCCCTAACTAACCATAACCCCAACCCTTACCCCATCTGAAGTGGCATTTCTGCCCCTCCAAGGGTCCTGATTCTCCTTTGCGGTTTTGTCGCCCCTGACACACCAGATGCGCCAGTGGTTGGGGGCTTGCCTCCGTCTCCCCCACCCCATACGACGGAAGCTCCCTATCACTGCAGCGGCGCTGTGCCTGGGGCACAGATGAAGGCCGAGTGGGGGGCCCTCGCAGGAGGGTCCTAGAGGGACAGAGGGCTGCCAACCCCCCCTGGGGAAGGGTGACCACCATCCCCTCGTGTTAGGACCATCCGGGCTGCCACCCCCTGAGACCCCAACCCCAATGATCCCTGTACCCAGGGGGCTGGAAGGGGATGCTGGTGGGGGGGATCGCCCTTGGGATCAGGCGGCAACCACACCTCAGGTGGGGCAGGAAATGGTCTGCAACGGAAGCAGCAGGTACAAGAGCAGCTGTGGGGGACCAGGTGGGAGGCATGGTTCACCCAGTGGCGGGGCCGCCTCCCCGGACCCTCGGTGACCAGCTCTACCCTGGCGGGGCAGGGAGGGAGGCACCCGACGAAGGTGGCTTGGGCCTCCCCTGCAGACGCATCTCAGGCCCTCAGCCGCCTCCACCTTCCCTCCGCTGGACTTAGGGCCTGGGGCCTGGCACCCCACACCGCTCCATGGGCTCCCTGCCCTCCCCAGGCTCCTCCACCCGGTCGGCCTGTGTTGGGGTCCCCAGCCCCCCACCCCCAGGCACTTTCCCGAATCCCACCGCTGCTCTCCAACCCTGTCCACCACCATCCTCACAGGTGCTGGAGCCCAGGTCCGTCTCGGTCAGGCCCACCCTCATGCCTGACCAGGCCAGAGGCTACCAGGGTCTGTCCCTGAGGGCCTCGAGGGGTCCGCCGGCTTCAACCAGGGTATAGGCTTGGTCTCCTGGTCCCGGGGAGCCCAGGACAAGCTCAGGCTGGTGCTCTGGTCCCAGGCAGGCAGGAGCAGCCGTTTATTTTATTTTAAAAATTGTCTTTTATTTTTAAGATTGTTATTTATTTCTTTTTGGCCACAATGCACCGCTTGCGCGGATCTTAGCTCCCCAACTAGGGATCAAACCTATGCCCCCTGCAGTGGAAGCATGGAGCCCTAACCACTGGACCTCCAGGGACGTCCCAGGAGCGGCCGTTTAGAAGAAAGCTCCAGTGGCCCCCAATCCAGAGTACTATTACTGTTGTTGTTGCTTTCTGTTTCTCTCTTTTCCTCCACCAGGCTGGCACTTCCCAGCCCACCCAGCTAGGCCATCTTGGCCCACGGTGGGGTGGGGGGCCAGCCCCTCCCAGGAGTGGCTATTTTAGAACCAGAGTCTAGTCCTGGGCCCAGAGGCACGGGCAGCAGATGGCCTGGAGGTGCTGGGAATGCCACTCGCTTCCGGAGAGCGTGAGCTCTCTCCCCCGCCCAGGCAGGTCCCGGAATAGCCCTCCTGCGCTCCGGCTGTCAGGCAGATGTCCCGGGTGGCGGCTGCACGTCGCCACCTGTCCCCGCCATGCTCACGCGACTGGCGGGCAGGCGGGTGGGACGCAGAGCCCGGCCATTCTCCTTGTAACGCGCCCCACCGCCGGGGTCTGCCCCCTTCCCGACCTGTCCACCGCCGGCGCCCAGACGGACACGCGGCGGACCACGGGCCTCCGCCGTGTTTCCCAATGGGAGGCCAAGGGCTCGCCAGCCTCCACTGTGGATGAGTCTCCCCTCTCCCCTCTCAGACGGGACCTCCGGGCAGATGGGTGGGCAGACAGACCCAGGCGTGGGAGCCGCGAGCAGGGAGAGGAGGACAAGCCAGAAGCTAAGGTGTGCATGCAACACCCAAAAGGCGGGCATGCAGGACGGCACCTGCGCTGCGGAGAAACCGGGTGCCGGTGCTCTGTGAGGTCCTGGGACCCCAACACAGGCCGACTGCCCAGAGGACCCTGGGAGGGCAGGGAGCCCACAGAGCGTGGGGTGCCGAACCCCCGCCCACCCTGTGCGCCCAGCATCCACTCACCATCTGGAGGACCCCGAAGAAGGACATGAGGTAGCCGGCCTGGGCGGCCTCCAGCTGAAAGAAGTCCATGGAGATGAGGGAGAACATGACCATGAAGAGCCCTGGGCGAGGTGGGGGGTCAGGGGTGAGGGGTCAGGGCTGCGCAGTTGTGCCCACACCTGCTCCCCCCATCAGGTGACCGTCACGGTGCCAGGGGCTTGGCCGCGGTGCCCGGCTCAGGGAAGACCAACGTGAACCTTCTCCGAGGTTGTCCCTGGCAGGTCCACCCCATGCGGCTGCTGTGGGCCGTGAACAGGAAGGTGCCGGAAGCTGCCCCGTGCACAGGGTGGCCACAGCCCAAGGCCGTCTGGGGGTGGAGACTGGGAGATGGGGAACCCTGGGCTGGTAATGTAGGAGGATTTGGCCCCAGAACTGACGTCGGTGACCTGGGTTCCCGTCACTGTGCCCCACTGAGCCATCCTGAGTCACAGATGGAGCTGGGCGGGGGGCTTGCCCAGTTTGCCTGGACAGAGAACTTCCTGGGCTGAGGGACTAACCCTTTAGCGCCAGTGTGGGGGCACCTGAGCGCCTGTCAACCCTGCCTCGCTGACTTGTCCTCTGCACTCCTCCCCTGGTTGGAGGACCCCAGATGGGGGCTCTGAGCGGTCACTACTGGGCACGACTGCGGTCAGGGATGCCCTCAGTTCCACCGAGAATGTGTGCGTCCACCTGCAGACGTACCGTCTTTCCCTCCTCCCAGACTGTCCTGAGAGGCCCTGGAAGCCACAGGCCGGGGCAGCGAGACCTTCTGTAGAGCAGGGGTAACTGGGGCCCGAGCAGGGCCCTGGGGGGCAGGAGGGAAGGACGGAGACCCTCACTTCTTCCTCCTTCTGGCCTGTGCAGCCACATCTGCATGAACCAGTGGGCCGTCACCCTCTCTGGGACAGATGTGACTGGACAGGGCCCAGTGGAGTCTCGGAGCGTGGGACACAGGGCAGCGCGAAGGGGTGACGCGCGGGCTGCAGACCTCCGTCTCCGCGGCCCCGAGTTCTCAGCCGCACCGGGCTCTGGACGCTGGCCGGGCGGCCGGGACTCACCTGAGGGGAAGCTGCAGATGACCTTGACCAGAAACACCGGCAGGACGCCGGGCTGCAGCAGCACGCAGGTGATGGCCTTCAGGTCAAACACGCTGGCCTTGGGTTTCCCTGAGGCACCCGGAGAGGCCACGGTAGCACCGGACAGCCCGCGCCCCAGGGCCCACTGGGTGCGGAGGAAGCACTCCGGCTGCCCGGCGCCCCACACCCACCGGGGATGTGAGCTCGTGCTCAGCGTGCCTCCCACCAGCCCGCCCCCCAACCCCACCGTGAGCCCCGGGCAGCTCATCACACTCAGGACTGGGCCTCGGGCCCTGCTGACCCGGGGGACCTCTGAATTCAGGGGGCGGCCTGGCCTGGACCCGGGCTCCAAGTGATGGAGGCTCTCACTCCCCAAACCCGCATGACCGCGGCAGCTGCTGCCTGCCTGGCCCTGGATCTGGGCGACGGCATGACAAGGCTGGTGAGGCAGCCGTCGGCCAGGAGCGGCCGCTCTTGGTGGCTGCGAGCGGCCACCTTACCCTGATCCGGAGGACGCTTGGGTGCCACGTCATAGCCTCCCAGCTGGGTGCGGCCGTGCCCCCCTGCTTGCCTCTCCCAGGTTCTCCTATGCCTCGGCCCTTTTCCTCTGTCTCTTTGCAGGCCAGGCCCCCACCCAGGCCCTCCCTCTTGACTCTTTCTGGGCTGTTCCATCACAGCCAGGGCTCAGGGGCCTCCTGTCCCAGGTGGGTCTCTCCAGAGCTCTCGGTCACCCGGCCAGGAGGCATGGGGTCCCTGTGCCAGGCCAAAGTGGCTGGGCTGGGACGTCCTGGAGGGGACCCCCCTCTCGAGCCCTGACCGCTCCTCGTGGGGCCTGGGAGGCACATTGAGCCCACAAGCTCTAACCCGACTGTGCTCTGCCCCCCGCCTCGGCACCCCACCCCGGGAGCTGTGCTCCCTCACGTGCCCCCATACAGCACAGTGACCGACTGCTCTGGGCAGGGTCTGGGCAGGACCTCAGGGTCCTGGTTCGCCATGCCCGCCCCATCCCAGGTCCCTCCTGGTCCTTTCCAGGCTCAGCTCCAGTGGTGTCCGAAGCTGGGAGATGCCCAGCATCCTGGAGGGGCCCAAGGAAGGAAAGAGGGCTTGAGTGGCCCCGAATGCCCCAGGCCCATTGCCTGGAGCACATCCCCTCTGCCCCCGCAGATGAGAAGCCACCGGGGATGCTTTGGCACATCGTGGTATTGGCAAAGCCTCCCTGAAGGGTGGGCCGGGCTGGGGGAGGCCTAGCCTGAGGTCCAGGGTGCTGGCTGGTGGGAGGGGAGGGCTCACACTTCACTCTGGCCAAGCATCCGGAAGTGGCATACCTGGTGGGGTGTAACCGGTGAGGTGTGTCCGGCAGGGTAGACCCAGCGGGATGTACCTGGTGGGGCCTACTTGTGTGTATCTGCTGGGGTGTGTCTGGTGTAGCTTACCTGGCAGGGCAGCCTGGGCACGGGCGCTGGCCCCTTTGGTGCTGGTGGGGATGCAGGTGAAGCTGAGGATGGCTCCCAGGAGGTTGACCACAAGAGCCACGATGACCGGACACTGAATCCTGTGAGCGACAGTTGTGGTCACACAGGGCTCAGGCCCCAGGGCACAGGTGTCACCTGCGGCATCTCCCCCACCTGCCCCTTCAGGCACACTCAGGCTCTGACAGCTGAGAACAGCTCAAACCCCAGCACTCATGTCCTCGCAGGCTTCGAACTGGAAGCCAGGCCACGGAACCCTCAGGGCACATCAATGAGGTGATGGATGAAGAAACAGAGGAAGCTCTTGCCTTCCCGACCCTCAGGCTGTGGATACAGCATATGCGTCCTGGCGGCCTCTGAGCATGGGTGGCAGTGGGAGCCAGAATGTGAGCCCCAGAAGGGCTGGGCAGGGGCCTGGGGCGGGTGGCGACTCTCCAGGGGACGTTTGGCTCCCAGGCTGCTGAGGGGTGAGAAAGGCCCCCAAAGGACCGGGCTGCTGTGCGGTGTGCACCCACTGCTCCCGGCTTGGACGGGGCTGTTAGAGGCCTGGGGGCTGTGTTCCGCGGAATTGGAACCAGCAGGGAGGATGCTCCCCAGACAACCCTGGCAGCGCCAAGGGTCCTCCCCACCCTGTAGAGCAGGAGACTGAGGCTCCCGGGGGAAAGGGCCCCGTCCCCAGAACCCTCAGTCCTCCGGGCTCTGGTGGGACTGGAGGGGCCGCCTGGGGTGGAGGAGGGCAGCTGAGAAAGTGACCACTGCCCTCAGTGACTCAGGTGAGGCAGGGTGCTGGCTCACGGTGAGCAAAATGCCAGGTGGCACTGGGGCCAGGGCGCCAAGAGGGGCTGGAGAGACGGGGGCTGACGTGCCCGGTGGGCAGGGGCTTGGGTTTGAATCTCAGCTCCACGCACCCACATGGAAGACTGTGGGACCCCCTGCAGCCCCATCTGCGTCCTGGCGATTGTCATGCCTCTTTCCCCTCCTGGGGGAGGACAGGCCTGCACTTAGGGGGCCTCAGGAGCACCCCACCACCACTTCCTGGAGGGGGCGGGGCAGGCTGGGCCCATGGGGTAGGGGGGGCGTTTGGCCCCCCGATAAACCTAGGACACAGCCCTCAGGGTGCCTTCCCGCCTGCCCACAGCGGCACCAAGGGTCGTGACTCAGGCACTCAGCTGTCACTTCTGAGGGAGCATTTCCCCTCCACGAGTCACTACGTGGAAACTCAGCCCTCAACCTCTCTGGACCGCACGGGCAGACCTCGGCCTCCAGCTCCAGGCAGCCCGTGTCACCCGGGACAAAGGCACTGGGGCCCGGCCCCTCTGATTGTCACCGTTTCCCCCTGAGGGCTGGAGGAAGACAAAGAGTGAAACAGAAGATTCATACTGAGCCGGGCTGCTTCGACCGCCAGGCCTGTGCACAGCCGAACACCCTGCCCCTCTGAAGCACGGAAAACTCCTATACATCCTGCAAAGGCCCTCTCTGTGAGGCCCTGCCCCTCTTCCCCAGTGGGCGCCCTGTCCTCTGAGAAGGGCTTGCTCTACTCCAGGGCCAGTATCCACCCCTGAGGGCAGGTGGGCCTGGGTGGGACCCTGTGCAGAGACCCCAGTGGGCATCAGAGCGTGGACTAAATGGACGACAAAAGTCCTGCCCCAGACCTTGTCAGTGTCCTGGGAGACGCCCTCCGCACTTTCACGTGAGGCAGCCATAAGCTGCCTGTGACCTTCCTCCGAGTTCAAGGAGAGGACTCCCCTGCCCCCACTCCACCACAGGTGCACCCACGCGCACACACCTGCACACATACATGTGCATGGCTCCTGCGGGAACCCCAGGCAGGGAAGCCAGTGGGGACTCCAGCACCAGAGAATGGGCCTCGGCAGCCCCTTGTTTCTGGGGCTGGGACCTGCCCGGGCTCACACAGTTGGTCAGTGCTGCAGCCGGCACTGTCCAGTCTGCATGTGCCACCGACCTCTCCCCTCCCAGACGGGCCCATCTCTGGCCCCCAAGCCGATACCCACTGCCCAGGATGCTGGACATTTGGGCTTTCTGGCGGCAGGGGTTCCGGACAAGTGGGCGAGTCCATTGGCTGCCAGGTGGGAAGGGTCAGAGGGCACTGGACCCCAGAGTGAGGCCTCTGCTCAGACCCAGGGGAGGCATGAGGCCGGGTACGGGCCCCACAGGCCACCGTCAGAGAGAGGGGCCCTTTCTTCAGGACTGTGGCCTCACAGGCCCGCACGTCACTGCTCCGGGCCTGCCTGGTCAGGGACAAAACCAGCTTTCTTTGCCAGATGCCCCGGAAGTGCGTGAGAGCAGAGGCGGCCACTTAGATGGCTATTTTGGGAGGCTGGTGACAAGTGAGGGGTGGTGGCAGGGAGCCAGGCCCCTTCTCCAGAGATCTCTCCTGTCCCTGTGTGGCAGCCAGTGAACCGAAGGGGACACGGGGACCCTCGGGGGCCCCGGGAGGGTGTCGGGGCCCACAGCTGCCCCAGGGGAGGCTTGGGTGTCCTTCCCCACCCAGAGTGCTCTCCGACTCCCCCAGACAAAATGGCAGAAAGGAAAGTGGACAGACGGCAGGAAAGCGTGGCAGCCCCGGGTCCCACACGGGGGCCTTCTCGGTGGGGACGCCCTCCAGCCTCGTGCCCCTACCCACTGCTGCTCTGTCGTTCGAGACACAGCTCGGGAGCCCCTCCCCGGGGGCCTCCAGTCAGCCCACCCCCAGAGTCTGCCTCTGGCCCTGGGGACCTCTGGGACGCCAGTCGCGCAGGATGGGGCTCTGGGCCACCTGTCCACTGGCTCACTGGACTGTTTTTACAAACTGGGCACTGACCATGAGGCAGGCACTGTTAGCGTGTCTTTGTCTACCCACCCCCTTTTATTTTTGGTTGAATGCATGGACGGGAGACTGGACGGATGGACCCATGGACACCCTGAAAGGGCCCCGGGCCAGACTCAGGGCACCCGAATTCTCTGTCCCTTCTCTGTAGCTACCCTGCTGGGTGACCTCCTTTCCTCAGATGCAAATGAGGGCTAGACTCACAGGGGTCACCCTCCAGGGACCCCCTGTCCCACGCCAAGGCTGTCCTGGAGGCAGCCCACCCCAAGTCCCGCCGATGGGAGGCCTGTGGAACTGACCACGGCTGCCACCGGCGCTGGTCAAATGGCAGCGGACACAGACACCACTTTTATCCTTATCTCGAGGGCCCGGAAGTTGCCGACGTGACGTTATCAGGAGGGTGGCAGGCCTGGCCATCTGCCCACCCGGTGCGGACTCTGAGCCGGATGCCGTCCATCTCCCGCCCGGCTTGGAGGGGACAACTCCTCCTGCAGCTGGAGCTGCCCTCTCTCCCCGCGTGCTCCGGGGCTCCCAGAGGGGATGGCACTCGGCCAAGGTCCCCAGGCCTGGCCGCAGGTGGGGCTCAGGGCCTCCTGGGCTGCGTACCCCTGTCCTGTCCAAACTGAAGGGCAGGCTGGGGTCAGCTGGCTTCATGGGAAGTCTGGCCGTGCGGGGATCCTGAGAGGCACCGGGCATCCAGCCTGAGCTTGCGGGGGAGAAGTCCCCCTGCCTCTCCTGATCCACAGTCCCTGGCCCTGTGGCTAGAACGGTGTCTGAAAATGGACGTCTTGTGGGTCCACCCCATCTTGTGGGACGTCAGCCCCCCTCTGGTTTCCGAGTCCCAGAAAAAGGCCCTAACGCTGTGTCCGGCCTAACCCTCTGCAGCCCTCTGTGTCCCCTGAGCATCTGTCCACACAGGCCTCCAGGCAAGCCCCAGCCTCCTTCCTGCCCCGGGGCCTTTGCATGGGCTTCCCCTCTGCCCGGAACACCGTCCAGCTGACAGGTCTAGGCTGAGGTTCCCAGCCCCACTGCTCTCAGCCATTTGTGCCCTGTCCATGGACCTCCTAGTGCCTGAAACACCCGGGTTCTGTCTGCAGGGGCGGCGCGAGCCCCGGGGTGGGGGGAGACCTCCACACCCTCGGTGAGCCATCTCCAGCACCAAGTGGGGTAGGCAGCCTGGGTGACCCGTGAGTCACCCCTGTCCCAGAGCCACTCAGGGCAGCCCTAGATGTCTACTCATTAACTCCAGGGACACTGCCGTGTCACTGGGGTGGAAACCTTCCGTCAGCAGGATAAGGGTTTCCCATTCCCTCGCCCGGACCAAGGGCCGAGATACGGTTCTCGGGTCGACTGGCTCCCCCCAGGCCTCCAGATAAGCAGCGGGGTCACACCAGCCGAGTCACCAGGGCCTGCTGGGTGCGGCGCAGGGCTGCAGTCAGAGCGGGGCCACAAGCCGGCCAGTGAGTGCCCAGGAGGGCCAGCCGGTGACACTGAGGCCCCGGTTTGCCTGACCTCAAGGGTCTGTGGCTGGACCTAAAGGAGCGGCCACCCTGGTGGGCCACCTCCGGGGGACAGAGCCTTTGGGGGCTGGACTGCGGGCCCAGCTGTACCTGTGGCCTGTGTACAGCACCTCAGCGCTCAGAGGAGCAGGGGGTCCTGCGAAGACCCCCCCACACACACTAAGTCCAGCCATCAGGCCTGGGCTCTGCCTGACCCCACCATCAGCGGCGTCTGACAGGTGGCCCCCCACTTCTCAAATCCCGGAGCACCCCCGACCCGGGACCCAACTCTGGTGGTATTAGCAGGTTGGTGCCGCCCACCCCAGAGGCAAACTGGTGGGCCAGCAGAGAGGCTGGACAAGGGAGGTGGGGCATCTGCCCTTGCCTTGGGGCATCAGGGTCCCGGAGCCCACCTTCCCTGGGCCTTGGATGGAGACTGGGGGCCCACTTGGGGGAGGGGATGATAGAGGCCTCCCCAGGCTGTGAGGTGCCAGGCTCGGGGACATGAGTCACAGAGCTGCCCCCTCACCTGCTAAATGACTCAGGACCCAGGTCTGGGTCCTCCATGGGAGCTAGGCCTCCCAGCCCTGAGCTCCAGACTGGGCCCAAACCAGTTATACCACTACCCAGCCCACGGCAGTGGCTGCCAAGGCCACTTCCTCCTTCCACCTGCTTCCCAGCAGGGGGTGGGGCACGGCTGGGGACTTTAGGGGCCTTTAGGGGGCCGGGGTGGAGGTGGGCAGGGAGGAACGGCCAGGGAGACCTCACACCATGCCTCAGTTTTGATTGAAGGGGGGGGACGGTGGGAATGTGGCCTTTACATCTTGCCTGGGCCTTGCCAAGAGGCAGAGCAGGCTGTGGGCCAGCAGAGAGGCTGGACAAGGGAGACGGGGCATCTGCCCTTGCCTTGGGGCATCAGGGTCCCGGAGCCCACCTTCCCTGGGCCTTGGATGGAGACTGGGGGCTCCATGGGGGAGTCTTACCCTCTCCGGGGTCTCGGTCTCCCCACCTGTCAAAGGAAGTGTATACAGCGCCTTAGATCTTGGGATGAAAGAAGGGAAGCTAGTGGGATGCTCAGGAAGGTGAGGGCAGGGGTGGGGGTGAATTTGGAGGCTACTGGGAGGGAGAGGGAAGTGAGAGTGCCTTCTGGGTCAGCAGCTGGGCTGGAGCAGAGGGCAGGAGGGAACGTGGGGTGGGGCTGGCCAGAGGAGGCCTCTGTGTGTGGTGGTGGCGGGGGGAGCGGGAGGGACGCTGGCAAGGTGAGGAAGGTTGCCCATGGCCCACAGTAGCAGGTGGCTGGGCTGGGAGGTGAACTCCGAGTCTGGGCGCTGAGAGCCCCGTTGTGAGGGGCAGCTAGCGGGGCTCCTCCCTGCGTCGTCTCTCCCTTCCCAGCACCCTCCTCACGCCCCTGGTGCCCCTCCTTACTCTGCAGCCGCTGACCCTCTTTCTTTCCTCCCTGGGGACAGAGGTCCTCTTTCTCCTGACCCTGGTCCATCTACCAAAACAGGCTCCGCCCTCATCGCACATGGAGAGAGGCAGCTCTGGTTCAGGCGGAATCCGTCACGGGCGCAGGGTCCCATCCTTGACCCACACGCCTGGATCGCCCTCCCTTCTGGTCCTCCTGGTACCTTTTCCTGATCTCCGGCTTCTAACATGAAGTGCCGGGCACCAGCCTCCATCTTAAGCAGTTCCCAGGGCTAAGAAGCCACCCACTCAAGGACACAGCCCCACTGTCCTCCAGCTCAGACTCCCCCACCCAGCCACCCACTCTGGGGTTCCTTCAAGTGTGTGCTGAGCACCAGAGTCATCCTGACGGAGACCCAACTCCTGCTGGCACCCTGGCAGCTCAGATCTCAGCGAGGCCCTCGACTCCCCCAGGGCCAGCCCCAGAGTCTGGGCACGGCCTTGAGTTCACACTTACACCCCAGCCATCAGCAAAGCCAAGCCAGAACCTGCCCCTGCCCTCTCCCCACCACGGCCATCCCTTGTCCACCTGCCGTCCTCTCCCACCTGGACTGATTCAGTAGCCACCTCTCTGGTCTCCCTGAGGTGGCCTTAGCCTCCACATTCTCGACACAGCAGCCAGGTCATCCCCTGCCCCTGCTCATGCCTCCCAGGGCTCCATGGCCTGACCCACTGCCCACCTCTTCTCCTCCACTCCAGCCACACGGGTCTTCTCGCTTCCCCAACCTCAGGGCCTTTGCACTTGCTATCTCTTTGCCTCTCCAGATGTCCTCCAGCCTGACGTTATAGGAATACACATCATGTTCATTCCATCTGAGGACTCGCCTGTCCTGTTCACCACTGTATCCCAGAACCTGGAATCCCAGGGGCACTTAATAGGTGTTCAATAAACGTCGATGGGGAAATGAATGAAGCAGTCCTGCCCTCTGCACCCCACCCTCCTGCTCACAGCACTTAGCAGAGCCAGCCACCCCCAGCCCAGCTCTGAGGAAATGATGGGGAGGGGGTGGGGGGCGGAGGCCTTGAACAGACCTCCCTCGAGAGAGGCAGCTGCCTTGACAAGGCCACTGTGCCCTCCTGTCCCCCAATCCCTGGGGCTCAGCCATCATCGGCTCTCAAGTCTGGGGCTGGTCTGGGGGCACTCAGGGAACCTGGGGAAACTCAGGCCCCCAGGGGCCCCGGCATATGGTCATTCAAGATGGCAGGGCCAGGTGCTGGCCTCATGCTGAGTGCATGCATGTGTGGTTCAGACACCAGGAAGGCCCCTCGCCTGAATGGAGGCCCAGGGCAGCTCATCCAGGCCCAGGCAGGGTGGGCGGGTCACCAGCTGGCACAGGGCCTCCACCCACAGCTGGGCCGGGCACCTGGATCCCCAGAGCAAAACCAAGGTCTTGGGCCTGAATGAAGGTAAGGTGCAAAGTCCATTCCTATGTAGGAAGCTGGCTTTGAGTGGGTGTTGGAGCGCCTGGGGGAGGAATGGGGGTGGGGCAGCATAGGGGGCAGCAGCAGAAGCTTTCTCCCTGGCCAGGCAAGGCCTCTCCAGGGCCAGGTGTCCTAAGTCCAAGGGTATGCACGCCTAGGGCCACTGGAACAGACGGCTCTGTGCAGTCCCACTGCAGGGTCTGTCCCTGGAATGGGGTCCACTCTGCAGACCACATGTGAGAGCTGCCGCCCACAGGCTCTCAGGACGCTGGGCAGGAGTTGAGTTTAGCCCCCGGACCCCTGGGTGCGCAAAACTCGGGGTGGGCTGGGCGGTGAGGGCAATAGAGACCTTTAG
>NW_020173674.1:2154200-2154652 GCF_003031525.2 Neophocaena asiaeorientalis asiaeorientalis | reverse complement strand
GCCCCCAAGGCCTGCCGTCTGGTTCCTTTAGGTTCAGTGTAGGATCTCCCAGGAATGAGCAGCCCGAGCGCACGGACCCGGTGCGGCTGCAGCATGCGGCGACGGCGCCCCCAGCCGGCCGCCCCGCCCACGTCTTCCTGCCCCGCCCATGTCTTCCGGCCCCGCCCACGTCTTCCGGCCGCAACCCGACTGCTGGCCACGCTCACGTCTGCCGACCGCACTGCCCCCTGCTGGCCACTCCCTCATTTGCTGGCTGCACTGCCCCCTGCGGGCCGCGTCCCCGCGGGCCCTGCCCACCACTCCTAGCTAAGCCCTCGGACCCCGCCCACCGCAAGGCCACGCCCCGGACGGCCACCCCCAGCTGTAGGTTCCTGCAGGTCACCCTCCCATGTAACCCACCCGCTCAGCGTGCACATGGGGAAACCAAGGCCCGGAGAAGTGGCGGGGCTGGG
>NW_020173674.1:2142553-2153848 GCF_003031525.2 Neophocaena asiaeorientalis asiaeorientalis | reverse complement strand
CTGAGGCCCCGCCCCGGACACTCACCCGCACGTGCTGCTCAGGGTCCCGCCGAGCAGGGAGCCGAAGATGACGCCAACGCCGAAGCACAGACCCAACCGGCCCAGGGCCGCGGGCCGCTCCTCAGGCGCAGACAGGTCCGTGATGGCCATCTGGGCGGCTACGGGGTGGGACGGGGGTGCTGACAAGCGCGGCCCCCTCGCCGACCGTCTTGTGGCCTACGGACCCAGGCCACGCCTCGCCATCCCCGCACCCCAGACCCAAGCCACAGGCCACGCCCTCACACCACTCCACTCCTCTGACCTGCCCCCACCGCCAGCCACCCCCCCACATCACCCGCGGGACCCCGACGTGTCCCCAGGCCGCGTGCTCCCCACCCTGGTCGCGGCACAGGCCACACCCCATTATTCCTCACCTCGGACCTACCCCCTTCCGCGGGCTACGCCCCCGCATCACTCCTCCATCCCGGTCCTGTGCTCCAGACTAGACCGGCACCCTGGGCGTGGTCTCCGCCCCAACCCCTGGCTCAGGCCACGCCCACACCAAGCTCCCCCGCCTCCCTCCGGTCCCACCCTTGGCCCTGGCTATTCCGACCCGTTCCCGCCCCACTCATAGTCCTCCAGCAGGCCGGAAGGCGCCCTACCTGGCAGCGTGTGCATGAGGGCGCCGGGCAGGCGCGAGGCAAAGAGTAAGGGCACGCCGGGCAGGGCCGGGCTGCAGGCGGCAGCCAGGAGCAGGTAGAGCGCTGAGGACGCCAGGAAGGAGAGCGTGAACGCTGCGCGCGCCCCGCGCTGGTCTGCGAACCTGGGGGCCCCACACCTGTGACCTTCACAGGTGTGAGGCAGGCTTCCCGCTCCTCGGCCCCACAACAACCCCTTGGGACTGCCAGGGAACCGGGCCGCAGTGCCCCCACGGCGCTGATCAGGGAGGCCCGGTGCTGCAAGGGTGGGCGGGGGCGCCCGGGGCCCTGCTGGGCTGCTGGGCTGCCTCCTCTCAGGGCCTGTTTCTCCATCCTTCCAGTGAGACAGTTTTCAGTGACCTCGGGGGGGTCTGACCCACACGGTCATTCCCACGCCTATGTGAATAACTTGTGGGATGCAAATGTACCAAGGGCATGTGCTTATTTTACAGAAAGCGCTTCCCAGGCTCAAGCCTGGGAAACCACCCCACCCCACCCCACCCCGGGGCCTCTGCTCTGTCCGATGTTACCGGGTCTGGAGACTCTTCTTTTCTGTGGAGTAACTCTAGAAATCTGACTCCTGCCACGTTGATCTGTCCATGGCAGGCTTTGCGGGAGGATGTCTGCTGTCACGTCCCTGAGCCCAGTGCCCCCGCTGAGGCTAGCGGGAGTCTGGGGGGTTCCAGTCCCCAGAATATTCTTTTCCAGAAAAGTTGCTGGTGGGACCCCCCCCCCCGGCTCAGTGGGGCGGCGCATTTATAGCCATGAGGGTCTCACCAATTAAATCCTCTCTCTGGGTCTGGCCACAAACCAGAATTCGTGGAAGTTAGGGGTGGAGATACCCTGGGAGCAGGGGCTTAACCCAGTCTTAAAGGGACTAAAGCCGCTCTGTGCTGCGGGCTGGCCGTCCGTGAAGCAGCGGCTGCCATCTCTCTAGTGGGGCCCAGTGTGAGGTTTGGGAACCTGGCGTAACCCAGGCCATGACCTCCAAAGGGCGGGCCTGGATCATCGTGGGGTGAGGGCCCCCAAACTTCCCTGCCCCATGGTACCTGCCAAACACGGGCCCGCCCAACAGCTGAAGCACGCCAAAGATGGTCTGCTGGTAGCCGAAGGCAACAGAGTCCAGGCCCAGCCTCCGGGACAGGTACTGAAACATAGGCGGGGTCCACGGGAAGGGCCTGAAAGGACCCCAGCATCTGCAATCTGGGGTCCTCCGTGGGCAGGGCGTAGGAGGGGTAGCCCTGAGCAGGGTGGGAGGGGATTGCGGGTCTGGCTCTGACCACTCCGCAGTGCACGTGGGGGGACCCGTGGCCCTGGCGCTCAGCGGCCCTGGGCTGACCGGCTGCTTATCTTGTAGCGGGGAGCCCAACAGGGGCTTTGGGTCCAGGCTCCAGGGACTCGGTACTCAGTGCAGGCAGTTGCGGGCCCCTCCTTCCCCTCTTTGGGGTTCACCTCAGATGGGCGAGGGCAAATCCCATCCTACTCTGGCTCTGCACGTGGTGTCTAAAAGCCCCTGGAGCTCAGCATGTCCAGAACTGACTCCCGGTCTCCCTCCAAGACCAGCTCCTCTGCCCCACCGTTGATGTGTCCACCCTTCCAAGGGCTCAGGTCCAAATCCGCAGTGTCATCCCTGAGCCCCCTGTTTTTCGCACACCTGTATCCCATCCATCAGCAACTCCTGGGCTCAGCTCCTTCTCCCCTCTCCAGCACTTGTCCCACTGCTGCCCCACGGCCTTTGCACTGGCTAGCTCGCTCCCGTGTCTCTTTTAAGGCTTCGCTCAGGGTCGCCTTCTCAGGGAGGCCCTGCTGACCCCGAACCTGCCACGTTCCTCAGCACCCCCGGCGCCCTTCCTGCAGCACAGTCTATGCACTGTTTACTGCCGGTGGGTGTCACCAACACCCAGGACCGCCAGCGGCAGGGGTGCCCTTTGCACTCTGCGGTATTCTGAGTTCTGAGACCAGGTGCTCAGAGTACCTGCGAGCATTTGTTGAACAAACACATGCGTCTCTTGGGAGAGCCAGTGGGAGGAGAGGTGGCGCCAGCAGCTGCTCTGTGCCCTGCGTGCTAAGGATTTCCGCTGTTCTCTCATTGCCCCAGCACCAACTCTCCAAGGGAGAGATGGTCGTCACCTATGTTATGCTGAGGACAGCAAGGTACCTGGCTGCCAAGGAGAGGAGAAAGGGCTCAGACCAAGCCATTCGGTGGAAGTGAGCTGGGCTTGGGAAGCGGGGGAGTTGGGCTCACTGTCTGGCCAGGGAGCCCTGCCAAGGCCGGAATTGTGACAAAGGCAATACCCCCTCCCACCCAGGTCCCCGGGCCCAGGCTGCTCATCAGAGTCTCCTGGTGAGTGGCCAGCGGCTAGCGCCGTGGTCCCACCCGGACCAGACAGATAAGGATCTCTGGGGCTCTGGGTCTTCCAAAGTCCCCTGGGTGCTCTCGCCCCAGGAGGGTGAGACCCCACAGGGCGGTGTGGAATGAATAAACAAGAGTGCACGGAGGAGGAGGGTGGGTGTCCGGGCCCAGCAAGCCACAACGGCCACTTAAACCAAGGGGCAGCTATGGCCAGGCAGAGCTCCAGATCCAGGGAGGCGGCATAGAATGAGCTGGATCAGTCCTGCCCTCACATTCTGGCTGGAGAGACAGAAATAATCTCGTGCCATGAAGTACAATGTGGGGTGTGGGCAAGCTGCATGAGGACGGAACAGCCAGGACGGGAGGGCAAGTGACCCCGGGTACCTGGCAGGTGTTGGAGGGAGGGCCCCGCCCCGGAGGAGACCTGAGCAGAGGCCTGAGTGGGACTAGAGAGTGAGCTGAGCAGGTGTCGGGGTGGCGGATCGTAGGGCAAATGCCCCCAGGTGGGGCAGGAGGTACGGCGCTAGGGCAGCCGTGGGGAGGGGGGCTGTCATGGGGACAGCTGGTGGTGCAGCCAGAGCGCAGGACGTGCTGAAGAGGGGCGTCCAGAGGCGTAGTTCCCAGGTGCCTTAACTTAGCTCCAGCATGGCAAGGGGTCCCCAGCGCGAGGAGCCTGGGCAGCATGAGGCCCGACCCCCGGCCGTCACCAGGGCGGAGACGAAAGGTGAGAGGGGCGGCGAGGGCATGCCGGTGGCCAGGCTGCCTGTGGAGGGGTACTCACTGGCATGACTGAGGACTGCATGAAGAGGCAGGCGAGCTCCAGGGCTGCCAGCACGTACACGAGCAGCGTGACCCGGGACGGGTCCAGGGTGCCAGTCCTGCTGGGGGACTGGCCCTGGCCCCTGGAGGCCCTGACTTCCTGCATCCTGGGCAGGCGTTGCTGGGAGACCCCGTAGGGATCTGAACAGGAGGCTGGAGGAGTGGGCAGGGGGCAAAAGTCCTGCTGTGCTGGGCAAAGGTGCTGAGTCATGGGGCAGGAGGCAGGCGGCCCTGAGAGGGCCCGTGGGAGAGGACGGGGATGCCGGACGGGGCATCTCCAGCCCCTGGCCGTGCGACCTAGGGCCCATCTGGCTCTTGGAGAAGACCACAAGTGGCTCTCCCCCTCCACGACAGACAACTCTGGGTCTCGGGCACACAGCCACCATGGAACCGGAGACAGGGACCCTCCCCTCCAGCATGGGCTGGTCTCAGTGCCCCATTTTTAGAGGGAAACAGAGGGGCAGAGTGGTTGTCGACTGCGGCTCAGGTAGGTGACTCCTGTGGTTAAGGGGCTGGCTGGGTCTCTGTGCTGGGGGTCTGGGGGATCTTCCGGCCCACAGTGCACCCCCCCGCCGCCAGTACGGAGTGGCTTTCAGAGTGTGGCCTACTTTGCCCAGCTCCTCCAGCCAGAACCAGAGGGGCTTCTGGAGTGGCCTGGGGGTGGGGGTGGGCGACGGCTCAGCCTTGCAGGCCCCCAGGCAGGGCAGCTCCGCCTCACCTCCGGCAGCAGGGCCCTGTCTGCTCCCCCCACCCCCATCGGCTGGCGCCAGATTCCGCGGTTCCACGGAGACCTCCACAACCTCTGGCTGTACGGTTGGGCCAAAGGGCGGCCTTCAGAACCTGGGCCAGGGGTGGGGATGCGGTGACACCAAGGAGGGGACCCGGGGTGCGGGGAGCTTGGCGGGGAGCGGGCCAGAGGCTGAGAGCAGCGGGTCAGGGGCACCCGGCTGGCAGGGGCTCGACACCGCGCGGGGTGTGGGTCAGGGGCCGCCCTGCTGGAGCGAGCTCGGGTACCTGCCTTCGCAGGGGTCAGCTTGGGCACCGTCCTGGTGAGGCGAGCCCTCCTGGGTGAGCTCCGGCCTGGCCCTTCCGGGGCAGGGCTCGGGCACCCGACCTCTCGGGGGGACCTGGGACACCCACCCTCCAGGGATGAACTCCCTCCGTCCCGGAGGCTGACCCCGCCCCCTCCCGGCCTCCGCACTCTCATTGGCCAAGCCTGACACGCCCCCCGAGGGCCCCGCCCCACTCCGCGGCCCCGGACCCTACGCCGCCTGCTACCTCCCCGGCCCGGCTTTGCCGGGACCGGCTCCCTCCGGCTTTTCTCCCAGGTCCTCGGGGGAGGCGGGAACTCAGATCTCTCGAGCAGTACTGGTGTCCGGTCCGGGCTTGGGGTGGGCAGGGTGGGGAGGGGGAGGGGCGGAGGGACTCGAGACGGGCTGGGAAGAAGGATGCGGGGGAGGGGTGGAGGTATGGGGAGGGGTGGGGTGCAATGCTTGGCTTGCCCCCCCCCGGCTTGCCCCCAGCCTAGGGTCTGCAAAGAGACCCAGAGGAGGGACCGGGAGAGAAGAGCGTTTCTGGGAACCGCTCCTGGGCCCCTCACTCCCCTCCCCCCCAGAGCAGGAGGCTGCTGGGAGTTCCTGAGACGCCGGTTTTCCTCATTTCACTCTGCGGCGACCTCACCGGCTTGGTCAAGGCCATCGGAGCCCCACGATATGCAGGTTCACATGGCTTCACGCTGTCCCTCCGCGGGACCGGGCGGGGCCCCCTTGCAGCCACCCAGAGCCCCTGCCGGAGCCCCCCGGGGGGCACACAGACTCCCCCTTGGGTCCAGGCACGATTTCGCAGATAAGTAACCAGATGCCCGTCCAGTACTCTGCTACTCCACCACCTGCCCTGCAGCCCAGAGCCAGGCCAAGTGTCAAAACCAACATGCCCTCTGCCCTGTGCTTACCACAGCTCACCAGTTTTCTAACTTCAGGGTCGAGAAGCCTGAGACAGCAGGGGCAGGCAGCCTCGGAGCCGCCCCTGCAGGGCCCGGGAGGGCAGGCCAAAGTCCAGCAGTTAAGCCTGGAGTCCGGGAGCCCCAGGCCTGCTGTGGAGCCTTTCAGGGAGGGGCTAGGGGGTCCTAAGTCTGCAGGGGGAGTGGGCCTGAGGTGGAGGAAGACTTCAGTCCAGATGCACGGGGTGGGCAGGAAGGGGCTGGTTACTCACCTCTCCCTGCGTCACGCGGGCCTACGGGGGGCATGGAACTGGTTGGAGCAGAAGCAATGGGATCCAGCCTAAGTATTTGTCATGACAGGCTCTGTGGGCAGGGAGCTTCCTGGTCCCAGGGAGTGTGGGAAAAGTGCTCTCCTAGCCCTGCAACTGCACTCCCCCTGGACCCACTCCCAGCCCCCGGGGCACTCACAGCCTCTCAGAGAAACTTGCTGAAGTTCTTCTGGGTGAGGCTTATCTGAGCAGGGCTGGGGAGGAGGGCTTCTCAGAGGAGGTGACACCTCTGCAGAGTCCTAAGGATGAGCTGGCAGGATCCAGGGGGCTGGAGTCCCCCCTACCACCACCACACACCCACTGCCTGGCGATGGGCTGCGACACAGGCGTGCACAGGCGTGTGTGTGTGCACGTGGGTCTGTGCGTGTGGGAGAGGCCAGACAGTACCCACGCTACACGGATTGCAAGCATGTAGGCTGGCTCTGCGTGCCGTGGAGCCGTGGCAGGGCCCTAAGCTCTTCTGTTCTAGAAGGAACCTCTAGCTGATCAGGGACCAAAGGGGGTGGGCCAGTGTAGAGACACTTCTGCAGTCCTGAGAGGGGGGACGTGGACTTGGATAGGAGGTGGCAGCGGAGCGGGAGAGTCTGCAAAGCCAGGAAAGGAGCAGCTGACGGAGTGTCTGGGTGGTGTCCGTCAGCCGGGAAGGAACCAGGGTGTGAGTGTGGGATCTTGAGGGGAGAACCTGCTGGGGCTCAGTGCTCGAGGGGGTGGAGACGTGGGTCACACATGGGTGCAGGAGTGTGGGGTCTGAGCTGGGGGTACCACAGGGCGTCTTCTGCATCGAGGTAGTATTTAGGGCCCTGACTCAGGACGAGATGAACGCAGGAGGGGTTGATGCGGGTCCAGGGAACAGTGCCTGTTACCCTTACTATTCCCCGAGGGGCCCACCTCAACGTCACCTCTTCAGGGACGCCAAGGAGGTTTTGGCTGGGGCAGGACCAGGGCTGGGGGCAGGTCTCCGCCAGAGCTTACCTTCCCAGCCCAGGTGAGGCACAGTTTCAGGCCTTGGCCAGCAGGAGGGTGTCCAGACCCCACAGCAGCACCTGTGCCCCTCATAGCATCCCCAGGAGCTCAGACTCAGCTTGGTAGCTGTCCTTGAAGTCGCATCCTTACGAGGGGCACCCCAGCCCACCGCAGGCACCGGGGGCCTGGCCTCAGTTTGCGAGCACCACCTTGGAGGCAGTCGGGTTAAGGGTCTGGGAGGGCGGGTGCAAGGTCCCTCTGCAGATGCCAGAGGAGGGGCTGGGCTGGCAGGTGCCGAGAAACCTTCCAGAACTGGAGTCTGTGACTAGGCTCCTGGGGTTGGAGTCTGGGCAGGGGCTTCTCGGAGGAGGGGGCAGGGACTGGGCCTTGTGTTGGTTCCGACTCACCCCGTGGGTGGGTTCATGGGATTGAGGCCTTCAGGACATGGCCTGGCCACATCCCCAGAGGAGGCTCTGCCAGCCAAAGGGGGCTTCTCTGCTGGCCTCTAGTGATGCAGGGACCCCTGGCCCCAGCGTCCAGGCCGAGGGAGGGCAGCAGGCTGCACAGGCCTGGGGTCCCACCTCTCACCCAGTAGCTCCGCCCTGCACCTGGCCCAGTGCTGGGATGCAGGGCCCCACGTGGTGAGGTGTGGGTCACTCAGTCCAGGGGCTCATGCCAGCCGATGGCCACAGCTGAGAGAGAAAGAGTCTTGACGGGGAAGCACGGCCGAGAAGTTTGCTGGAGGTGGCCTCAGGGATAGAGGCCTGTGGACCGGAGACCCCGGGGCCCTCAGGTGATGGCTGGGGTACACTGTGGGATGGCTGTGTCCCCTTTCTACCACGACCAGAGGAGAGGAGGACCAGGGGGCCTTGCTCTTGGGACCCTCAAAGAGGTGCCAAAGGCCCCGGCTTGCCTGGGACATGGGGCTTTCCATGTGAAAACAGGAACTGTCCTGGAGAAGCCCGGCCAGCTGGTCACCCTCCCTCTCGGGTCCCTGGAGGCCAGACAGACTCACGCTGGGCCTTGACCTACAGGAAGGAAGGAAAGACGCTGGGGTGGGCGACAGCCCGGGCAGCGGAGCAGGGGTGGGCACTGCAAGGTCACAGTCCCCATCCCCAGGGCCCTGGAGGAACACCTTACCCCAAGTTCCATACTTGGGCAGGAACTACAGCTTCAGCGGAGAGGTGTCCATCCAGGAAGGCGTGGAGGGGGGAAGTGGCTAGCAGCTGGTGGTCTGGCCTGGCTAGGGCCTGGGTGCAGGGTGGTGAGAGGGCAGAAGGGCAGCCTGGAATCAGGAAAAGACGAGCCTTCCAACTTCATGGGAAAGCAGGGCTCAGAGACAGTAGCCATACACCTGTTCACCAGGCTGGGAGGGCGGAAACCGTGGCAGGACACGTGGCACGGATGCACTCCTCTCCATGTGCTCCTGGTGCCTCAGTCCCCGAAATAGGCACATGCCTGAGGGACCCGGAGGGGCCCCACATTTCCCCGAGCACCACCTCCTCCGGTCCTGGTCCCTCATCCCCCACTAGAAGGGACCGCCCCATGTTCTGACCATCCATCCCACACACGGCGCCTTCTGGAACCTCTACCCATCAGGAAGAAGCAGGAAGGACTTCCAGGACCCCAGAAGAGAAGTCACAAGCCCAGGCACCCCTTCTTGCCCCGGAGAACCCCCCTGGCCGGCACCAGTGCCTCCCCCTGCCTGGATGGCAGTTTCAGAGAGCCTGGCTCTTTGGTCTCTGTTGGGAGCAGCCACGCTGACACCTCAAGAGGTGACAAGCAGCAGCTTCCCTTCTGGGCACCCTGGGACCTGGTGGGGGAGTTTCTGGGGCCCCTGCTGCCTCCCACCCCTGGCCCTCTCGTCCGATGCCCAGCTCGGGGGGCGGCCAGGTCTCGCACGCATTTTGCAAACCGGAGAAGCGTGAGGGATAGCCCCGGCCTCTCGCCCTATCCCTTCCACTGGGACTCAGCCCTGCTGGATGGACAGGTGAACACAGACGAGGGCACAAGTCAGACACCCCTGGTCCAGGCCCTCATTTGACAGTCGAGGAGGAGGGGCTGCCCAAGGTCACACCGCCAACAGTGACCGAGCCGGGACCAGACTGGCTCTGCAGGCAGCCCTCCTGGGCCAGCATCTCCACAGCTCACCCGGCTTTGACAAGCATCTCATCCTCTCAAGCCTCAGTTTCCCCATCTGCAAAATGGGACAGTGCTAATTCCTCCCTCGTAGGATACATGTGAGGATTAAATGAGGCAATCTGCACATAAATTGCGTGGCCGGGGCGGCTGCCTGGCCACGGAGCGGGTGTGTTGCCAGCAACAGCAAGGTGCCAACCGGGGATGCTGCTGAGCATCGGGCATGTGTGCAGCCGGGTGAGACAGCCTGCGTTCCATGAAGACAGACCCACCAGTCGCTGTGATGTGTGTCCCACAGACCCCCTGGGTCGGCTGGTAGCACTGTCCAAGCTGCTTGTTAGGTAAATACTGCTTCACCCTGTCTGACAATTTATTAGGGAACTGCACATGATTTGGGGGTACAAATGCCTTTGTTGGGGTTGGAGTCTCCTTGCCAGCCCACACCCCTGGGCTCAGAGCAAATGTCCACTTTTCATTACAAAGGCAGCTGGTGGGTCCTCGGTGCCCGGCTGTGCCCTGCCCACCCCTCTAGGTCTGGAGGGAGAGACCGACGAGGCAGACGGTGATGCCTCTTCTCAAGGAGGGGGCCACTGTGCCAGGCACATACGGACATGGCCTCCGAGCCTCATCAGGAGCCTTACAGATGAGAAAGCAGAGGCACAGAGAGGTTAAGCGATTTGCCCGAGGTCACACAGCCAGGAAGAGGCAGTCGCTCTGCCCAACTCCAAAGCCCACAGATTTGCCCCTCAACCAGGCAGCGCCCACTACCTTGCCCCCTGCCCCATTCCTCTTGCTGTGCGAAGATGCCACCGGCAGGTATCTGGGCCCACTGGCACCCTGGGGGCAGCCGTGGGCTGTGGCCATACCCTCCTGTCCCCCCAGCAAGGACCTGCTGTCTCTCACCCCCCACCTGCACTCCAGGCCATGAGGCACCTCCTGGCACCATCCTCCGAACTCCCCTCCCTCTCCTTCCTCTTACCCCCCATCCCAGGCTCCCTGAGCCCTCAGGCCTGGCCTCTCCCAGGCTCACAGCCTCTGCTGGCGCCCCGTCATTGCCGCTTCCCTGACTCTTCCTCACCTCGCTCCCAACTGCTGGTCCTGGCACCTGCAGCCACCACTCAACCACAGGACCCTGGACCCCCAGCTAGAACCCTCCGGGGCTCCCTGGTGCCTTCAGGATGTAGCCAGCTCCTGGGCCAGATGGATCCCCAGGCCCTGCAAACCTGCGACCCTCTCCAGCCTCCATCCAGCCCCCGACCCAGCCCATTCCCTGCTCCCTCTCCAGGCACCAGCTGCGACGGGCTGTGGAGGCCTGCAAGGCCTGGGCATGGCCACCTCCCTGCCTGGGCCCCTCTCCGTTCCCAGACTCACCATCCTCACCCCAAAGCTGGGGTGGCCCCTGCCGGGGGCTCCTGCTGTATCCCACTTCCCACCATCATAGCACAGCTGTCCCGGTAGCTGTGGAGGTTCAGGGTTTGTGCCTGACCGTGGGCAGCTTGGAGGCGGACCCCAGGCCTTCCCTGGCGGCCCACAGGGTTCCCTTAGGGTGTGGGCTTATTTTTGGGGGTGTGGACAGCTGATGGAGATTGTGGAGCACACGTGTCCCTTCAAGCCTGCTGTCTTATCTGCTGTCCCCCCAGCCAGGCACTTCTGCCCCGAGGGGCCTGTGTCTGCCCAGATGCCCGCTGGGCCTTAGCCCCCAGCCCAGAAATGGGAGTTATAGTTACTGGTTTGGTCGTTGATGTTGTCAGGTGGGCCAGAGTCCAGTTCCCCGATCAGGCCTGAAGCCCGGGCACACCCCCGCCCCAGCAAGTGAAAGTGCCCCATCCTAACCACTGGACCACCAGGGAATTCCCCAGTTGTGCTCCGTAAGGGAAGGTCCGCGCGCGGCCCCCCAGGCCCAGCAGCGGGGGCAGGCAGGGGCGGCCAGGTGCAGGCCTTACAGAGAGATCCAGTGACCGACCGGCGGCACCGACGGCGCGAACAAGGCAGAGGGCGCTGGGGTGAGGCCGGGCCCCTGCAGGACCTGGCAGGAAAAGGAAGAGGAGGGGCTGAAGGGCAGCAGAGGGGAGGGGG
>NW_020173674.1:2141180-2141608 GCF_003031525.2 Neophocaena asiaeorientalis asiaeorientalis | reverse complement strand
AGGCGAGGAAAAGGGACGCGGACGGGGGAGGAGGAGGGGCGGCTGAGGCCCTCACCTGGGTTCGGTAGCCTCTTTGTCTCTCCCCTCTTTGGCTCCCCGGCCCCCTGCCCACCCTGGAGACAGCAGAGACGGCACGCTATTTACCGCTAAGGTGTGAGGGACACCCTTCACCCCAAGCACCTTGGGGTGCTGGGAATTTTTTGAAACTGAGGCTTCTCCCTCCACAGCCTTGACTGGCCACAGTGGGCAGACCTCACCCCAATCTTAGACTCGAGGAGACTCAGGGTCACAGAGAGTGAGGCCCTTTTTCTCACGTTGAGGACGGTTGTGGTCCCCCTGCCCGGGCCATTGGGGGAGGGAGGGGGACAGGCACCGCTTCTGCTGAGCCCCTACTCTTTGCAGCCCTGGCTTGGCCGGGTTGTCTGCTT
>NW_020173674.1:2135377-2141146 GCF_003031525.2 Neophocaena asiaeorientalis asiaeorientalis | reverse complement strand
CTCCTCGCCTGACCGTGGGCGGGCAGCAGGCAGGCGGCTGCTCCCTCATCCTGCCCTGACTTGCGGTGGGAGCCTGCTGGGGGGTGTCCCAGTGCCTGCGAGTACTAGGTGCTCAACTGATGTCTCACATGAAGTCTCTCCTGAAGCCTAGGAAGCCCCTGCCTCTTGTTCCTCCATGGCTGCGGGGGTCCAGGTCCTGCTGTGGGAGGGCTGGGGACCGTCACATCTCCTCCCTGGCATTTCAGCTGCTCTGAACACCATGCGGAGGTGTTGGAAGCAGGGTGGGAGAGGGGGTCCCTGGTGTACCCTGTGGGTAGAAGATGCTGACTCACAGGGGACCCCACTAGCTCAAGAAGACTAGACAGGAAGTTGGGGGGGCATGGTGGGCATGAGGTCTGGGAAGGGGGGGGTCATCTGCTCATCCCCGATGCGCTTTTCTTGCTGTTTCCCTGGCAAGGTGAGCCTCTGGCCCAGGGGACCGTCCAGTCTGTGTCCTGCGGGTGGGGAGCCGGTGGGACTCAGAGCTGTGGCCACAGAGGGTGTCTGAGCCAGGCCCTGAGATCTTCCTCGGTGCCTGCCCCCCGCCCCAGGACACCTCCTCAGCCCTGGGAGGGTCTGTCTGGAGCCTCGGATGACCAGTGGTCCAGGGGCTCCTGGGACTTTGAGGACTGAAACCAGCAAAGTCCCAATTAAGGCGGGAAGAGGGGTTCCCCCTGCTTGAGACCCCCGGGGTCGGGGGAAGCAGCCCCGGTCTATGGTCTATGTTGGAGATGGGGCGGAGGAACTCTCACGTCCAGGGCTGTTCCTGTTCCCCCGCTCCTCCCCCGGGGCTGCGCAGCCCCTCCCACCGACTCAGGGTGGGGGGAGTGAGGACCCCGGCCCGACCCTGAGTACAAGGCAGTCCCTGTAATCGGAGCTTTGGGTTGTGCGGCTTGTGGACAGTCACCGGAGGGAGGCCGGCACCTGCGGAGGACGTGCCTGGCAGCCGCCCGCGAGAACAGCCCCTCCTGGGGGGCCGGGGGCGGGGCGAGCCAAGCGCGGGAACTCGGTGCGGGAGGAACATTCTCGCTGCGCGCGGGGTGCTGGGCCCCTGCCAAGGGCGCCAGGAAACCTCCCCCTGTGCGTGCGGGCGAGCAAGCACAGAGCCGGGCCGATCCGCCTGTCGCTGGGGGCTGGCTGGTTAATCTGTAACTCTCCCTACCCCTCGGGGCCTCCAGGCCCCATCTTACGGAGGAGAAGGTGAGGCTCAGCGGGGCAGCGGCCTCCCCAGGGGGCCTGCCAGGCCGGCCCAGGGCCTTGGTGAAGTGCGCCGCTGGGTGATGTGCTTTGACTCCCCGGGCACGCTGGGTGAGCTGGTGGGGCAGTGAGGGCCTTACCCTGGTGGGCGGGAGGTGGACAAGCTAAGATCTGCACGTGGGAAGGCCGACTTGGCTGAGCGGGAGCTTGGTCACCTCCCTGGTAGGATGAACCCCAGGGGTCAGCCATCCCGGGGAAGGGCCATACACCCACATGTGCCCGCCCCTGGCTCCAGGGCTTGCGGGGGTGTCAGGGGAAGTTAACCTCGGGACCCTTGACTTGTTTCCTCTCCCGCTTTTGTGCCTACCGGCCCCTCATAGCAGTCAGGTGGAGGGGCTCAGGGCTGGGCCAGAGGCACAAATCAGCTGCCGTTGAGCGCTGGGTGATTGCAGGCAGGTTGCTTAACCTCTCTGAGCCTCAGGCTCCTCCCTTGGCAAATGGGCATCAAAACGCCTCCGTCTTCAGGTTCTTGGAATGATTTGAGGCAAGGAGGCCAGCCTCAGTGCAGGGCAGGCTCGAGGTAGCTATTGTGGTCACCAGTTGTCATGTCCTTCCAGACTCCTCAGACAGGGCAGTACCCTGGATAGCAATCGGAGAGCTGTGGGAAGGGCACAGACACAGAGGCCCCTGCAGGGTCCCCAGAAGCACTGCTGGGGGTGGGCCCTGGCACACCCACTGCCTCAGTGGGTCCCCAGGAGAAGGGAGGTTTGGGGCAGCCAGAGAGGCCGCTGATGCCGAAGTCAGCCACCAGGGGGAGGCACGCGGCTGAGGATGGCGTTTCCCTGCCACCAGAGACCAGGTTCGGCCACTCATTCCGGCAAGCACGTTTCTCCTCCCTGGAAAAAGAGCCCACAGTATCCACCGACTGTGGGGTGTTGTGAGGACTAAACGCGCCCCCCCCATCGGGCCTTAACCACTGTAAAAGCTGGAGCAAGTCCTTGAATCTTCCTGAACCTTCCTTTCCTCACCTAGAAAATGCCAACCGGGATATACCCGTGCCATATACGTGAGTCAGGGGAAGTAGTGTCTGTACCGGATGACTCTCACTGTTTAGTGACTGAAGATGCAATGAAAGTTTCTCACTCCCGTCCTGGTCAGGTGGGTGTGCAGAAGGCGCCGTGGGTCTGGTGGTTCGGCTCCACGTGGGCTTTCAGGGCTCCTGGCGCTGCAGGCTCTGCTGTCCCCAGGGGCCCCCCTCCCCCCCCCCCGCCCCTGCCAGTGGGGAGGGGAGGAGGACCGCTTGGCTGGTTTTGATGGGCGCTGCCTGGAAGTGGTGCAGAGCACCCCTGCTCACGTCTGTGGCCCCCGTCGCAAGGGGGTTGGGCACGTGGGCTTTCTGGGTGCTTACAGGAAAAGGCAAGGGTTTGGTGAGCTCGTAGCTTTTACTCTGCTGCTCCTAGGCTGGATGAGGTGAGAGCTCCAGAGATGTACCTGCAGGATGCCAGCAGGGGGCCTGGTGCTTAGGACTCCCCCCACCCGCCGCTGCCAATAGGCTCCCCGTTGCTGCACATGCAGGATTTGGGGGGGTAGGGTAGCCCCGCCCTTCCCTGGTTCTGCTGTCTGCACAAACATTGTTCCTTTTAAATGCTTCTTTCCTTTGCATACATTTTAAGTTACAAAAGCAGATCCTGGCTGTTGTACCTAGACACATATTTGCTTGTCCAGAGCCCCTTGGGGCGGAGGGCTGGGCCTCTTCTCAGTGCTGGCGGCTCCCAGCCCTCCCCACCGTCCGTCCCTGGCACAGGGAGGGACCCAGCCTACTACTGGGAACAGCAGGTTCAGTAAGCCAGTGGGTACCATCCTGGATCGAATTCAAGGTCACAGACTCAGAAGGTCACCTCCCTGCCCTAATGAGGTGACTGAGCGAGGAGGTGTCCCCATGGCCCCTGGAGAAATATAACTAGGACACCAGGCAGCTGGGGGTGGCCCTGGCAGCTGACCCAGCCTCTGTGCCTCCAAGCCTCCAGCTCTCCGTTCCCTCCCCCGTAAAACAGGTGAGGCCCAGCAAGGGATCTACGGAAACCATCCTGTGCAGGGCTCAGCTGGCTGAGGGCTCCACAGCTGCCACGCTATGTGACCCAACATGTACGGGACGCCCACTTCCAGTCCTTGGAGACGGGACTCCAAGTCACATGCTGTTGGGCTTGTCACTGTGGGGGGCCCTGGGACCCATCTGCCTGAACTCAGCTGGCACCCATGGAGGTGTCTCGTGTGCACCCAAGGCAGTCGGGATGGCCCCCCCAGGCCTGTCCTCAGGCCAGACCGTGCAGGCGCAGGGCAGGGTCGCAAGAGGCCTGGTGCAGGGTCAGCTCCCGTAAGTTATGAAGCGTGCACTAGGTCCCCTGCCCTTGGGGGGGCCAGGGCACACAGGTGTTCATACCATGGGGCAGTCCTTGCCAGGGACAAGAGTGCTGGCTCCCCTGGGTGCCCAGAGCAGGGCTGGGAGTGCGGTGGCTTCAGTCTTGTCGGAAGGGAAATGGCCTGGAGGCTGAGCCTGGGCTGGGGGTTGGCTCCTTCCCTGGCCTGCCCTCCCAGATGGCTGAAGTCAGGGCATCCTGACCTCTTGGGAAATCCTGGGGGCCATGTGGTTCCACGTTTGGTGGTCACTACCCACTGTGGCCCTGTGCATATGGCCTCTGGGGAGACTGGTGTGGCCGTGGCACTAGGGTGGGGCAAGGCCCTGCCTCCTAACTCCAGGCCAGGTGATATCAGCCCCACCCAAGGGGTCCACAGGGCCAGGGGAACCTCTGTCATCTTATTTTCCCGAAGATAAAAAGTTGTACTGGACTTCCCTGGTGGCACAGTGGTTAAGAATCCGCCTGCCAGTGCAGGGGACACCGGTTCGAGCCCTGGTCTGGGAAGATCCCACATGCCGCGGAGCAACAAAGCCCGTGTGCCACAACTACTGAGCCTGCGCTCTAGAGCCCACGAGCCACAGCTACTGAGCCTGCGCGCTACAACTACTGAAGCCCGTGCGCCTAGAGCCCGTGCTCCGCAACAAGAGAAGCCACCGCAACGAGAAGACAGCGCGCCGCAACGAAGAGTAGCCCCCGCTCGCCGCAACTAGAGAAAAGCCCGCGCAGAAACGAAGACCCAACGCAGCCAAAAATAAATTAATTAATTAAGAAAATTTGTACCAACTGTACTTGTGGAAAACTTGGAATAGAATGCACAAAAAAGAGTAAAGAAATACAACACGAATCATTAACTTTGCATCAACTTTGGTCCTGCTGTCAAGAGCCGAGAGTGGCAACGCGCCCTGTCCCTTAGCTGGGCTGATGGCTTCTCCTGCTGGACTTCATCCCAAACCTTGCCTCCACAAGCCTCCTCCAGGACACATCTGCATGTTAGCAAGGAGTCCCGTCCCTGAGGGGACCTGGAACCCACCTGACCCTGCGGGGGAGGCAGGCAGGTTGGGTTGGGTCGGCCCCAGCTCACCTTTCTCACTGGGCTCGTGGGCTCACCCAGGACAGGGGCTGGGAGCTCAGGGCCCTGCTGGGCCCTCCAGCAGGAGCTTGGCCGTCCCCCTCCCCACCTGAGCTGCTGGACGCATTTCCTAGGCCCCCAGCCCTGGGACAGGCTGGGCCAAGGAGATAGCTGCAGAAAGTTCCAGTCTCCTGTGGCCTGGCCCCGATGGGATGGCCACTGGGGAGAGCCAGGGGCCACACCAAGAAGCGGGGGAGCAGGGTCATAGGCCTTGCCGGGCAGGTCCTTCCCTTTCTGGGCTGGCTTCTTCTCTCCCTGACACTGTGGTAGGGCCCACTGGCTCGCATGCCCTGTCATTCATTCTTAGGTGTGTACTTTCCCAACCAACACGTTTCCTGGGCACAAATGAGGGGGTGCTAGCCTTCCAGGATGGAGGCAGAGAAGTGCAGCTCCTATAAGCAGCTGGACCAGGGCTGCCTGGGCGCCCTCGTGGCTGCTCTCTGCTGCCACCCCCCCGCCCCCACCCCATCTGGCGGTTCCCTGTGTGACAAGGGATAAGCCTGGCCCAGAGGATCGGCATGCACAGTCAGGGTCCCAGGCTGGGCAGGGCCAGCCCCACCCTAGTGGAGAAGCCTCCAGCGCCCTGTCCAATAGCCAGCTAGCCAACCCCCCGCCTGGCCAAGCCTGAAGTGGCTGAGCACCCAGTCAGTGACGTAGCTCAGGATGTCACAGGGTGCATAGCTCAGGATGGGCACGGCCAGTTTCCCATCCACTGGGCAGGACGGACGGGCCCAAGAGCTAGAGTCTCCAGACCCTGGCTCCAGGCGATTGTGGGCCAGCTCTCAAGGTGTCTGCCACTTCGCCCTTGGAGAAAGAGTGGAGCAGAGCCTCCCTCCCCCGGCCCCCCAAACCCCTCTCCCCGCTCACTCGTGGGCCTTAGGTCTAGCAGGTGTGTTAGGGCTCCAGGTGCGCGGAACCCTGCCAGGCACACAAGCCTCGGGCGCAGCAGGCCGCGCGGGGGCAGCCGAAGACCCTATCTAGCTCCAG
>NW_020173674.1:2134067-2135015 GCF_003031525.2 Neophocaena asiaeorientalis asiaeorientalis | reverse complement strand
GGCCGGACCGCCGGAGGGGCGGGGGCAGCGCGGCGCCGGCCAATCGCCGCGGTGTTGTTGAAACTGAAAATACTACATTATGCTAATAGCAGCGGGGCCCGTGCGCGGGGGGGTGGGACCCTCGCGTATAAAGGGGCGCGCGAGGACTGGGCGTTCCACAGGCCAAGTGCTCTGCGCTCGGTGGGTGCCAGCCAGGCCAGGGCTAGCCGAACGAGCGAGGACAGGCACCCGAGGGGGCGCGGCCGCCGGCCGGACGACACAGCGAGCGAGACTCAGGAGCAGTCCACGGCCCGACAGCCAGGTAGCCGCCGCGCCGCCCTCCCAGCGCGTCCCTTTGCAAATGCAGACTCCGGCGCGCGGGGTCTCACTTGCGCCCGGCCTCCGCCCTCCTTTCCTCTCTTCCTCCTCCTCCTCCTCTCCTCTCCTCTCCCGCCGCCCGGCCCGCGCAGCCCCCGGAAAAGTCCGATGCGTATCTCCGCAGCGCGTCGGCAATGGAGCGCCTGGTCGCCCGCCGCACCTTTCCCCTGTTCGCGCGCACCAGCGCTTGCCGCAGCCTCTTCGGGCCCGTGGACCACGAGGAGCTCAGCCGCGAGCTGCAGATGCGCCTAGCCGAGCTGAGCGCCGAGGACCAGCGTCGCTGGGACTACAACTTCCAGCAGGACGTGCCACTGCGGGGCCCCGGGCGCCTGCAGTGGACCGAGGTGGACAGCGACTCCGTGCCCGCCTTCTACCGCGAGACGGTGCAGGTGGGGCGCTGTCGCCTGCTCCTGGCGCCTCGTCCCCGCCCGGACGGCGCGGGCGATAGCCCGCCCTCCGGGCCGCCGGCCGATGAGTCCCTCGACGGCCTCGGGGAGGCGCCGGCGTCGCCGTCCAGCGGCCCGTCCGTAGCGCCTGCCCCGGCCCCGGCCCCGGCGCCGCAGGAGAGCTCTGAGCCGGAGGCGGTCCCGC
>NW_020173674.1:2132081-2134036 GCF_003031525.2 Neophocaena asiaeorientalis asiaeorientalis | reverse complement strand
GAGGTGAGAGGGGCAGACGGGGCGGGCGGGGAGGGGCGTCCCGCGGGGTCCCGGCGGCCACTCTGTCGCCGCTCGCTCACCGCACCTCTCTCCCGCAGCCTCGCGCCCAACGAGCCCCGAGGGAGCCCGCTGGGCAGCGGACAGGAGAGGAGCGCTGGGCCTCGGCTGGGACCGTCCATGTAGCAGCAACCGGCGGCAGCTGCCACGGAGCAGCGTTCGGTTTTGTGTTTAAAGTTTGAAAACTGTGCAATGTATTAGCGGCGTCTTTTATATCCAAATGTATCTGCACGAGGAGCGCACTGGTCCCGAGGTGGAAAGCTTTAAGAGTCGTTTATATAAAATGTTTAATCTCTGCTGAAACTCAGTGCAAAAAAGGAAAAAGGAAAAAAAAAGGAAAAAAGGAAAAAAGCATGTATATTTGTACAAAAAGTTTTTAAAGTTATACTAACTTATATTTTCTATTTATGTCGAGGCGTGGGCCGCTCTGCCACGCGCTAGCTCGGTTATTGGTTATGCCAAAGGCACCTCACTCGCATCTGGTTATCGACAAATGTAAATTTATTTTTTATAGCGGACTCTGGGGGGAGGGGGTCGCTCACAAGCTGTAGCTGCCGTACAAGCCCATCTAGCTTGCAGTCTCTTCGCGCTTTCGCTGTCTCTTTTTACTATTATGATTATTTTAAACTTGAAGACAAATCTGTTAAAAGAAAAAAAAAAAAAAAGAAAAAAAAAAGAAAAAAAAAAAAGGTTCCTGAGCCGTCTGCACCACTGCCCCGGCTCCTCGTCCGCCGGGTTCTAAATAAAGAGGCCGAATAATGCTGCAACTCAGCTCCGTGTGTGCTTGTACTGCCTCCAGCTTTCCCCTCTGGCACCCCCAAATGTTAGGGAGTTAGAACTCAGGGGGCAGCCCTAAAGGGAGGGAGGGGGGCCTTCTCCTGGCAGGGCTGGCCCACGCCCACCTGCTCCAGGGCCCTAACTTAGGGATGAGCGGCCCCGCCCTCGCTCTGCATTTATCACACACACACACACACACACACACACACACGTGCAGGGCTGTACACGGAGACCAGGGCTCACTGTTTCCCCGGTTCCAAGGAGACCACCCCAGCTGCCCTGGGCCGAGCCCCAATGGGACTCAGGTGGGCACCTGCGGGGACTGGGCCGGTCGCAGGCCCGAAGAGGGCGAACCTGAGCCTGAAATTCTTAAGGCCCCGCCCAAGGTGGACCCCAACGGCTCCAAAGTCCTCCGCTTCGTGGGCTCCGGTGTCCCCCAGGGTGGGGCCGCAGGACCGCAGATGTGCTCTGGCCTCTTCTCTCGCCCACGGTGGGGGAGGGGCAGCCTGCAGGCCTGCGGGGAAGAAGGGAGAGGGGGAGGCCAAGAGGAAGGGCCCAGGGGCAGGTGGGGGCGGGGAGGGATGAGATGCGCCGCAGCTTCGGTGGAAAAACTCGAGGCCGGATCCACCCGGGCACCCACCAGCCTTCTAGTTTCCAAGTGCTCCCTTTTAGTCAAAAGGAGAGGTTTATTTTTTTTTTTTACAGCTGACCTATAAACCTCTGAAAATTATGGCTTACAATGGAAAGGGTGGTGTAAAATAGCAAAAACGGACGGCTAGCAGTATTTTTGCTGGTGCCTTGGGCCTGGGGAAGCGGAGCAGTGGTGGTGTATTTTTTTAAGTTAACCGTTTTGGGGCTGTTTGCGACACTGATGTCCCCCACGGATCACGGTCAAAGGCTCGGCTGAAGCCTCGATTTTGGAGATGCGTTTGGACATGCGATTCACTTACCCTCCCCCGCAGCTGCCTGAAAGGGTGGGGAGGAGGGAAGTGGGACCGGCCCGAGGCCCAGCTGGGGCTGCACGCTGAGAAATACCTCCCCTGGGAAATGAGAGTAGGGGCCCTGCCGCCTCCAGCTCAGCCCGAGCACAGCCTGGGAATTAGACCTGCCGAGATCTGACT
>NW_020173674.1:2122469-2131501 GCF_003031525.2 Neophocaena asiaeorientalis asiaeorientalis | reverse complement strand
TTAGACCTGCCGAGATCTGACTTCAGGCTCTGCACCCCGCCTCTGGGGTGGGGGCCTCCCCCAGGCCTGCCTGTGTGACCAGGTGGGAGCTCAGCCTGGCTGAGCGGGAGGGAGGAAGATGGCGCGAGCTGGGAGTCCGCGGGCAGCGCACCCTGCTGGAATGACCGTTCACACTGAGGACAGAGTCTGGCTGGGGGTGGGCACGTCCCCACCCCAAACTCAATGCGACCGGGCATCCTACCCGCCCCCCACCCCCTGCCCCCGCTCTGCTGCTTACAACCCTAGCCCCCAGCACAGACCTGGGGATGCAGCCCCTTGCTACCCAGCTTCCGGGTGTCACTCAGGGTGGCTTTCTCAAAAGCACCAGGGCCGTGTAGGGACGGGAAGGGGACACTAACGTCGTTTCTGGGGCCAGTTTCTCCCCCAGGCAGGAGCTCGCAGCAGAGACCCAGAGGTTGCCCTCCATAGGGAAAAAGCACCGGATTTTGAGTCACAGTGTGACCTGGGCAACTTCTTACGGACCAGTCTGGGAAGACAAAATGTAGGGCCGCTAACCATGAACCAATGATGGGATGATAAAGGGGCAGAGGCTGAGCAGGGACTGCCCTGGGCAGTGGTGGGCAGGGCGCTTTAGCTGGGTGTTTGGGGAAGCCGTGGGATGGGGTGTCACCCATAGGGTGAGTGTATTGGAGCCAGAAGGTCCTGATGAATGAAGCTGGAGAGTAGGGCCGAGGGGGCCACTCGGGGGTCTCCCATGGCCCTGGCCTGGCCTGCTGGTGCGTGTTGGGCTGGCACATGGTTTAAACACTATTCACTGTAGGAGTGCCTTTGAGGGTCTGCCTGCAGGGCCTCTCCACGCCCTGGTGTCCCACTGCTCTCCTGAACCTTCCTGATTCTGATGGGCTGGCATCAATCGCTGGACCTTGTCTGCAGGCAGTAGGGAGCCCTTGGGGAGACTGAAGCGGGGTGACAGAAGCTGAGGCAATTTTAAGAAAGCATCTTAAGGCTGCTGGGAGGAGAACAAAGGAGGGGCCGGGTAGGGGCTACTGTGGCCGGCCACCCAAGCAGAGGTACCAGGTGGGCAAACGTTCCCAGTGCCTCCAGCACACCGGACACTGCTCTAGGCACCAGAGACACAGCGATGCATGAAACAGACACAATTCCCTGCTAGCAGGAGCTGCCTCTGTGGGGAGAGGTGACATAACCCGGGGCCAGGGGCCTATTGTTTAAAGCAGGCCATGCCAGGAAGCCCCCCTCGCACCCCCCAGCAAGTGCATCTGAGCTTGGCGGAGGTGAGGGGTGCAAGTCTTGAGGATTAACTGGGAGAAGATAGTTTCAGCAGAGGGAGCAGCCAGTGCAAAGGCCCTGAGGTCTGGAGTGCTCACAGAATAGTGGACCAGAGGGGCCGGAGTGGGAGGTGGGGTGGGGGGAAGCTGGGAGATATATTGGGAGGGAGAGCTGATGGGACTTGCTGATGGACTGGTCGGGGTGGGGCATGGGGGGGAGTGGAAAGCGGGGAAGCGGGGGAGACCTCTGAGGTTCCTGGTTCCATGTTAGTGTGAATGTGGGCCATCCTCAGAGCTGAGGAAGCCTTCCCAGAGAAGGGGAGAGCCCCTTCTTTTGGACATAAGTTGTAGTTCAGGCTACCCTGCCCTGATTTCCACTCTCAGCCAGGCCCTGTGGACACCAGGACAGTTCTGTCCATGAGGCATTAGCTTTCCACGTTACAGGTGAGGACAGCAAAGCCACTGGCCCAGGGTCACTCGCTGGCCAAGTACCCAGTCAGGACACAGCCCATGCTGCTGGCCCAATGGCTCTAGCTGCCCTCCCCCGATGCCGTCTCAAGAGCACTGTTGCTTTTTTTTTTTTTTAATAGGGCTTCCCTGGTGGTGCAATGCTTGAGAGTCCGCCTGCCGATGCAGGGGACACGGGTTCGTGCCCCGGTCCGGGAAGATCCCACATGCTGCGGAGTGGCTGGGCCCGTGAGCCATGGCCGCTGAGCCTGCGCGTCCGGAGCCTGTGCTCTGCAACGGGAGAGGCCACAACAGTGAGAGGCCCGCGTACTGCCAAAAAAACAAACAAACAAAAACAAAGAAAACCAAAAAGTTTTTAGACGTTATTTAAATATTAACGAAAGTCTATATTTTATATGAGTTCACTCTCCATGTTGGATATTGTATGGGTTTGGACAGATGTATAAGGACATGAATCCACCATTACAGGATCCTAAAGAGTATTTTCCTGCCCTAAAAATCCTCTGTGCTCTGCCTGTTCATCCTTCCTCCCAACCCCTGGCAACCACTGAACTTTTACTGTCTCCATAGTTTTGCCTTTTTCAGAATGTCATAGTGTTTGATTCCTACAATGTGGAGCCTTTTCTCATTGGCTTCTTTTTTCACTTCACTTTTTAAGTTTCCTCCAAATGAGCTTGATAGCTCATTTTATTTATTTTATTTATTTTTTGTTTTTGTTTTTTTGGCGGTACGCGGGCCTCTCACCGTTGTGGCCTCTCCCGTTGCGGAGCACAGGCTCCGGATGCACAGGCTCAGCGGCCGTGGCTCACGGGCCCAGCCGCTCAGCGGCACGTGGGATCTTCCCGGACCGGGGCATGAACCCGTGTCCCCTGCATCGGCAGGCGGGCTCTCAACCACTGCGCCACCAGGGAAGCCCTTGATAGCTCATTTAAAAATATTTCTCAGTAATATTCCATCATCTGGATGGACCGCAGTTTATTCATCTATTCACCTGCTGAAGGACATCTTGGCTGCTTCCAAGTTTGGGCAATTGTGAATAAAGCGGTACGCATTTTTGGTGTGGAGCTAAGTCCTCAACTCCTTGGAGGAAATACCAAGGAGCACGGTTGCTGGATCATACGGTAAGAGTACACTGAATTTTGTGACACACCGCCAAAGGCGCTGTACCATTTTTGCATTCCCACCAGCAGTGAATGCGAGTTCCTGTCCAAGACACTGTTTTTCAAACTTTTCTCCTGGGTGGACCACACTGACCACGAGTTTTTTTTTTTTTTTTTAGAATGACCACGAGTTTTTAAGTGAATTCAAACAAACAGAAACCTAATTACAATTTAGACACAAAGACAAAGCATAATCAAAAATGAACGTTAGGGCTTCCCTGGTGGCGCAGTGGTTGAGAGTCCACCTGCCCATGCAGGGCACACGGGTTCGTGCTCCGGTCTGGGAAGATCCCACGTGCCGCGGAGCGGCTGGGCCCGTGAGCCATGGCCGCTGAGCCTGTGCGTCCGGAGCCCGTGCTCCACAAAGGGAGAGGCCACAGCAGTGAGAGGCCCGCGTACCGCAAAAAAAAAAAAAAAAAAAAAGAACGTTAGAGAATTCCTTGGTGGTCCAATGGTTAGGACTTGGCACTTTCACTGCTGAGACCTGGGTTCAATCCCTGGTTTGGAAACTAAGATCCTGCAAGCCTTGCGGTGTGGCCCAAAAATTAAAAAAATTAAAAAAAAAAGAACCCTGATGACTGTGGCTTCCTTTCAGTGCCTCTTGGGTTTGACCTGACTGGGACAGAGAACCTGAGCCATTGGTCAGTTCCTCGTCCAGTTGGCCCTGCATGATGGTGGATTGCATTATTGTCCAAATATTTGCTGCCCTGCCCTGTGGGAGGATTCTACATCTCCTGCATGTTGATATCAGGCTTGGCCACGTGACTTGCTCTGGCCAATGAAATGTGATTTGTGTGACATACGCCACGTCTGAGCAGAAGCCCTTACAGCCCTGGCTATGGGGCCACCTTTTTATCTTTCCACTGAGGGACCAGCAGGGTCCTGATGGAGCTGCCCCTTCCACTGACTTGCAGTGGAACCCAGCCCCAGCCCACCAGGGTGGGACTGTCACAGAGAGAAATCCTCTGTAGTTGGTGTAAGCCACTGAGATTTTTGTTACGCAGCATACGGTAAACTAAGCTGACAGAGACAGCTCCTTTGAAGATCCCAAGTCACTGCTTTAGGTTTCCCGGAATGACAGCAAGGGCAGGGTGGTGGTGTCAAGCTGTCCTGGATGCTTGGACACGTGTCTGGAAAATTTGGAGCCTCCTCTCTGAGCACTGCCTTCAGTGTCCTACAGGTGCCAACTCAAGCCTGTCACATGTAAGGGCGGGAGGCCGAGTCTTTCAGTGTGGCAGGGTCCCGTGTCCTCGCTGGTTGCCTTCTGTGGTAGTACGCGCAGGCTCAGCGGCCATGGCTCACGGGCTTAGCTGCTCCGCGGCATGTGGGATCTTCCCGGACCAGGGCACGAACCCGTGTCCCCTGCATCGGCAGGCGGACTCTCAACCATTGCGCCACCAGGGAAGCCCCAAGTTTGTATATGCTTTGAAAAGTGTCCAGTAGGTGAGGCAGGGAGCATCTGGGCAGAGGAGCTGCAGGTGGGATGGAAGAGCTTGGGGGCAGGATGGTAGTCCCTCTGCATGGCTAGCACAACAGTGACCCAGCTTCTGACTGCATCCCTGACTGCAACATGCTGGCCACATGTTCATCCCCGCCACGGGGATCCACCATCCTGAGCTTTCCTGAGGCCATAGGACTGATCACAAGCTTCCACACGAATGAGACTCCACACGCCACTTCCGCCTCCCCTCCCCTGGCGCTGCACTGATCCATCTGCATTGTCCGGGGCCCAGGCTCTGGAGGCAAGGCTTACGTTCCCCAGTCTCAGTGTGCTGAACCACTAAGGCATCGATACCCACCGCGGGAGGCTGGCAGCTGCTGGCTCAGGTGAGTGTTCCTGCAGGTCTTACTCTCAGCTGAAGAGAGTCGCCTCATCCCTGCCCGTACATGCCCCACCTGCAAAGGCTGGCGGATTCGGGGGGCAAAGCCCTGGCCCCTTGCCTTGAACAGACAACTCTGAGAGACCATCCCAGCTCCGGGGCCCCCGAGGGATTGGCTGAGACCTTTCTCAGATCTGCATCATAGCTCAGCTTCTCCTGTTCTTAACCCTGCTCTTTCACCCCACCAGCCAGGTGAGCGCAAGAGTGGTCCCCAGTGAAACTTCCTGCACACACACACAAATGTCCAGTCACTCAACTAACTTTTTTATATGAGGAAGGAGGAAAATTATCAGGGTCTGGGAACAGGTTGCAGTCTCAGAGCCTGAGCTGTGGGCTGACAGTTGGGTATACTTAAGTAGCCCCGATCTCCTATTCTGAAATTCAACACCGGTATTACATAAGCCTTGAAGTGAGATTTTCAAGGGTAGCGGAGATACAGATTGTATTGCTGGCATATGTTCCTTAGACTAAGAAAGAGAAGTGGCCTCTGGTGGCCTGAGTGGCATCAGGAAGAAATGCTTCGAACTTAGCCGTTGCCTGAGAGCCCTTGGGTATGGGGCCCCCTTAGGGGCCAGCCCGCTTCTGTGTGGCATGGCTGTGTGTTCAGCATCCCCTTCAGCCCTGAAACTCGACCAGGGTTGTACTCCTCAATGCCAGGACCGTGAGGGCAGAGGACCACTGGCAACCAGCCCTTCTCTCCCACTGGCATGAGAACACCTGTGCCAGTGATCTTGTGCCAAGTAGAAGCCATACCAGTGCTTTGTGGTTTAAAACAACGGTTTTGTTTATGCCTACGATGTTATGAGTCAGGGACTTGGGAAGCGCTGGCAGGTACTTTAGCTCTGTTTATGGGGCGTCAGCTAGGGTGCTTTGGTCGGGGTTTGGGGGTTGCCTTCCAAGATGGCTCGGCTCACTCTGTGCCTGGGAGAGTGGAGCTGGCCGCCAGCTGGGGCCTCAACTGCTTTTCCTGTGGCTTCTCCTCAGGCCTCCTTGGGCTTCCTCACAGCATGGCAGTGCTCCCGGAGCCCTGGTGAAGGCAGCAAGGTCTCTAACAGCCTGGCCTGGGGAGTTGAGTAGAATCACCTCTGCCCCATCTGACCAAGCGGACAAGTTTCCAAAGAGTTTGCAGCCACCTTGGCCATGGCACCTTTCCTGGCAGGGCTCAGTGTGTACCCAGAATTTTCTGGGGGGTTTGCTTCAGGACTCACAAAACGATTGTTACCCAAATTAAAAACAAAACTGTTTTCCTTTAGCAGGGATTTTTAGTAATAAACAGAAAAAAGGTCACGGAGCATTTCCTGTGTCTGAACTGACCAAATGGTGGGAGCGGCTTCTCACTTAGACATCAGAGCTGGATCCAGGCGAGAAGCAGAGTCGGGGGCACGTGCCCATGACAGCACGGATCCCACCCCCACCCCCCGACCCAAGGCCACTGCAACGGTGACATGACAACACCTGATAAGGGCATTTGCTAGCAACCCTTTCTGCCTTCTTTTATTGTATGTGTGTATACTTTATATAGATATAGAATGCATAATAGATATTATATACATGTACATCATACACACAACTTATACATGCATATAATTTCTCTCTTTCTTTGTTAACTTTGTAGCTGGTGTTAAATTTTCTCAGCAATAGTAACAGTATCACTTGTATCTCCTTTAAAAAAATTCTTTCCGGGGAACTTGGAACTTGTAAACATACACAAAGTTAATAAAAGATTACCGTGAGCTCTGTGCGCTCACCAGTCAGTCAGCAATCGTTAACATTTCTCGAAACTTGTCAGTTGGTTTCCCTCCCCCACCTCTTAATTTTTTGTTATTGCTGTTTGTTTTAAAGCAGATCCCAGACCCCGAATCCTCCCACGGGGTAAAGCTGTCTTTGCCACTGGAACGGGCGTCGGTCTGGGAGTGCAGTGCGGACCCACGGGGCCCGAGGCAGCTGTGGTCCGGGCCCGCCATCAGGGCAGCGCCCAGCAGTTTGTCCCGGAAAGCATTCCTTTCCCTTGTTCTAGAAGATCGCTGCTGGCTTCCAGGGAAGGCCCTGGGCTTTGTTTGAAAACAGCACAAAAACCTTGCTGACCTCACGCCAGTGCCACACCAGAGACCCTGCAAAGGGGACCAGTCCGTGATGTCCTGATTCCAGAGAGCCATCGCTACCCAGAGGACCTCCCTTTGCAGCCTGTCCCACTGGGTGGACGGTCCCTGCCTGGACAGGACATCCCACGTTTGCCCTTGAGTCCTGGCTGGTTGATATGCTGCTGCTTTTCTGAGCCTCTTTTGAGTCATTTTTGGTGATGGAAGTAGTAATAATCCTAATATAATAGTAATAAAACGGAGCTGTCACACACGCAAACCTCCCTGGGAGGAGCCTAGCTGGGGTTTGAGACAAAGGCAAGGGTCTATCCCCTCTGCTTTCTTGTGCAAACCTCCCTCCGCCCTTGCCCTCCCGTGCTGGGAGATCCCTGTGTGGTCTGTTATACCCCAAAGGGGCAGGGACTGGGTCTCAGGTCCCAGGACCCAGTTCCCAGCCTGCACGGAAGATACTTCCACTGGTTCTGATGGTGCTTTAAGCTCAGAGTCTCCTCCGTCCGGAGGACACAGACTCCTTCTGCCCTGGGTGCTGGAGGCCCCCAGCCCCCTGTGCCCCTCACACCCCCTACCCAGCTCACGCCATCAAGGCGGAGAATGAAAAACCAGCCTGCCCAGAGAATGCAGAGCACAGGCCCCGGGGAAGCAGATCGCTGGGTTTCCACAGGGAGACTTGGAAAGGAGGAGCCTTCCTCGGAAACTCAGCTGAGGCTGGACGGGGCTGCCCCCTTGGAGGCTGGGGGAAGGAGGTGGGGAAGGTGGAATGAAGAGTGGCATCTGGGCGGGGCACCAAGGGGGAGACACAGCCACGCAGCCTGGCTGGTAGAAGTCACTCGAGGTCAGAAATGCCCCAGCAGGAAATGAGATGCAGCTTGTAAAGGACATCAAAGGAAGTGGAAGAACATTCTTCTAATATGTCAGGGAGAAGAGAGGGAGCGGGGAAAATGCTGGCCCTTTATTAGGGGAGTGGGGGGGAGACGAGATGGAGCTAGATAATTAAAATCAAGATAATGAAAATCAAAAGAACTGGAGAAGTGGGAGTGGGGGTGAGCATCTTCCTGCAACCAGGAGACCCAAGGAGCAGGCTCCGGGCCCTGCTGACGCACCCCTCTGCCCGGCACCCCCAGACCAGTGTTTAGAGGCCTGGCCATCTCAGCTGGCTCCTGCAGGCCTGGGGTGCCGCGTCCTTCGGGGTGCACACGGCAGGCCACCAGCACAGGGCTGGCATTGCCAAAGACCTGGCTGCTGAATGCACTCCTTTTCCTGGAAGAAAACCCCAGCTGAACCTGTGTGCCAACACTTGAATGCCTAGACCATTGCGGAGCCCAAGTCCAGCCCCCTCTATGGAGAGAGAGGCAGGGTGTCCATCCAACCGAGGAGCTGCTGCCATAGAGGGGAGGGCAGGCCTCACACCCTGCCCGCAGCCAGGGGCCACAGCCTCCCTCGACTCAGGTCAAGGCCCCTCTCCAGTGCCCACCTCCAGTGCCCACCTGAGGCTGGCTGTTTGGAGCAGGGCCCTGTTCCCTGACTCTGTAGGCTGTGCCCCAAGATGAGCCCGCCCTGCTGCATCTGGGGGCACCCAAGGAGGCATTATAGCTCCTGTAGCAGCACCACTTCCTGGTGGTCAAGATGGCCCAATCTGGCCATCACTTCCACCCTCCAAGGAGGGAGATTTTAAAATGTTTAAAAATCTGGGGAAATACACAGCTGCATCAAATACATGGAAGAATTAGTGGTCAACCCCCAACCCTAGCCCGCAGGTCTGATCAGTGTGGGCACTGGAAAACACCTGTCCCATCTCCCCCCACCCCCTGTGCCCCTGGGGTGACCACGGAGGTGACCATGGCTGCGGGCTGATTTTCTTTATTATAAGGTTATGGGGGAGTTGATGCCAGACACACATAAGTGTCCAGGAGCTGAAAGCTGTGCCCTCCTGAGAGCGTGGCCCTTCCAGCTGGAGGACTCAGTCCAGTCTCTGAAAGGGGAAGGCTCCCAGAACACCCGGAGGGCTGAGTGTGCCTGGGACAGACAGGGTACTACTGGCCCCCTCTTTTAGGGGCTGGCAGGTCCCTAACTGGGCTAGGCCTTAGTTTAGCGAGATGGGATGGAGCCTGGCATGCCTGGAGGTCAGGGGCGGGGTTGTTT
>NW_020173674.1:2116578-2122301 GCF_003031525.2 Neophocaena asiaeorientalis asiaeorientalis | reverse complement strand
CCGGCTGGCACGGCCCGCGCCGCCGCGTCCCGGGCGCACACACAGGGGCCCATTCTTCCCGGCTCCGCGCAACCATATGGCAAATCCGCGTCGACACAGCAGCCCCCGCTCATTCAGGCGCAGAATGTCCCGCAACGGGGAACAATCAGAACTCTGTTCGCGTCTATTATGGATGCGAACGGGCGAGAAAAAAATCATTTAACTCCAAGAGATAGCCAGCTAATTACCAACCATATGTGAGCCCGGATTCAAAGCGATGCCGAGGAGTTCATTCTGAATCGGGGCGACTTTATTAGGTATAGAAGACAGATGTCCCGACAGCACACGCATCACAGAAAATCGTGTCGGGGAGTTCTTGAAATGTCCGGGAGAGCTCTTTAAATATTAAAGACCCAGCCCTGCTGATGGGCTGGGCTGGGGTCCTCTGGGAGACCCGGGCCGGGAGCAGGACTTAGCAACAGAGACTGTGGCAGACGCCGGCCCTGCTGTCCAAGGGAGGGGTGCCCTCTCCTCCCCCTCCCCGCGGTGCTCAGACGCCTTCCTCTTAGGTGCTCTGGGCGCCCACCCCCGACCCCGGGGAAGGTGCGGAGGGAACCCCGTGGACCCTGATGGCCCAGGGGATGGCTCTGCTGGGGCACCGAGTCCCCGGACTGCCCCCAGGGAAGGAGCGGGAAGGAAGGTAGGGTTGGGGGAGGGGGTGTCTGATTCCACTGGCCCAGCCAGAGCCCGGGGGGGGCTGTGCACACGGTAGGTCTTCCACTGGAATTTATAGTGAATGAGTGAATGAACGAATGAGCCAGTGGCAGCCAACCCAACTAAGAAAATCCCTTGTGGGGTGGGTGAGAGTAGGGGACAATAAGGAAGGAAAACACTCCTGATCTCTTAACCAAGAAAATAGCCTCTGGCCATGCGCCCCATTCTTTGAGGAAGGAAAAAGAGAAAGCTCGTTAGACAGAGAGAAAAAATCTTTCTCTGTTTTCCATGCAATGTAATTACGTTCCAGCTTTTTCTCCTTGTTATTCTTTTAAGCCAAATGTCTGAATAAAAGGATTATTCCCCCGCTCCCCCCCAGGGCTGTGGGCGCCTCTGCTGGCTAGATTAACTGCTGCTCGTGGCTTCCGCATCTTCTATGAAAATAAGTGAGGTCAGCTGCCATTCGATTGTCACAGCATATATATTTGAAAATTTAAATATTTGAATCAAAGGAAAAAGGAGGATTTGCATTCTGTCCAATGGGACAAGCGCGTTCCGTGAACACTGTACAAGGGAAACGTTTCAATCGGGATGAATTGTCTCCTCGGAGGAGGATTCTGTATAAAGGCAGTCAGTGCTTTCTCTTTTGTTTCTTCTGCTTTTGTTTTGTGTTGTGTTTTTCTTTCCTCTTACCCGCTCCATCCAGGAGGGTGTTTTCTGAAACCTGGTGACTGACTTTGGTTTCAAGGACATAAAGAAACGTGGAAAAACTCCCAAGAAATGCTCACATCGGAGGCCTCTCTGGCACAAAAGCAAAATTTAATTGAACATGTGCGGGTGGAAAAATAGATATTGGGGACTCCCAATGCCACCAGAATGAGCTAATCAGCTGACTCCAGCTGGACTGGATGAGGCTGTTAATGAAGGCCCGGTGGGCAGGAGGGAGGCCCAGCAGCGCCCGCAGCCCCCGGCCTGGGCTTGGCCCTCCAGGCAGGCCCCGATTCTCCAGGGCACCAAACCTCCCCAGCCACCCAAGTCAGCCGGATCCAAGCGCGCACTCTCCCCGGTTAGCGTTAGGGGCCCACAGCTGTGGGCTTTGCGCGTGGCTTTTTAATCTTGGCCTTGGAAAATGGCATTCTGGGGGACTCCCCACTTTCACAATGAGTCCCTGGGTGTCAGGACGCTGCTTCTAAAGGAAGCCGGCTGTAGGGAGCTTGATGCGCTGAATTAGAAAAGGTCTCAAAGCCTGGCATGGGTGGGGGTTTCTGTTGGTCTGGAGGTCTGGGCCATGGCATCTCTGCCCACCCTGGCTGCATGGGTCTGGACAGGTGTCTTCCCCTCTGTCGAGTTTTGGAGGGGCGGATGCTGGGGGTATTAGTCTCCTAGGGCCTTCTGTAACAAAGTCCCACAGACATTCATTGTCTCCAGTCGTGGAGGCTGGAAGTCCAAGATCAAGGTGTTGGTAGGGTTGGTTTCTCTGAGGCCTCTCTCCTTGGTGTGTAGACGGCCATCTTCCCCCTGTGTCCTCACATGGCCGTCCCTCTGTGTGTGTCTGTGTCCTGATCTCCTCTTCTTATAAGGACACCAGTCATACGGGATTAGGGCCCCACCCTAGTGACCTCATTTGAACTTAATCACTTCTTTCAGAGCCCCCTCTCCAAATAAGGTTGCATCCTGAGATACTAGGGGTTAGGATTCGACACAGCACAACTCAGCCCATAATTCTGAGCTTCCAGTTTGGGCCTCTTGCCCTGGGGTCTGAGATGACCAAAGGTGAGCTGCCCTGTTCAGGCCTCCAGCAGGCTGGGTCATTGTGAGGGTGGGCGCTGGGCTGTGGCGCCTGCTCCTGAGGCTGGGGGATGGGCTTGGTGACTGAGGTTCATGACTAATGCAGGCTCTAGGGCCTCACACACCTTTCAGAGAAGTCTCGAGGGGGCATCTGGAGACCCCCATCCTTCCAGGCCCAACCCCCCTCCCTTCTGGACAGAATATTCAGAGTCCAGAAAGGGAGGCCATCTCATGCCCAGCTCCTTTAGAACCCGGCCCTGGTCCAGAGGTGCAGGGAGAATGGGCCAGCAGGGCTACCTCAAGGGCCTGAGTCCCCTGCCTGGGCCTCTGGGTGGCCACTCTGCCAGGCCCCTTGCCCCGTGGAATCAGTGCTTCTTGTTTCTGTCTCTTGTACCTGACTCTGGTTTTCCTTTTCCTATTTTCTCCTATCACACTGCTGCTTTTTCTTCTCTTTCCCAATGTCCCCCCTCCCCCCGATTCCTAAATCCAAATAAAAGCCCAGTAGGGGCTGAAATGTGAGATATACTCCACCTTCTGCAGGATGACCTGGGGCCGGATCCCGACATCCATTCTCGTTCCCACCCCCACCCCCAATCCGTTCTGCCCTGTTGCTGTGTGACCTGTGCAGGTTTTTTGACCTCTCTGAGCTTTGGCAGGCCTGTTTCATGGCAAGCAAAATGCTGACCTGTCTCGTGGACAGAGTGAGAAGGAGCTAATGAAAATGGTAGAAAAACACTCCAGGCATTTAAAAAATGTCACGTAATTGCAAAATAATAATGATAACAACAGTATACTTTGGAATTTTCTGGAACTGAGAGCGGGCCCAAGTGGAATTTGGCACGGAGGGGGCCTGCCCTGGCCTCTGTCCAAGGGGGTTTAGTTACTGAGGCGTCCCCAGGAATCCATTCTGAGGCGGCCCTTCTTGTAAGGAGGTCCTGCCATGGACCCCTGCTCCCCCACCGGCCCAGGGCCAGCTCGTGGATTTGCTGCCACAAGGTTTAGGTCACATGGTTGGCAAACCAATGGTGCTTTTTTTTTTTTAATTCTCAAAATGAAAATAGCCTTATATTTCCCTCAATTGTAGAAGTGTTACACACTCACGGTAAAAAAAAAAATGCAAACAATACAGAAGTGTATCAAAAAGAAAGTAAAATTCCCCGAGAGACATTCTCCTACCCAAAGAACACCAGAGATGGTAGCTTGGGGTTCTATGCAATTTCGGGACCCACATTACTTTTTAGGTTCAAAGTGCCATATTTTGGTACATATTTTAAAGCATTAAATACATATACACACATGTATACACATATATTGTCTTAATTTCAAAATATTTAACCATGATGAGAGGTTTAAGACCCATAATAGGGGTGTGGTAAACAAAATCACAGACACACGGTTTGGAAGAAAGATTTCAGTACAAGCAGCAGCTGGGGGCTGTAGCAAAACCGGAAGAGGGCTTGCATCTGAGTAAATGTGGTAGCAAAAGGCCAGACTCTCCCAGGTTACAGGTTTGGGGGGACGTCATTATTGAAAAGTGGCAACACAAACAGGAGGAAGGCACAGACGCTCTAAAGAGACCGCTCACCAGTGCAGACACGGCCACCGGACCTGAGGTCCAGGGCGGCCGGCGAGGCCCGGGCAAGGCTGCCATCCCAGGACACCTTGCAGGGGTGGAGGAGTGCGCTCCACTGACAAGCCTCCAGCACCATCCCCAGGGGGAAGATGGAAGCCTTCGGTTAACGAAGTGATTGCAGGGGGTCGGGACCAAGCCTTGTTTGTCTCAGATGGGTGTACAAATCTCGTTTGAACTGTTTCCTGGAAAGAAATGAAAGGGGAGGCCTGAGGGGGGCACCTGTTATTTCCACATTGATAGGAAATGGTTTCCATCCCGTGACCATGGAAACTTCCATGGTGCATCCTGGTTGGGCATTTCTCACGAGCCACCCCCTGCCCACAGCCTGTCACTGTGTTGGCACAGATCCTGGGCTGGCAGGTCGGGCATCAGGGGTCGGCTGAGCCCTCTGGCCCAGGCCTGACTGTCAGCTGGAGCCCCTGTGATGTCCGCCACTGAGTCCACTGAGCCAGGTTCTGTGCCGGGTGCTGGGTACTCCCAGGTGAAGGTGGCCGAGGGCGTGCCTGGGGACTGTCCTGGAAGCCCGGAGGGATCTGGGAGCAGGTGAAGGTGAGGGTGGCCGGCAGGGAGGGCACTCCAGGCAGAAGAATCAGCGACCAGGAGCTGTCACTGGGCTGGTGGCCGCTGGACCAGTTCACCCTGCCGGCTGACTTTGGACCTGGCTGATGGATTATCCGATATTGTGGCACGTCAGCCCTTTGCCCGGGCAGACCACAAAAATACAACAGAAAGTCTGAGGAACACACAGGTCCCTTTCCTTTCTAACGGTCGCTGTGGCCTGAGTTACATGTCAGGAGTATTTGCTGGCCCATAAAATGGCCCTTAGGGAGGGGATATATGTATACATATAGCTGATTCACTTCACTGTACAGCAGAAACTAACACAGCATGGCAAAGCAATTATACTCCAATTAAAAAAAATACTACAGGGTCACAAAGGACCTTCCCCAACATTTTCTCGCTCATTCACGCCTCCTATCCATTCTCCCAAGTTCCCCCAGCTCCAGGCCGGCTGCACCCCCTGCCTACCCCTGCACCGCTGTGCCGTCCGGTCTGAGCCCCCTCTGCGCAGAGCTGTGGGTGTAGGGAGCCGGGGACCTGAGGGACCTTCCTCCCCTCATGGGGGCGGAGGCCTGTGAGGGCAGCTCGGCTCCTGCTGGGGCTGGAGATAGAGCGCCCAGGAAGCTGGCTGGCCCCCAGAGGTTGTGCCCCCCGTGGCCTGCCCCATTTCTCGGTCCAGCCCGGCCTGGGCATCTGTTTCTGGAGGGAAACGGGAAGGGGGAGGGGCGTCTGTCCGCATTCCGGTTGCTTGAGTCCCAGGAGCCGTGGCTCCAGTTAAAGGAGGCCCCACTTCTGCCAGGACTTACCCGGCCGCCCCGAGTGCCGTCCTGGGGCGGGGCCCTGGCGTCGGGGTGCGAGGGCCCGGCCTGGGCAGGGGTCCCCTGGCCACCCCCCGCTTCCAGCCCGGCCGCCCCTTCCCCGCCCCCACGCCGCGCGTCTGTTTGGAGAAGAAAGCGGGCCAATTTGTTTTCATTCAGAGTCACTTAAGATCCCATTTTGGAGAAATGAAAAGAGAAAAGCGCGCTTCCCGCGCCCGGCCCGCTGGGTG